>NC_133327.1:649546880-649868130 GCF_042186555.1 Aquarana catesbeiana
ACAATTTAGTTGGTTGCAGACTGGTTGGTAAGTTGAGCTGGGAATCTTCTTTAGTTTTGTTTGACATGCATCGTCCTTGGGACTCTCTCGCGTAGGTGGCTGGAGGGGGAAGGTGGTAAAAGTAGGTGGTTAACTGCAATTTTATTGCCCCTGACCGCCTATCAAAAGTAGGACATGCAGCAGCAAGGCTCACCATTGCGAGAAATTGAAAATCCCATACACCTCCTACTGTTTTATAGAAGACTTAGAACTAACTCATACACACTACTCTTATGAACTCTCGATGGCTGCAAGCAGTGGGAAGCTACAACAAACAATGGAGAAGTGGTACCTGTGGAAAACCTGGAGATCAAATAAGACCTGATTAATCTACTATCCCAGCTCAGTTAAACTGTCCTACTGGTACCGACCTAAACCTGACTAGTTACCGTAATGACATTGAGATTAGATATGTTGTCTCCCCCCAAAGACACAGTTCGCTCCCAGATGGGGTGTCTGGGGTAGGGGACAACACCTTCTTCCTTGATATTTGGTACTCAAGTTTAGGCAGGGTTGCTATTAAATTTAGTTGCCAGGCAATAGTTGCCTTGGCCAAATGTTAGGATATCAATTGATTCCTCTCCAAATCTGGACTTGTTGCACCCTTTCTCTGCTGTCACTGGGTGGCACTATGCTAGTGACATTAGATAAGTCAGGGGCTTTGCAAGCTCAGACATGTATGGATGGGGTGTCTCAGCCAATGGACAGGGATCTTCTTTGGTCCCTTGGTCTGCTGGGAGAGCCTATTTATTTGGGTGGAGTCAGGTGATCGGGGTTCTGTGCCACCTGGATGGCTGTCTGGGTGGACATGTGTTATGCTACCCCGGGCTGCTAGGCCAGAAGCCTGAGGCCTATTCCGGGGACACCTGGTTGCTAGGCTGCCTGAGGCCTATCCAGGAGCAGGAGAAGCAGCGTAGGGTTGGGACTACTGGATTGTAGTCCAACCAGAAGTAACAGTTCAGCCGGACGAGGGGACTCAGCGGGACAGCAGAGGTGATGCTTGCGAAGCTTCAGTGGGTGCCAAGCCAGGGACCTAGCGGGTCAGCGGGAGACGCTTGAAGAGTATCTGTGAGTGCCAAGCCAGGGACCCAGCAGGGAAGCGGGGGTGATACTTGAGGAAGATACGGAGTGCTTAGAAGTGGAGGAGCTCAGGGGATCCAGTGGCTATTGGATCCAAAGTCTAGTGAAAAAAGACTGGGATTTCTTTGAGTGAAGATCCACAGTGAGTGATTGTGGAGTAAGCGGAGAACTATCTGTGTTGCCAATAGTTGAATACAACTACAAGATCATTGCCATAGGAGACAGCGGTTCTACCTATACAGAAGTGGTGTCTGGCTGGAGGCCTTCACCTGTATAGCTATCTACCTATAGAATTCTCAGAGTTCTGCTCAAGAGACAATAAATGTCTTTGCATTCAAAAAGTGTCTGGTGCCCACCATTTCATCTTGCATTATACCCACCATGCCTTGTAACCCGCTCTACACAGAAGGAAGGATGTCAGCTTCTAACTCTGGAGGTCACCATTAGGCCTCAGGGGCCCTGGGACTTTGCTACATTATTATTATATCAGTGATCACTTATGGTTCAAACTGTTGCTGTGTTATATGTATTTGCTCTAGTATTTTTTCGTACTACGACCACTATTCGATGGATAATGTTCACACTATGTTCTTTCTGAACAAGACTGGACGTGGTGTATCTCCCTGCAAGGAACAGTTGGCTCCCAGATGAGATGTCTCGAGTGGAGACAACACCCTTTACCCTTTACCTTACACCACACTTGGTACTTGGTAATAGAACAATGAGCATTTATGTTTGTACCCCTTGATTTGTTATATGCATACGATCTAGTGACATTCCTACTATGACCCACGAATATTGTTCACAATGTTCTTTCTATGATTTTGTCAAATTCAATAAAGAATATTGAACAGAAAAGTAGGGCATGCAGCTGCGTTGAGCTGTACACATGCCATTGCCATGATGCTCTAGAGAAAAACTTAAACAGTGCGTCGCAACCCATTACTTGCGCGGTGGGTCGGCATTTTGAGGGTTACAGCATTGCCATGCTAAAACGTTACCTGTTAATGCTGAGCTGTCAGTTGCAGGTTGATTTCCTTCCAAGTAGCAACAAGCTTAAAATGGCTGATTCATTCCTGAAGATCACTGGATCATGGAAGGAAGAGGGGTCAGTCAGTTCATGATTCATTCACCCAATGAGATGAAATCAGACCATACTAAATTATTAGGTAATTCTAGAGATGTCATGCACGGATGCAGAACAGTCTTTGCAGAGTACATCTATCTATCACTGCAGGATTACTGGTGAACACAAACTTTTAGCCTAAAAGTCTTCTAGGCACAATGTCAAGATAAATAAACTTTTGTATGTCTGGAAGAATTTTCTGTCCCTGTAGCTTTTGCGACCCATATAAAGGTGCCTGCTGACAAAAGAAGAAAAACATAAAATTCTGAACTATTTCTGATGGCTCTGTTCAAGGTCATGTTTTGTGTTCCAGAGTTGCCCGTGCCAGCTTTCCCTGATTTGCAGGACGAGTTCCATGTTTTATGGATGTCCCTGAAAAGATTTATTTTGGGAATGTCTGTGTGTTTCTACATTTACCATTTTTATCTTTCTTTTTATACATAAAACCTGAGTGTTCTCACCATAACCATCATGGGTTATACTTTTTCGTTGGATCCCAAGCCCTACTTCGTAGAAGTCATCAGAAACTGCACTGATCATGGTCAGACAGCCGGAGTTTATTTATTAGAAATATTTATATAGCACTGACAATTTATATACTGTATATTATACATTCACATTAGTCCCCACCCTCAGGGGGCTTACAATCTAGGGTCCCTAACTCACATACACTATATTGTCAAGAGTATTGGAACACCTGCATTTACACGCACATGAACTTTAATGGCATCCCAGTCTTAGTCCGTAAGGCTCAATATTGTGTTGGCCCACCCTTTGCAGCTATAACAGCTTCAACTGTTCTTGAAAGGCTGTCCACAAGGTTTAGGAGTGTGTCTATGGGAATGTTTGACCACTCTTCCAGAAGCGCATTTGGGAGATCAGGCACTCACAGTCTCAACCCTAATTCAACACAAAGGTGTTTTATCGGGTTGAGGTCAGGACTGTGCAGGCCAGTCAAGTTCCTCCACCCCAACTTGCTCATCCATGTCTTTATGGACCTTGCTTTGTGCACTGGTCCAAATCATTTGGTTAAGGGGGAATTATGGTGTGGTGTTGTTTTTCAGGGGTTGGGCTTGGCCCCTTAGTTCCAGTAAAGGGAACTCTTAAGGCGTCAGCATGCCAAGACATTTTGGACAATTTCATGCTCCCAACTTTGCGGGAACAGTTTGGGGATGGCCCCTTCCCATTCCAACATGACTGTGCAACAGTGCACAAAGCAGAAGATTTTTTTTAAACATATGCAGTAATGGTAATACATGCATTTTAAAGAGACACTGTCATTGAGATACAGGGTTTAACAAGATGTAAGTCCCCTTTATAGTTTATTCTCAACCATGAGTTACTAGTGGGTTCTTTATGTCCACCATCCTAGTTAAACAAGAGATTTATAACCAGGCTGTAGGAGTAGCTGAGCAGAGTAGGAAATGTCAAAGAGGTGGTGGAGTGGTACCTGTTTTTCCTGAAGGATGGATATTTCCTGGACCAGATAAATTTGCATAGTTTAATAGGGTTCCCCCTTGGAGAAAATCCTTAAATAAAAACAGAAGAATCATTCTTTTTTCTGGCAAAAATGAACTAGAGACTGAGTAAATTATGGGTGCTGTAACTCCCCTCTTGAAGCTAATGTGAAGTCCCTTGCAGAAGCAAGAATAAGAGGAAAAGTTCTGTTTTATTGTATTGAAACCTTTATAACTGTTAAGATGTTATACAATGGAGCAGGAGATAGACGTTCTCTTATTATATATTCTAAAAGGTGTATATATCAGTGTATATATCCAAAACACTATATACTTCACCAAAAATAATAATAAACTTCAGCAACATATACAATAGTGATACAACACACACAATAGTGGATATGTGATATTGTTCAAGTGAAAAAAGTCCCATAAAGTATTGTTGAATCTAGGATTCTTCCTTAGAGCCCTTGCTCCAATAGGTGCAACTTAGCGCTAAAATTCAGTGATAAAAAACCACCACCGCCACCTCCATGTGAATTGCCCGCTCACTGTAGGAGAAGACCCTTCGGGTCCAATCACGCCTCTAGTATAGTGGTCTTTAATACTCCTGTGTGTCTTTGGTCTTTTTTAGTCTCCTCAAGTTCACTCAGAACAGCTTCTTCAACATTTGCTCAGAGTAAATAGAAAACATTTCTTGTCCGGAGAAGCGGTGGCGCCATACTGAGATCTGTTTTCAGTTTGGCATGAAAGAGTGTTTCTGCTGATCAGAGGTGTGCAATGCTTTCTGCTTGTGGGTGTTGATTGTCAGGGTTGGTTGGTTGCCACAAAGTTTTTGTCATTAAAGTGGTGTTCCGGCCGAAATTATACTTTTTAAATAAAAATATCACTATAATACACAAGCTTAATATATTCTAGTAAAGTTAGTCTGTAAACTAAGGTCTGTTTTGTTGTTTATAGCAGTAGTTTGTTATTTTATAAACTTACAGCAGGCCGTGGCCATCTTAAGTGTGGGCATCTGAAGCCAGACTGTATTTCTTCCTGGATCTCATCCTTGCAGATCTCGCACATGCTCAGTGCAGCACAAGCAGTGTAATAGGTTTCAGGCAGTGTCAGAGGAAGTTGCCGCTCCTTCCCAGAAGGCATTGCAAACAGGAAATGATGCGATGGGCCACGGCCAGGGAGCAGGAAGTGAAAAATGAATACAGCAGATATACAGTAGGTGCTGAGAAAAAAAATTTAAAAATATCCAATTCGTTTACAGTGCACAGTTTAGTGAGGGATGCTGAAGAGTTGTAAAAGTGGGTGGAACTCCACTTTAACAATGGCAAACTGGTGACTGAGATTTGTCCAGTCTTGATTTGATGTGGTCAGAGCACCTAATCTGCTCCTGGAGGCAAAGAATTCTATTTTGTCCAGGATCGGCTAAATTAACTGTTTTCGTTTTACTCTGAGCAAATGTTGAAGAAGCTGTTCTGAGCGAACTTGAGGAGACTAAAAAAGACCAAAGACACACAGGAGTATTAAAGTCCACTATACTAGATTCGTGATTGGACCCGAAGGGTCTTCCCCTAAGGTGAGCGGGCAATTCACCTGGAGGTGGCGGTGGTGGTTTTTTATCACTGAATTTTAGTGCTAAGTTGCACCTATTGGAGCAAGGGCTCTAAGGAAGAATCCTAGATCCAACAATACTTTATGGGACTTTTTCACTTGAACAATATCACATATCCACTATTGTGTGTGTTGTATCACTATTGTTTTCACTTTATCTTTGTAGATGTTGCTGAAGTTTATTACTATTATTATTATTGGTGACGTATATAGTGTTTTGGATACATACACTGATTGAATTAGCACACCATTCCCTTTTAGAATATATAATAAGTTAAATGTGAGATCACTATTTAAATGGTGCAGCTGTTCTGGTTTCAAATTATATTATTTTGACATAGCAGCGCTCTAGTACTCTTTTTATTATTACAGATGTTCTCTTATGCAAACAAGTATGCCAGACAGATCTCCTCTTTCCAAGAAGATAACTGTATAGTCAATGCTTGGGTTAGGAAAATGTTACGTGCTCTGTGGGGAAGGTGTAGTTGGGCTGTAAAAGGTGGAGATTGTAATGGACTTAAGTGTTGGGTTTCCTGTTACCTTAACCACTTGCCAACCAGCCGCCGCAGTTTTACTGTGGCAGAATGGCACGGCTGGGCGAAACGACGTCATGTTACGTCAATTTGCCCTGTGGCCACTAGGGGCGTGCGCGCGCCACTGGAGGCTCGTAACACACCAAGAACCGGGATCAGTGTGTGTAATCACACAGATCCCGGTTCTCTGAGGGGAGAAGAGACTGATTGTTTCTTCATACAAAGTATGAACACCGATCTGTCATCTCCCCTAGACAGTCCCATCCCCCATCAGTTAGAATACAGAGAGGGAACACAGTTAACCCCTTGATCTTCCCCTAGTGCTAACCCCTTCCCTGCCAGTGACATTTTTACAGTAATCAGTGCATTTTTATAACACTGATCACTGTATAAATGACAATGGTCCCAAAAATGTGTCAAAAGTGTCCGATGTATCCGCCATAATGTCGCAGTCCCGATAAAAATTGCAGATCACCGCCACTACTAGTAAAAAAAAATAATAATAAAAAAATGCTATAAATCTATCCCCTATTTTGTAGACGCTATAACTTTTGCGCAAACCAATCAATACACGCTTATTGCGATTTTTATTACCAAAAATATGTAGAAGAATACATATCGGCCTAAACTGAGAAAAAATTAGCTTTTTTTAAAAAAAATGGGAATATTTATTATAGCAAAAAGTACAAAATATTGTGTTTTTTAAAATTGTCACTATTTTTTGTTTATAGTGCAAAAAATAAAAACCGCAAAGATGACCAAATACCACCAAAAGAAAGCTCTATTAGTGGGGAAAAAAAGGACGTAAATTTTGTTTGTGTGTAGCGCTGAATGACCGCGCGCTTGTCAGTTAAAGCGACGCAGTGCCGAATCGCAAAAAATGGCCTGTTCAGTCAGCAGCCAAATCTTCCGGAGCTGAAGCGGTTAAAGTGGAGTTCCACCCACTTTTACAACTCTTCAGCATCCCTCACTAAACTGCGCACTGTAAATGAATTGGATATTTTTAATTTTTTTTCTCAGCGCCTACTGTATATTTGCTGTATTCATTTTTCACTTCCTCCTCCCTGGCCGCGGCCCATCGCATCATTTCCTGTTTGCAATGCCTTCTGGGAAGGCGACAACTTCCTCTGACACTGCTGTTGCTATGGAAACCTGACCTGAAACCTATTACACTGCTTGTGCTGCACTGAGCATGTGGGAGATCTGCAAGGATGAGATCCAGGAAGAAATACAGTCTGGCTTTAGATGCCCACACTTAAGATGGTCACAGCCTGCTGTAAGTTTATAAAATATCAAACTAATGCTATAAACTAACAAAACAGACCTTAGTTTACAGACTAACTTGACTAGAATACATTAAGCTTGTGTATTATAGGGGTATTTTTATTTAAAAAGTATAATTTCGGCCGGAACACCACTTTAAGCAGGCCAATCACTGAAGTGTCTTGCTGGCCAGCGGAGGCCTTGTACAGAACCTGGAGCTACCTGGATCAGAGAGGCTTCTCAAGATAGTGTGTTCCGTTGACAGTATACTATTGAGAAAATGAAGCTGAAGCAGCAGGTTTTAGGTATCTGACCCCTCCTATGTCTTTTATGTTTAGAGAAGTTCTTGCAGGATTCTGAGGCTTAGGCCAACCTGTCAGACGGGCAGACCAGAAGTGTACTACAAGTGTCTCTCAAAGTACTAAATATTGTATTAAAATGCAAACTCACCTGTCTATTTTAATATTTTTAAAACTGGAAATAATTTTGACTAGTTTGTTGTGTAATGAGTTGCTATTGTGTTTTAATCATCTAAAACAGTGGTCATCAATCCTGTCCTCGGGGCCCACTAACAGGCCAGGTTTTATGTATTTCCGTGGGGAGATGCAGACTAGAATACTGCAATCACTGAGCAGCAAATGATATCACCTGTGATGTATTTCAGTTATCTTGCAAACCTGGCCTGTTAGTGGGCCCTGAGGACAGGGTTGATGACCACTGATCTAAAATACCCCAGTGAAGCAGCACGGTCCTTAAAAGTAGAACATCCAAGTAAGCTTTATAATAAGCTGTGTGATTGAGTTGTTACCCTTACTTGGTGACAGCTAAAAACTGATAGGCAGCCAGAGGGAAGTTCCAAGTCACCATGCAAAAGCATAGTCAATAAATCGGCAGATGTTGAAGCACAGGACAGAAGAGAAATACAGGTGACATTCAAGTTATGTTGTATCTTTGGCAGAGGGCAGGTCAGGCAACAAGGGGCAGAACAATAAAAACGAGGCTCATACCCAGAGAACTAGTAAGGATGGACATGCCATGTACTACTTTCGCCACTCAACTAGTGCAGCAATGCAGAGGGAGAGAAAGTCAAGAGAAACATGGTTTCTTTATGACATCCTGGGTCACAGGGGGCAGCTATATGATTGGATGCGGGCGCACCATGTGAATCCGGTGGCCATCTTGGGTCAGGCAGAGTCTATTTAAGACCCCAGCTCTTGGATTTGGTAAACATTTCGTGTGTGGATAGAGTAGGGACAGGTTACTGTTTGTCAGGGACAATGCTTAACATCAGGCAGAGGTTCCAGACTAGCAGGTAAATTTCAGGGACATGCCATCCTTACTTTTGCACCTGGAGACAGAAGCTGTCGGCACACCTGAGACCTACTGCTAATACTAATCGCTATTGCAACCTGTGAGTGCTCTCTGCCGGGTTGCCTTCCCGCCGGGTTGGTTGTGTGTTTCTGAACTTCAACCTCAATACAGCTGTGTTTTCTGCATCTGGTCTCCGAGTGTTTTACTGACAGTGCACCACGCTGCACCTTCCCCACGTGTTCTGGCACTGATTCAGTGCAATGAGACAATTTTGTGCTTGCCCCATAGTTACGTGGTAGGAATATGCTTGTGTCTGTGCTGTAGTTCCATGTTTGAGCAAGAAGGCAGAGAGGATTTACCCCTGTGCTAGCAAAGTGGTGTGTGTGATGCTGACATTGGAGCCACCAGTTCTCTAAAGAGTTTGTTATAACCTGTAAAAAAAATCCTAAAAAGGTAAAAAAAATTGCCTTAGATGGCCACCAGCATGGTGCTGTGTACAAAATATCAGCACACAGTTTATCTTCTACAACGAATACACTTGTACACAGAATGCACAATGAGTTCCAGATCCTTGGATGGGACTCCAATATGTGATATAGAGACGGCGTCCAAACTGAAACTCTGCCTGGGATGTGACTTGCTCGGATCACCAGCTGGTTAGAGGACACTGCCAAGTAAGTCAAGGGGGAGATAATGTAGAAGCTCTCTCATCTCTGGGCTTTATTGTGTTGGACCGTGAAAGTTCAGGGTAAACATCCCTTTATAGATGACCATTGTTCTCAGTCTGTTGCATGAAGACACAGTTGGATCTTTGCTAAAGAGGCAAAAGGATCAAATGAAACCTTCTGACATCAGTACATTTTTTTTTTATCTCTTTGGAGAGTTGAGACAAAGAGTACATTGATGTTATGGTAGGAGTCTGCTTATAGCTGATGATTTTGTGGACTTTTTATTTTATTTACAGTGCTGAATCTTTTATGTGAGCTGAAAATGGGCATGGCTAAACTGTTCTGAATATTGGGCGTGGCTTAAAAGAGCATGATTAAAAAGAAGTTTGGGATTTTTTTTTAAAGAATCATACTTACCTAGGTGGAAGCATCTGTCCCCCGCCGACTCTAAGACTGAGAACCAAGTGATTAAAGATCAATGATCGCTCAGTTCTCAGAGCGCGGTGAGCATGAAGGCTGATGACTGTCAGTCACCGCTGTCTGCTCTGTCCCCCCCCATGCTTACTGGAGCGCTGGGCTGAGGAGGGGGGCCAGAGCGGCTGGCCAAGGCTCTCAGCAGCTCACTGAGAGGCTGAGCCAGGTGGCAGGCCAGGTTTCCTGATCTTTCTCCAGAACGGCTCTGTGATGTCAGCCAGGGCTTCAGTCCGCTGTCAGCTGAAAGCGGGTTACAGGAGTGCAGAACAAACTGCACTCCTGTGATCCACAGGAGAAGTATAGCCAAACGAGCTTTGGCTGTACTTCTCCTTTAAATATAATCTTGGTCTACATATTGTATACACTCCACACAGGCTGCAGTCATTGTACCTGCGAAATACTTCATAATTACTGTACTGTGAGTGAGAGTCTCACTTACATGAACCTAAAGGATAAACAAAAAAACAACAAATTTACACTTTGGGGTATTTTTATAAAAAAAAATTAAAAAATATTCCCGTCTCAAGCATTCACACACAACTGTCACAAATAATTTCCATAATTTCACTTATATGTTTGTTTCCGATGATAATCAGCTTCATCTAGTGGCCAAAATTCTATATTTTCTTGAAATACCTCAATCATGAAAATATTTTACTTTCAACCAAAGTAGTAACTGCGCACCGGAGCATGGGCTCAGGAAGACGTCATCTGTGACAAAACACATAGGGCGGAGCCTGTTGTGACTTTTGCTGGAAGTGAACCAGAAGTGCAGAGTTTTGTATGTTTCCTGGGGTTTTACACAACGCTGTTTACTTTTCTTTGCCTGTAACTGTAAGTTTAGTTGATTTAATATATATCAATCAGTTTTCACACTCTGTGGAGCCTTTGGTTTTCTCTTTATTGGTACACTCCTGCATTTGGGAAAGTGAGCCCTGTGGCAGTATCCCTGTGTACAAGAAGGAAGATCACTCATGCAGCAGGAGAGGCTTGAAGGCTGGGATTGTGGATCTGTATGTATGGAAACTAGAAAGTCATATCCATTTGGTAAGCACCTTTGAGTCTCCTTTTTTGGTGGTGGACTTTTTACATAAGGACTTTATTGGACAAAATTATTCTAATTTTGTCTTATTTAGGCACCCATATAGTATATTTAGTGCAGCACTTAATTTGCATATATAGGAAAATATTATGGCCACTAAATGGAGCTGAGAAATCAATGAAAATAAACATATTAGGCACATTACAGGTTTTTTTGTGATAACTGTGCAAAAGCTTGAAGCATTCCCAATCTCTATTTATTTATAACTAGGCCCCTGAACTCAGCTCATTTGACTGTACTTCTCCTGTGGATCACAGGAGTGCAGTTGGTTCTGCACTCCTGTGAGCCATTTTCAGCAGACAGAGGACCCACTGTGGCTTGAGTCGGTCCAGGCTCCAGGCTCGGGAAAGGTCGCGACCATATGATCGGGATCCGCCAACATGCCTGGACCGGCATCAGAATCAGCGAGCCAGCTGCCTCCGCCTCCTCCACAGCCCAGCGCTCCAGTGAGCACAGGGGGGCAAAGCAGACAGTTACCAGCTTTGCTCACAGAGTTCTGAGGACAAAGCAATCGGCAGTATTCGATCGCTCGGTTCTCAGTCTTTAAGCCGGCGAGGGACAGATGCAGCATCGGACCAATGCTGCATCCACCTAGGTAAGTATGATTCCCCCAAAAAAACATTTCCTTACTTCTCTTTTAAAGAAGAACTTCATTATTTGCAAACTACACAGCAACAGGCAGTTAAGTGGTCGGAACTATGTAATGCACAACAGAGCATATAGAGTGCAAGGGTCAGGTCTATATAATGTACTGCACAACACATAAGGTGTAGCAGTGAGAACAATGCAATGTACAACAAAATATACAAAGTAAGCTGTATGTATCATATGGCCCCTTACATTGCTCATCAGTGGGAGGAAAAAAATGCCCCCAGGGTTAGCTGTGGGGAAAAAAAGGCCTGTGGTCAATGGGGGGGGTTAACCGGAGTCAGTGGTCCCTGGGACAAGAAATATGCCCTGGAATCAGTGGGAGGAAAAAATGCCCAGTGTTGGTGGTCAAGGAAAGACAAAATGCCTGGTATAATGGGAAGAAAAATGCCCAGTGTCATGGTCAGCAGGAGAAAAAAATGCCCATCCTCGGTGGTCAGTTAGAGGAGAAAATATCTGGAGTCAATAGTCAGTGGGAATAAAAAAAAGTGGCCAGCAGCAGGTAGGGAGATACAGACGATGAAATGGAACAGTAGTGCCCAGTGATGGGGGGAAAATAGCATCCAGTTCGAGGTAAAGGTAAACATTGATGTCAGTGGACAACACTTACCTTGCAAAGAAGTCTATTCCCTGTGCTGCTGCTCTCTCTGTCCTCCTCCTGATGCCAGGACTATACAGACTCTGCCAGGTCGGAGATCACTCCACCACACAGAGTCTGCATAGAGCTGGAGCAAGAACAAGCTCTCCAGAACTCAGATCCAGGACAGCCCAGGATGCTGGGATGGTGGCAAACTCCTGGCACAGTCCCACAGAATCTGAGATGGTTGGAGAATATAGAGTTATAGGTTAAGCCTAGTCAAAATCTTTTTCCCAGTTTTGAATGGAGTAGCGAAGAATTAAAGCCCTTGTAGTGTTTTAAACTAAAATTACATTTACCCTCACTTCCTGTGCTACTGCTGACAATGCTTTCACCAAACAGGAAGTGATGGACAATCTGCAACATGAACACATAAAGAAAATTAACATTGGATAGGCGTTCTAGTTTCCCCCTACTCTACTATAGAAAGCCTTTTTCTTTCTTTTAATGCCAAAATGTTGTCAGCAGGTCAGGAACTGGTGGCAAATTTCTTTAATTGGGCCCCAGTTAACAGTGACAAGAGTGCTAACCCTTTACCATCGTATGTAAAATTGAGAAAAAAAAAAACATTTTTGCTAGTCAACACAGCCACTTGTAGTCTCCAACAGGGGAATTTGTGACCAGGTGACAACACAGGAGCACAATTGGGAGAAAGTTGTCATCCCATAACAGGAAGTGCCTGCACAAGGAACTCTACTGCAGGATCACCGGGTGTTCTTTTCATTAGCATTGCAGATTTGAAAAGACTAAAATTACCTTAAAGTAGAATTCTGGGATAAAATTCAAAACATGTTCCATACCCCTTCTAACATCTATAGTAACTACCCTGTGGAAGAAGAATGTCTATACTTACCTATTTTTAGGGCACTCTCTTCTGGTCACGTAATTGACTCTGCTCTCTCACCAGCATTGTCTTCGGGGGGGAGGAGGGAGCGCCAATAAACGATGGCCCATGGTAAGCCTATGGGTGATTTCACCATTTAGGTCAGCCCTTCTCAACCAGTGTTCCTCCGAGCGTAGCTATGGGTTCCTTGAGCTGTGGCTCACGGACTTTCCAGTGCTTGATTAGTTCCAGGTCCAATGCTACTTGGCAGAGTCAGTGGCATTACTGCAAGGGAGTCATTCTGGTCACCACTGTAACGTGGGCATTCTTCCCACTTGCCACCACCAATGTTGGAGGCATTTTCCCAATGACCCTTGGTAAACTAACCTTATCAGGGGTTTCCTGAGACCTGAACATTATAAGATTGAGAAAGGCTGATTTAGGCATTCCAGCTGTAGCTGGTATTAGCTAAGACAGAGGAGATCATATGACCGGACTGGAGCCCCCTGAGAATAGGTAAATATATACATCTTCTAAAGGGTAGTTTAGTTAGTATAGGTGTTAGGAAGGGGGTGGGAGAATTTTTAGAATAGTTTTAGCCCGGAATTTTACTTTAACAGCTTTTTGGCTTGTCTAATGCCCCGTACACACGATCGGACTTTCCGCCAACAAAACCGTGGATTTTTGTTTGAAGGTTGTTGGCTCAAACTTGTCTTGCATTCACACGGTCACACAAATGTTGGCCAACAATTCCAAACGTGGGAACGTACAAGAAATACGACAAGCCTAGAAAAAGGAAGTCCAATAGCCAGTACGGCTCCTTCTGCTTGATTCAGAGCATGCGTGAACTTTTGTGCGACAGACTTGTGTACACACAATATGACTTTTCGACAACAAAATTTGAGAACCTGCTAAGAAACATTTGTTGGCGGAAAGTCCGACAGCAAATGTTCGATGGAGCATACACACAGTCGGACTTTCCGACAACGAGCTCACATCCAACATTTCCCGTGTGTACGCGGCATTACAGTTTGATACATCCTGTTGCAGACATTAAATATTGGTGAATGGCAAAGAGAATCTGGATGTGTTTTTCGCAGAGGTCTCTCTTTTCAGTACGTTTTCTCCCACTAGGCAAACTAGTCTGGCACAAACTTCTGATCAGCAATTGGTTTCTAAGTCGTATATTATAACATGTGTGACAACTGGTTATTATATGCCTGTCTTTTAGGCCGATGTTAGCAAACAATGTTCCAAGTTGATAACTTGCTATTATCTAAAAGGAATTCAGTAATCACTATGCAACAGCTGTTTTCCTGTCTTCAGTGACTTTGGCCAATTTTCGGCCTGATTACAAATGAAAGACAAAAACAAAGTCTTTAAACAGTCAGATTTCATATGTGATCTCCTACGCTGCAGTTATAGATTCCATTGGCGTGACATATCAACCACTTAGGAATACAACTGTTGAAGTTTCCATCACATTTATATGATCCTTTAAAAACACATATTAAAATAGTAGAACATGAACTCACTATTACATACAAGTCCAACAATTTGTAATGGAGTAACCAAGGGAGGAGAGGCGGAGGAGAAGGAGAGAGAATGAGCTGATGTGGATTTTCAAGACATGAGGAACACAGAATAATCCGCAATAGTAGACTGACTTCTAATGTTGCTTCCATTCTATATAACGCCTTTCTAACATGGCTGAAAGGAGCTCCCCTCCAGGTTCACTATTTGTGCAGCTTATTTGGTCCCAGGTCTCATCTCAACCACAAGATCCTTGTCTAAAGTATGGAGCCCGCACGCTGGAATCTTGCAATGGCCATTGAATTGAGTTTTGATTTGTTTCACTCCAAAGTTAAAGCAGTATTGAGCCAAAAAACAAAAGTGTATCAAGTTGCAGCTTACTAATCATTTCTGTTTTTATGTGTTTTTTGTCTTTATTTTGGTAACAAACTTACTGTCTTATGGCAGTGGTCATCAACCCTGTCCTCAGGGCCCACTAACAGGCCAGGTTTGCAAGATAACTGAAACACATCACAGGTGATATCATTTGCTGCTCAGTGATTGCAGTATTCTAGTCTGCATCTCCCCCAAGGTAATACATAAAACCTGGCCTGTTAGTGGGCCCTGAGGACAGGGTTGATGACCACTGTCTTATGGTGTCTCCACTCTGGATGGAGGAGCAACAGAGACACCATTGGACAGCAGCATTGTCAGCCTGGGGAAAAGGGAGTGTTAAATGCGCTAACAGATTTAGATGGACTTGACCAGTGGTCTCCAAACTGCAGCCCAGGGGCCAGATGCGGCCCTTTGCTTGCCTTTATCTATTCCTTGGGGCACTATTCTCCCCACTGATATTAGCCACTATTCCTCCCACTGACACCAACAATTGGGGATAATTCCTACCACTGAAACCAA
The DNA here is from genome assembly GCF_042186555.1 of Aquarana catesbeiana. NCBI lineage: Eukaryota > Metazoa > Chordata > Amphibia > Anura > Ranidae > Aquarana > Aquarana catesbeiana. The sequence continues at coordinate 649,562,080 of NC_133327.1, forward strand.
AAATGGGCCCCCCCATTATCAAAGATGGGGCACTGTTTACTCCCAGTGACACCAGGACAATTTCTACCCTTACTGGCTACAGTTCCGCCCCCCTAAAGTCTGAAGGACAGTAAACTGGCCCTTTGTTTAGAGAGTTTGGAGACCCCTGGACTTGATGAACAAATTAACCACTTCCCACCGGAGGATGTCCATGGGCGTCCTCGGGTTTCAGTGGTTAGACCTACAGGCATCATCCCAGTATGCATCTTTTCAGCCGGCGATTCCTTTTCAGGCACACAATCACTTCTGCGGGTGGCAGAAAGGGGTACCACACATTCCCGCAGCTGCCACCACCTGGAACTAATGTCATTCCTCTCTGTAGCCCCGGAAACCGGGAGCGACGAGTAGTTTGTCACTTCCAGTTCCACCTCTTCGTTTACCTGGCCGCCAGCGGCCAGGAAAGCAGTCAATCAGACCGATCTGATTGGGAGGCTAGAGGAGGCTAGAGGAGGGAGGCTAGAGGAGAGATTTGGGGTCTAATAGACCCCAAATCTCTCCATAAAGAGGACGTGTCATGGCCCACGCTGTCACAAGGGATATTGTTCTTACCTTGTGATAGCAATAAAGTTAATCCAAAAAAAATTTAAAAAATAAAATAATTGTAAAAAATAAATAATAATAATAAAAAAACATTAAAAGCGCCCCGTCCCACCATGCTTACACGCAAATGTGAACGCATACGTTACTCCCGCACGCATATGTAAACGGTGATCACACCACACATGTGAGGTATTGTCATGAACGTCAGAGCGAGAGCAATAATTCTAGCACCAGACCTCCTGTGCAACTCTAAATTGGTAACCTGTAAAGGCGTTTAAATCATTGCCTATAGAGAATTTTAAGCACCGTAATTTGCCGCCATTCCATGAGCAGATGCAATTTTAAAGAGTGACATGTTAGGTATCTGTTTACTCTGCATAACATCACCGTTTACATTATACAAAAATTGGGCTAACTTTAGTGTTTAGTTTTTTTTTTTAATTCATAAAAGTGTTTTTTTTACCCGAAAAAATTGTGCATTTGAAAAACCGCTGCGCAAATACCGCGTGACATAAAACATTGCAACACCCACTATTTTGTTCTATAGGGCCTCTACTAACAAAATATATAATGTTTGGGGGTTATGAGTAATTTTCTAGCAAAAAAATTAATTTTTTATATGCAGGAGCAAAAACTCCAGCTAATGCCCCGTACACATGGTTGGATTTTGTGACAGAAAAAGTGCGATCGGATTGTGTTGTCGGAAATTCCAATCGTGTGTGGGCTCCATCTGACTTTTTCCGTCAGAATTTCCGACACACAAAGTTTGAGAGCAGGCTATAAAATTTTCCGACAACAAAATCTGATCGGTTAAATTCCGATCGTGTGTACACAAATCCTACGCACAAAGTGCCACGCATGCTCAGAATAAATTAAGAGACGAAAGCTACTGGCTACTGCCCCGTTTATAGTCCCGACGTACGTGTTTTACGTCACCGCGTTCAGAATGATCGGATTTTCCGACAACTTTGTGTGACCGTGTGTATGCAAGACAAGTTTGAGCCAACATCCGTTGGAAAAAATCCATGGATTTTGTTGTCGCAATGTCCGATCAATGTCCGATCGTGTGTACAGGGCATAACACTTTTTAAGCAGTAACAGAAATATTTTTTTCCTTTTGGGATACATGTTTTACATAAATAAATAAAAGTTGATTACTGTAACCCCCCTGTCAGTTTTAAATGGTTTGTCTTAACCTTCTAAATGCTACTTTTTCTGTACAGCTTGGTCTGCTGAAAAATATCAGACTTACTGGCAGGATCAACAGGTGAAAATAAAGGGAAAAAGCTGGGAAAAGGGAAAAAAGCATCCACCGTATCTAAAGTCTACACACCATGAGAAAATCGGAAGACCGATCGTTCGATTTTCCACGAAAGTGCATATCATGATGTAGTCGGAATGGTATTGGCTTTTACAAAAGTAATTGCCCGACAAAGGCAAACGTAACTCCGTACTGGTGTAGTAGAAGAGGAAGTATGGGGTTGCTCTATGCTTCTGAGCATGTGCATTTTTTTCTTTTTGTTTACTTCCGTACGATTACTGTACACATGATTTGAAAATCAGACGTTGTGTTCACTTATTATAAAAAGTTTCTCGCCTGCATCAGTTTTTGTCATCCAAAAAGTTGGAATCGGCTGTGGAAAGCACTATACTAATGATCAGATAATCGTCTAATCGTTCGCTGTACAAAATTTTTTCGTTCAATCTTCTTATTGTGTGTACGGACCATGAGGATTGGTAAGCTGCAACATAATACATTTTGATTTTGGGTATAAAATGCTTTAAGTGTCAAAGGAAGGGGCCTTAGTGGGTTGAGAATGACGATAACGTTTCACAGTTGTTTTTGGAGGGGAGGGGCTTCATTTTTGCACAAAATGAGTGGGTGACCTACTGGTTAGCACTTATACCTTGGAGCACTAGGGGTTCCTGGTTTGAATCCCAACCAAAACACTAACTGCATGGAGTTTGCATGTCCTGGTTGAGTTTCTGGTTGAGTTTCCTCTAGGTACTCCGGTTTCCGCCGACACATGCTGGTAGGTTGATTAGTCTTAATATGTGAATTCAACATTTCAGGAAAATTATATATATGTTGTGTGCCAGCAGTGTGGTGCCCTATTTTGGTGCATTTCACCATTTACAATTTCTTTTTTTTTTTTTTTTATTTACATTCAATTTTAACTGTCAAAAAAAATTATACTTTATTAACCACTTCAGACCAGAAAGGTTCTACCCGCTTCCTGACCAGGCCATTTTTTGTGATATGGCACTGCGTTACTTTAACTGACTATTGCGCGGTCGTGCGACGCTGTACCCAAATAAAATTTATGTCCTTTTTTTCCCACAAATAGAGCTTTCTTTTGATGGTATTTGATCACCTCTGCGGTTTTTATTTTTGCGCTAAAAACAAAAAAAGAGCAACAATTTTGAAAAAAAAAATATATATTTTTTTTACTTTCTGCTATAAAACATATCCAATAAAAAAATGTAAAAAAAACAAATTTCTTCATGAATTTAGGTCAATATGTAGTCTGCTACATATTTTTGGTAAAAAATCCCAATAAGTGTATATTGATTGGTTTGCACAAAAGTTATAGCGTATACAAACTATGGAATATTTTTATGGATTTTTTTTTATTAGCAATGGCGGCGATCATCGATTTTTAGCGGGACTGCGACTATGCGGTGGACAAACCGGACACTGACATTTTTGACACTTTTTTGGGGACCAGTGACACTAATACAGTGATCAGTACTACAAATATGCACTGTCTGTCACTATACCAATGACACTGGCAGGGAAGGGGTTAACACCAGGGGCAATCAAAGGGTTAAGTGTGTCTTTGGGGGATACTTACTAACTGTGGGGGGTTGCTCTGATTGGGAGAAAACAGAGATCCCTGTTCCTGCTTAGCAGGAACACAAGATCTCTATGTTCTCCCCTGTGAAAATGGCGATCTGCCTTGTTTACATAGGCAGATCGCCGTTCTGCCTCTCTGGGGAACGATTGTGGGTGGCCTGCTGATTGGCTCCCCCTCTGTCCAATCGGCACACACATGCAGCCCCCGTAGCCTATTGCACGAAGTGACGTACAGGTACATCATTTCACACAGCCGGGCCACCTTGCCACAGTAAATGTGCGGAAGGCGGTCCGGAAGTGGTTAAAGTGTTATTAAACCCAGGACCCTGCATTCACTATATCCGGTCTCCCACAGTACACAGAACATGGATATGCAATTATTTTAGTAAATATAAACTGCTAAATACCCTTTCTCATCATCAGTATATAGCAGTCTTGTGACTTCTGTTAGTGTCTGGTTAAAGCTTGTAGGAGGAGTTTTCATTCTGCTCTGGCTGTCCTATGAGACTGCAGGACCCCTGACCCTCTGTCTGGACAGTGCTGATTGGCTCTGTGCTGATCACATGCACCCTCCCAAGTAAAAAAAAACAAAACTCCTAGGTCTCTGTTCTATCAGGAGATAGATTGGGGAAGAAGGAAGAAAGGGAGGATCAGAGAAGACAGGATCAAACATTCTTTTTACGCAATGCGCAGGATTAACCCCTTGGGTTCCCAAGTGAGTATAATTAGCTTGCTTTACTGCATATACATTTTTACTTTTGTGGGATTAGTAACCAGTGGCGGCTGGTGCTCCATTTTTTGAGGGCTGGCAAACAAAACAACTAGCCCCCCCTGGTCAGTCGGTCAAACCCCCCCCCGTCGCTTGGTCGATCAGCAAACCACCCCCACCGCTCGCTCACCTGTGCACCAGCCCCACACTTACCCCATCCAGGTTGCGGGCAGGTGGCTTCCCCCCTGCTTCTGCTCCCGGCCAATACGGTTGCTTCTCCTCTAGGCCAATCGGGTCTTAAGACCCACTTCTTGATTGGAGGAGAAGCAGGAAGACAGCAGCGAATATTAATTTGCTATTGTCACACAACTTGGTGGGCTCAGGGCACAGTGCTCTGCGCCCCGAGCCCACCCTTTTTGAAGCCAATTAGAGCCACAGGCTCTAATCATGTGCTAAAAAAAAAAAAACCCCATTGAAATCCATGCATCCGATGCCCTGCATGTAGATTAGGGGCCGGGCGCATGGATTAGGGAGGCGGCGCCCCTGCACCCCAAATGGAGCCGGCACCACTGTTAGTAACACTTTAAAGCTTATGCGCCACAACTGAGCTGCCACGCTGTGACAACAAGCAGAGACATGCGGCATGTCTGTTTTTTCTACACCACACATTATCCCTGCATTGTGGTGTGAATAGGGCACGATTGTTTTTTCTGTGCTCTGGTGGAGATCTGCATTGTTCTTGTGCAGAAAATGCAGGTCCCTGAGTATAGTTTGAATAAGCCCTAGTAAAATATGGCTTGTTTTTTTTTTTCAGAATCATACTTACCTCATACCTCCCAACTGTCCCTGATTCCGAGGGACTGTCCCTGATTTGGAGCAATGTCCCTCTGTCCCTCTTTCCTCCTCAATTGTCCTTCATTTTGGTCTGATCTATATAGATGTATATAAAATTCACTTTGTATCTATCAAAAAGTGTTTCCCAGTGCTAAACCTGTCATCTGATTTCTAAATTGCTGCATTTGTAAATTCCAAAAGCCAATATAAAGGAATAGTACTGGTAAAAAAAGCACTTGTGGGTTTAACCAATCTTATTTTTTGTACAATTCTCCTTTAAGGGGGCGTGGCAAGGGGTGTGTCCTATGCCTGCATACTTTTGCTGATAGGTGTCCCTCATTCCCATCTCAAAAAGTTGGGAGGTATGCTTACCTAGGTGGATGCTGCTGCATCTGTCCCCCGCCGGCTCTAACACTGCGAACCGAGCAATCAAACAGCTGATTGCTCGGTTCTCAAGGCTCGCAGAAAGCTGGTGGCTGTCAGTCACCGGCTCTCTGCTCTGACCCCCTCACGCTCACTGGAGCTCTGGGCTGTGGAGGGAGTGGGAGCGGCCGGCTCAGGCTCTGAGAGTGCCAGTCCAGCAGGGCTGGTGCAAGGATTTTTGGCACCCTAGGCGAAACCTCATTTTGACGCCCCCCCTGGCTGACTCCGCCTCCTTTTCCCTGCCCATGTAAATCCCACCTTTTTAATAAATCTCCCATCAAATGCAGCCTTACCAGCGCCCATCAAATGCAGCCTCACCAGCGCCCATCAAATGAAGCCTCACCAGCGCCCATCAAATGTAGCCTCACCAGCGCCCATCAAATGTAGCCTTACCAGCACCCATCAAATGAAGCCTCACCAGCGCCCATCAAATGCAGCCTCACCAGCGCCCATCAAATGCAGCCTCACCAGCGCCCATCAAATGTAGCCTCACCAGCGCCCATCAAAAGTAGCCTCACCAGCACCCATCAAATGTAGCCTCACCAGCGCCCATCAAATGTAGCCTCACCAGCGCCCATCAAATGTAGCCTCACCAGCGCCCATCAAATCCAGCCTCACCAGCACCCATCAAATGTAGCCTCACCAGCTCCCATCAAATAGAGCCTCACTAGCACCCATCAAATGAAGCCTCACCAGCGCCCATCAAATGCAGCCTCTCCATGCAGCCTCACCAGCGCCCATCAAATGTAGCCTACCAGCGCCCTTCAATGCAGCCTACCAGCGCCCATCAATAAATGTTTGCTTGCTGCGGGAGTCGGAACACAGACACAGTCCTCCACCACTGCTGCGCCTCTGACACTATGTGTGAACGGAGCGGCTGCTGCATGCTGATGCTGAGACTTAGTTGCAGAGAGAAGAGAGTAGGAAAACCAGTGGCCGGGCGCCCAAGGCAGCAGGGCGCCCTAGGCGGCGGCCTAGTTTGCTTAGTGGTAGCACCTGCCCTGCAGTCAAGGCATGTGGGTGGATCCCAACTTCATTGTCGCAATCTTGTCTGAGCCTGGACCAGCTCTGTGACGTCAGCTGACAGCCGACTTCAGCCCGCTGTCTGCTGAAAACAGGTCAGAACAAACTGTACTCCTGTGATCCATAGCTTTGGCTGTACTTCTCCTTTAATGTAGAAATTTATTCAGCTTTTTTTGGAGTACATTTTCTTTTAAAATAGGCCTCACTGAAACACAGTTTTTGGATTGTGGGAGGAAACCAGAACACCTGGAAGAAACTCACTACTTGCAGAACATACAAGATCCATGCTGATAGCATCCCTAGACGGGACCCAAGCAGCTTTACCTTCAGATTTCAGCAGTTTAAAATGTGCTTTTTTTTAACATAACCATAGTTACAATCGTCACATAGAGCAGAGCACAGGAAAAGAACATCCAAAAGTGTAAAACCAAATTTAGGAGAGGTCAGGTTTGTGGTGTACACTTTACAAGGCTTTCAGAAGCATGAGCTGAAGTCAAAAAGTCACACTTTAAGACAGGAAGACAGTCAAGCTTTTCAAATTTAGATCTCTAACACAAAACTTCAAGTCAATAAACTTTATCACCAGCCAAATGTTTTTGTTTTTGTTTTGTTAGCTTTGGATAGAGTGAGCAAGGTAAGACTCCCTCAGTTTTTACCTCTTTGTGTGGAAAAATTGTTCTCACTTCCTGATATGAAGACACCATACCCAGATACGGTGGGACACGGAGTCACCTGGACAGGAAATAAGGTGAGAGCACCTCAAAAGGGACACAAACAGCAAAAAAAAAACCTGATCTACCACCAGTAGTGTATTTAGGGTTTGTGCTGCCCTAGGCCTGACTAAAACTCATGTATCCCCTAATTTAAATAGCCCCACCACTTCCTGTCAAGGAGGCCACAACCCTTGCTGTTTAAGACCTGCCCTGAAATTTTCCAGTGGGGACACTAGTTCTAAGGGCCTGGGGGGGGGGCAATGGATCCCCTTAATTTGCATAGCTTTCCTCTCACTTCCTGTTTGGCTATGGGGCAGAAAGTAAATGGAAATCTCTGCAATGGGACAGAGATGGTAAAAAATAAACTGACAGGGGCAATAACCCTCCCTTACTCTATCCAAAATGAAAAAAAAACAGTGTTGGCTAAAGTTCTACTTTAACCGCTTCAGCCCCGGAAGATTTTACCCCCTTCCTGACCAGAGCGTTTTTTGCGATTCGGCACTGCGTCGCTTTAACTGACAATTGCGCGGTCGTGCGACGTGGCTCCCAAACAAAATTGACGTCCTTTTTTTCCCACAAATAGAGCTTTCTTTTGGTGGTATTTGATCGCCTCTGCGATTTTTATTTTTTGCGCTATAAACAAAATAAGAGCAACAATTTTGAAAAAAACGCGTTATTTTTTACATTTTGCTATAATAAATATCCCCCAAAATTATATAAAAAAAAATATTTTTTTCCTCAGTTTAGGCCGATATGTATTCTTCTAGATATTTTTGGTAAAAAAAAAATCACAATAAGCGTTTATTGATTGGTTTGCGCAAAAGTTATAGCGTTTACAAAATAGGGGATAGTTTTATGGCATTTTTATTAATAATTTTTTTTTTTACTAGTAATGGCGGCGATCAGCGATTTTTATTGTGACTGCAACGTTATGGCGGACATGTCGGACATTTTTGACACGTTTTTGGGACCATTGTCATTTATACAGCGATCAGTGCGATTAAAAATGCACTGATTACTGTGTAAATGACACTGGCAGAGAGGGGTTAACCACTAGGGGGGCGGGGAGGGGTTAAGTATGTCCTAGGGGAGTGATTACTAACTGGAGGGGGATGGGCTAGCAGTGTCATTACTCTGATCACTGCTCCCAATGACAGGGAGCTGTGATCAGTGTTCTGTCACTAGGCAGAACGGGGAGATGCTGTTTACATCAGCATCTCCCCGTTTGTCCTCTCCGTGAGGCGATCGCGGGTATCCCTGTGGCGATCGAGTCCGTGGGACCCACCCCGACTCACGGAGCTCCCGGCCGGCGCGCGCACGCAATGGCACGGCGGGGAATTCAAATGGACGTACCTGTAAGTCCATTTGCCCAGCCGTGCTATTCTGCGTGCGCCGGTCAGGAACCGGTTAAGCGCAAATTTCTGGTAGTTTTATGGAGAGGACTAAGAAGTATAACAATGCCAATGGTGCAGCAGAAAACATATAGCACAGTGAGGAAGGTTTAACGCAAGCCAGCGGGTACTCTTTCCGTGCTTCCCCCCCTGCAAAGTGCTGCCCTAGGCCTGGGCTTTGTCGGCCTAGGCCAGGATACAGCGTTGCCTACCACCTTTCCCAACCCTACTGAAATAAGCATTTTTATTATGTATCCACTGGAGTATTTTCTTTACTTCTTGTCCTATTGACAGGAGAACAGGACGTGAGGTGAAATCTCCCTGAAAGGGGTTCTAATTGGGGTTGCCACCTGTTTGGGATTCACCCGGACAGTCTGGGTTTTGAATCATGTGTCTGAGGACTGAAACCCGGACTCATGATTCAAAACCTCGACTCTCCGACATTATTCAGACAAGAATGTGGCTCAGAACAGGGCCTGACAGGAGGGTGAGTGGGCACTATGCACGCCACATTACCATTCTCATTGGAGTGCCCAAAGGTGCCCCAGGTGTGTTACAATCTTATAGTGTATACTAAAAAAAAAAAATTGCTGTCTGCCGCTAAAGTGTTCAGGTTTGGCTCAAAGAAAATGTGACAACCCTTGTTCTAATCATCCTCTGATTTTTCTTTAAAAAACAAAATGTTTTGAATTTTGAGTGCATGGTGATGAGTAGAATGAACAGATACTTAGATGGGCTTAGAAAGGAGAAAGAATAGGTGCTAGTTACCATAGGTGTACACAGCCCATTGCATTAGGGTGTACACCCCAAAGCTCAACACACACGCCTTTCTCTGCAGCCACAGCTACACGGTACAGTGAATGAATGGGAAATGCTCTGTGCTGAGCAGCTTCCTGTTCATCCACAAATTCAAGCATAGTAAACACAGTTTACTATGATTCAGCCATAAATGAACACAGAGAGTGAGTGTGTTCACTGTGTCTATTTAGAAAGGGAAGGCCCTGGTAAATTACATATTTACTTGCCCCTTTCCCCACTCTCTATCCTGAAACATTCCCCACAGCAGCTGGGGGAGAGGAGGGAAGCCAGCAGCACTGCGGGGTGGGGGGGCAACATGGAGAAACAGTACAGACTGACCGGGGGGGGGGGAATTATACTGGGGGACAGACTGAGCTTGTTTCATTTAACTATGCTCCTTAAAGCGGAACTTCAGTCATTTTTTCAACTCCCCGTCTATAAAATCCTCTGCTCCTATTGTTTTAACTTTGGATAGTAAAACATGTTTTTTCTGCCAGTAAATACCTTATACAGTTTCCAATACCCAGGACGACGTCAGGTGTGACGAAACGCGTAGGGAGGAGCGACGTGCTGACGTCACCGCGATACACGCAAGTCCCGGAACCACGGGTTGTTATCGAGAGCCAGCCGGCTCGGAGTTTTATACTGCATGTGATGCTTTTTACAAATGTAAGTGCAATACCTTTTTAACTAAATAAATATCCAATGGTTTTACGCTATGGAAGCCTTTTAATACTCTTTTTTGGGAAACATCCGGTAAACATACCTGTATGAGTTACAACTCCTGTGAAGATGCTGGGATCTTGGCTGTGTGCAACTAAAGGCCCGGGCTGGCTATTAAGCCACAAGCACTTGAGATCTCCTATAATAAGAGATCAACAGGAGTCGGTAAGCGGCAGTATGTGCGGAGGTGGAAGACAGATCTTTTCTCTCATTACCATTCCCGGGTGCATTGTGTGTTGTTTTCACAGTGGAGATCAACTAGCAATTTGAATAGGCTTTTAATAATGTACAATTTGATCAATTTTATTTAGAATGTTCACCATAGAAAGGTTGAAGTATTTCATTTCACAGCACGGACTCACTTTATAGCGCCGCACGACTTGGTATTGGAAATTGTTGATTGATGTGTGTATCTTGCAGAAAAGTCACAGCTGGTTTTATTCACTAAATTGTTATTAATCAAAATTTGGGTCACATATTATTTGGGACAGCGCAGTAATTTTAAATTATTATAAATACCTTATACAGCCCACTTCCTGTTTCTTGTCTGGTCATTAGCCTAGGCTTATGACATCATGCACAGCTCTCTCTCACTCACTCTTGTGAGGGGAGGGGGGTGAGTCATAAAAGGGCCAATGAGAGCTGCAGAGCTGGAGGTGTGACTCTGTGTGTCTGTGTAAATCCAGGAAGTCAATAGGCAGCAGCTTCAACTGCCCACAGTTAAAATGGATGCAGCGAGACTTAGTGGATGGAGATTCCTGCAGCAAATTTGGCAAGTACAGAACCACAGTATATATAAAATAATATGCAAAGTGGTTGGAGGGAAGCTTCAGAAGGACAAAAATGTTTTTATTAAAAATTATGTGAGCAGACTGCAGTTCCTCTTTAAGCTTCTCCCATTATTCACACAATTTGGTCACACCCATTGTTTGTCACAGGAAATTACATGCGCCGCAGTACTTCTCAAAGGTGTCCCAGGTTATTTACAATCCTATAGAGTATACTGAAAAAAAAAAATTGGCATGCACCAGTAAAGTGTTAGGGTTTGGCTTGATGAAAAGGTGGCAACCCCAATCAACACTGTGTGAAAACCAGGTACCTGCTTCCACTATCCCCAAAAAGTGCCAATTGTCAAAGAAGGGGAGGGGGGAATACAAACAAGCAGAACTTCTCCTTTTGGGTGAAGTTCCACTTTAACTGGTTGCCGCCCGCCCACTGTCAAATGACGGCGGGGCGGTGCGGCTCTTGTTCTGGGATGCTGTCATATGGTGGCGTCTCAGAATGGCCACTCTCGCGTGCCCGCGGGGGGGAGCGCAGCGAGGCGATCGCTAGGGGTGATCAAGGGTTTAATTGTGTTCCCTAGTGTGTGTTCTAACTGTAGGGGGAGGGGACTGACCTAGAGGAAATGACAGATCGTTGTTCCTAGCTATTAGGAACTCACGATCTGTCACTCCTCACAGAACAGAACAGGGATTTGTGTGTTTACACACACACTTCCATGTTCTGCCTCTTGTGCACGCGATTGCTCGTGGCCGGCGGTCATCGCGATTGGCACCCCCGCAGTGCTATCCTGATCCCACGAGCCGATGTATAGCTACAACGGCTTGCGGGATCGTGCCAACCTGCCGCAGTAAAATGACGGCGGCTGGTCGGCAAGCGGTTAAAGCGTAAGTAAATCTTCACCTAGTATAACAACTCATTCAGTTTAAAATAGAAATGAAAGGCAACACATTTGTGTATATATACAGAATACTGTAATATAAATACCTTTTCTTTTTAAATAAATGTTCACATGACCTCTGAGCTCAGCTACATAAGGGGCTTGGAGATGTGGGGGTGGAGAAACAGCAGCACACTAATCTTCCCGCTGTTTAGCTGTGTGCAGGCGGGTGTGTCAGCACAAGACTTGGCCATTGGAGGACAGGCAGGCTGTGAGACATGAGATGGATCTGCTATCATGCCTAGCATGGTCAGTTTGATATAGGAAAGCAGGGCACCTGGCAGGATTACCAGGTAATTCACATAAAGAGAACAGGATACTTTTTTAATACAAGTACATGGTACAGCAGGCACATATCAGGTATATGAAATGTTGGGGTAACATATTCAGACATATCCCCTGGTACATGTCATTACATATAGATAATAATAGCACTAGCCATATTTAGCTCTGTATTTAGTTCCATTATTTTTATTATGTACTAGTATTGTGACAGTCCCTTTATAGAGAGAATACACTAATTATAGACACTAAAGGAAGCATGCCTTTGTTAGTGAACACAATGTTTTTCTCAGTCTCAAAATGCCTCATGGGGACATTTAAGACAAATAAACGATTAGAACAATGTTAAACTGGTTCTGCATTCGGAGCAGAGATTGGCTATTGGAAGGATTATCATTTATTCATTTTGGCTTAAAAACAAAACATTGTTTGGCTTTGTAACGAATGTGAACAGAACTAAAGCATTTTGTGTTATTATTATTCAGGATTTATATACAGTGCCTTGAAAAAGTATTCATACCCCTTGACATTTTCCACATCTTGTCATGTTACAACCAAAAACGTAAATATATTTTATTGGGATTTTATGTGATAGACCAACACAAAGTGGCACATAATTGTGAAGTGGAAGGAAAATGATAAATGTTTTTCAATTTTTTTTACAAATAAATATGTGAAAAGTGTGGCGTGCATTTGTATTCAGCCCCCCTGAGGCAATACTTTGTAGAACCGCCTTTCACTGCAATTACAGCTGCAAGTCTTTTTGGGGATGTCTCCACCAGCTTTGCACATCTAGAGAGTGACATTTTTGCCCATTCTTCTTTGCAAAATTGCTCAAGCTCTGTCAGATTGGATGGAGAGCATCAATTTTCAAGTCTTGCCACAGATTCCCAATTGGATTTAGGTCTGGACTTTGACTCTGGCTGTATGTTTAGGGTTGTTTTCCTGCTGGAAGGTGAACCTCCACCCCAGTCTCAAGTCTTTTGCAGACTCTAACAGGTTTTCTTCTAAGATTGCTCTGTATTTGGCTCCATCCATCTTCCCATCAACTCTGACCAACTTCCCTGTCCCTGCTGAAGAAAAGCAACTCCACAACATGATGATGCCACCACCATGTTTCATGGTGGGGATGGTTCAGGGTGATGTGCAGTGTTAGTTTTTCACCACACATAGTGATTTACTTTTAGGTCAAAAAGTTAAATTTTGGTCTCGTCTGACCAGAGCACCTTTGCTGTGTCCCCCACATGGCTTCTCGCAAGCTGCAAACGGGACTTTTAAAGGCTTTCTTTCAACAATGGCTTTCTATTTGCCACTCTTCCATAAAGGCCAGATTTATGGAGTGCACTACTAATAGTTGTCTTGTGGACAGATTCTCCCACCTGAGCTGTGGATCTCTGAAGCTCCTCCAGAGTTACTATGGGCTTCTTGCCTGGCCTGACAGTTTAGGTGGACGGCCATGTCTTGGTAGGTTTGCAGTTGTGCCATATTCTTTCCATTTTCAGATAATGACTTGAACAGTGCTCCATGAGGATATTTTTTAGAACTTAATCCTGCTTTAAACCTCTCCACAACTTTATAACTGACTACAACTTTATCCCTGTTCCTTGACCCTCATGATGCTGTTTGCTCACTAAGGTTGTATAAGAAACTGAGGGCTTCACAGAACAGCTGTATTTATACTGAGATTAAATTACATTTATTTGTAAAACATTTTGAGAACTATTTATAATTTTCTTTCCACTTCACAATTATGTGCCACTTTGTGTTGGTCTATCACATAAAATCCCAATAAAATACATTTACGTTTTTGGTTGTAACATGACAAATCGTGGAAAATTTCAAAGGGTATGAATACTTTTTCAAGGTACTGTAGCACCAACAGTTTGCACAGCACTTTACAGTATAATTTAATAAAATATAACCGAAGCTAAACTGGCTTTTTATTACAATGGCTGTATATATAACTTAACTGTACAACAGTTTAACAGTATGATTTGTACCTATAGGTAAGCCTATAATAAGGCTTACCTATAGGTACAGTAAATATCTCCTAAACGTGCACTGTGTAGGAGATATTTACTTTAGATGCAGCCAGTGACATCACCAGCATATCAGCTCTGAAGGAACGGTATACCCGTGACATTCCAGCAGAGTCGTACCATATACAGCAACTCCGGCACGCATGATGTCATCGTCGGCTCGGCCATTCATGTGGTTGCAGTCTGTGAAGCCGAAAAGGAGACCGGGTGAAGATTGAAGCACCTTTAGCGGTGACATTTTTTTTTCCTCTTTGAATGTGGTTTACTTGCTTTAATTAGTTTTTTTGTGTGTTTTGGAAAAATTCAACTAGCAGTGTCTATACTTATCTGCAGCAGCTTTCATTGCCCCCTCTACACCCAAATGTTGAGACTTTCTGAACAGGCAAAGTTTTAGGCGCTTCTGGGTAGTGTTGGATTTTGTCTGCTTCCTCAACACATTGGTATTTGCCTAGCCTGGACTCCCTTAATGACCAGTAGGAATCAGTGGGATAGGAGTGGGTAAGCTTGGTCACTACCAGGATGTGAATCTTTGACTTATTAGAAAAGACCAGCATTCTCATGTAGTGGGGCAGTATGAGCTGATGCGGGTATATGTAACCATCTCTATGTGTGGGATCTATACCTGCTAGTAGCTCAATTTTTTAAGTGATGGAGTCACTTTTGGCCTCTCGTCTTGTAATAGCCACACTTTTTATACTCATAAAGTCTATTTTCTATTAGGGTTAGGATATGGAAAGTTTGGTTTCCACTTTTAGTGATATTTCTGAGATGCTGAAGAAGGTTAAAGAGGATTTATATCAGCCATTCTCAACCATGTTTCAAAGAGACCCTAAGGTTCCTTCAGCAAATGCTAAGGGGCCCCTTGAGGATTGAGAAATTTCTGCTTCTCAGATAAATTGCCACTAACACCAATGATCTTTCAAGCTATCTGTAAGGGGCATTCATCCTACAGACCATCAATGTAAGGGTCATTAATACCACTGTCCACCAAGGGGTACTACTCTGACCACCTATGTAGGGGTCACTTTTCTACCGACTATTAATGTAACGGGGGGGGGCACTAATATTTTTATGGTTTGTACCATTCTGCTCATTATTATTACAATATTTGTTTTAATTATTATTAATGGACATAATGTTGTATAGACCAACCCTTGGTGTAAAAAATGACAAATATGCCACATTATTTTTCCTCAATTTATTCCTATACTTATATCCACAACAAACTGAGCACAGTAATGTTCCATGAGTTGTAAATATAATAAATATGTGACTCTCTGGGACCCTGTTTTAGCCTTTGAATCCTAGAATTTCTCTCATTCTTTGACTCATCAAGTTTTAGTGAATTTACCTTTTAACTAATTGAAGTGCCACCAAAATGCCATATCTATGCCAATGTGACTGAACATTGAACAACATGTTGTTTTTAGTGAGGCTGTTTGCCTGAATGTCCCACCATCTTACCAACAGTTTTGGCGAGACGGTGACCCATATTTACCTGTCCCCGCTCAGCCAAGATCAACAGTGTGGCCTTTTCAGCACCCAACAGCTTCTTCAGAATACTGTGCTTGGGCGAGCAGTATACATATATTTCATGGAAGAAATGGAGATCATGGTGGCAGAGCTGCTGGAGAAGGGAAACCTGTTATGTGATCTTCCCGCAAAAGTGATTATGATTTCCATTGTATGGATTCCTGCACGAAGATTCAGACCCCTTATTACTGGCTATAGAAGTGTACTGTGTCACAATGTTTGCGGTAAATGTAGACCCTAACACCTTTATTTGCTCCATTTTGGTCTGTTACATATACAATTTTTTGTTATATCTGTGATAAGTTCAAAAATTATCTGTTGATCTTGCCGGAAATTTTGTGGGCTAATAACTTCCTGTTCTCTGCCTGTGCCTCCCACAATCAATTGTTCTAGTCTATCTCTGAGGAGTAGAAAACCATGTCTCCCTATGTTATAAAGAATAGCAGAGGGGGCGAGTTCTGTAGTCCAGTCTTGTTTCTCTTGTTCTGATATAGGGTTAGTGAGCTTTGTCACTCTAGGACCGGTAAGCTGCAGAATATCAATGTTTTGTTTTTGGGTTTGGATATGCTTTAAAAATTCCCAGGATCAGGAAGAAGTTGGGAGTTATTATGGTGAATCTGTGGCTAGATTAAACTTTTTTTTTAAAGTATACCATGTAAAGAGAACACCAGTCTTTGCTCTCTAGAAGAAGGTTTGTATGCAACTGTGGTTTGCGGCCAGCTCCCTCCAAGCTGGCCAGGGGCACCTCCCATCTTCTTTATGCTTAGGATAGACACCTGTAATAGAGAGAGACACTGCCATTTTAAATTACTTTAAATTACATTCTTCTGGTCTGAATCCCATCTCCACACGAACAGCCTTTTAACAATTTTACTGTAGCAAGAACATGTCAAGTGATCTGTAAATCAGCTTCTCCAGCTCCATAAATTTAAAGTGTTACTAAAAGCACAACAGTAAAATTTGTCTGTATATGCAGTAAAGCATGCTTGTTATACTCACTGTGGAACCTAAGGGGTTAATCCTCTGCATTGTGTAAAAAGACTGTTTGATTCCATATGCACAGATCCTCCCCTTCTTGCATTGCCCCCAAAACATCTCCGGATACGACCGAGTTAGTGGAGTCAGTCTGCACATGCTTTTTTAGTTTAGTTTAGTGTGTATTGCTATAGTGAGTGCAGGGACCTGGGTAGACATATGCAATTTGTTTTGTTTCAAATTAGTTTTTTCATGTATTTCGACAAATTAGTTAATTCGTAAATATCCAAATTAACGAAAACCCGTTTAACAAATTTTTCAAAATATTCCGAAATTTAAAAATTCAAAAATTTAAAAATTTGAAAATCCAAAATCCAAAAACCAAAAATGTGAAAATCTGAAATAATAACTAACTAATAGTAACCTAATTATTATTAACTATTAAATTATAAGTATTGGAAATTCCTTTTAAATATGGCTGTTAGTGAACGTAACGAATACGAATTTATCTGAGGTTACGATGGATCCGAAATAATGAATGCTGTATCTAAACGAATGGAACATAATGAATTAATATTAATAAATAACAACAATAAAAATAAAACCTTTTTATTATTATTATTATTTATTATTAATTTTTTCCGTTCCATTTGTGGCGGCATTCGTTATTTCCTTTCGTTTATATACGCTCACTGACAGCCAAATTTGAAAAGAAATTCCAATACATATAATTTAATAGTTAGTTATTATTAGTTAGTTAGTTATTCTTTTGAATTTTCAGATTTTCTTTCTTATTTTCGAATTTTCAAATTTACGAAAAAAAACAAAAACGAATGAAACTAAAACGAATGAATTTTTCGGCAGTGCACATGTCTAGTCCTGGGTTTAGTAACACTTTAAGTCCAGCAGCACAGTTTACCACATTGTAATAACTCATGAACACAGAATGTCCAGGCAACTCTCCCACACTACTCAGTGTAGGCCCCCCAGAAGTGGGTCCTTCTCCAGATTTTCTATAGCCTAGCCCAGAAGGGCACCCCCTTCTTAGGCTACAGGTTAACATTCTGTATACAAGGGGTAACCTAATCCTATTACTCTTTTGCCCAAGACTCCTACCACACCAGATTATATAGAGATACAGTTCTCCACCCACCAACCTCACCCAGGGAGGGACCTCACTAAAAGAGGTATCATCGCATGCTTACAAGCTGGCTGAATAGTCTTCTCTATTCAACACACTTACTTGTGTGACAGGTACCTTGGTTGGATGCCAAAGTGACAAGAGGGCTTCCCCTTGCGGCTCTGGTCTGAATACCCCTGAGTGTGGAACAGGGTGCTGGTAATCAAGTAGCTGGCAGTAGTGTCATCTGGACAGCAGTCAGCAGCAGTGCAGATACACCAGAAGAGGACCAAGGATGGCACCCAGGAACTGGACCTCAGAAGAGGCTGTGAGGACACACAGTCAGAGGCAGATACCTGTAAGGATCAAGGACATGGTCAGATGGCAAGCCAGGATCAGCATGGATGGACAATAAGGATGTAGTCAGAAGTCAAGCCAAAGTCATACACAAAGTACAGGAGAAATGTGGTCAGGCAGCAGGCTGCAGTTGTTACCAGGAAGGCAGCAGAGTGTGGTTAGAAGCAATGCAAAGTCAGTGTCCAGAATCCACAAAGCAAGGTCAGGAGGAGGCCGGTTAGCAAGACAGCAAGAGCAGGAACACAGGTCACAGGTAGCTGAAGAAAATCCAGCAATAAGCACACATCTTGGCGTCCTTTAAATAGGCAGTTTGGTGCATGTGTGGGCATGTGCCAAAGCACATGCATGCCGATGCTTGCTGGCGCACACGAATGCGTAAACGTATCAGTGCATGCTGGCCAAAGTCCTTCTGTGTGCTGGCACATGCCCACAAGAATGAGCTGCATAAGAATGAGCATTAGCTGTACAAATATTGGTCCCCTGACAATGTGTGTCAGATAACTGGCCCCCTGCTATGCCTGTAGTTCCATTCGCTAACCCCTGCATCCCAACTGTGCTGTAGGCCTAAGGATCAGTGGATGGAACCACATAGCTCAGAAGAGGACCAGATTTCTAATGCACCCTGAAGTTTCAGGTGTAGGACATTCTTTAGCCACCATAGTTCATCAAGAGAGCGAAAACATGGATTTTTTTTATTTATTATCTAGAGTCACTCACTCTAAACCCACTATTACCTACCAGCATCCACTCCTAAATACTGGTTCTAGATGGACTAACTGTTTAATTTTCTAACTGAATTTCAGAGCTGTAATTTGAATGATGTTTTCCAATAAACAAATATAACTGTTTCATGTGATGCATTTTTTTTGGTTTGCCTACAAGTCATTAATTATGAATTATCATGATAAATGCTTATTTAAAAAAAAATGCATATCTGTGCAAGGACATATGTTGCTATCACACATTGTAATCTAAATCACCAAAAGTTACAAGCTGACGGTAGTTCCTGTTTTTCAACTTTTTTTTGCATGAAAGGAAATGAGCATGAAAAAGCTGACGTTTGTGCACAGCATAAATTATAACCCATAAACCAGAACGATTGCAAAGCTATAGATAGTGCTGTAAGTGTAAACCAAGGGCAAATTAAATGTGCATGAACTTTATTTTTTTAGATTATAGATTGCAGAAAGTTTGGAGTTTAAGATCACAATTATATATTATAGATTAGATTATAGGTCTTCCATTACAAGAGGAAATGTAGTTTTTTTTGGTTTATTGTATTTGAGACATACAGGTATATGTAACAGAGCAAGAATTGTTATTTTATTCTTTATGGACTTACTTAAAATAAAATGAATTACTAAAATGTTAAAGCGGAACTAAATGTAAAAAATAGAAAATTGCGAACAGTCAGACTTTTTATTGCAGAAAAGACATGCAATATTTCTTCTGCATTAAAAAATACACTTACCTGCCTCTTTGCAATCCTCTGAGGAATGTACATAATGCTGTGATTTACATTTCTGGCACAGTACCAGTCTGCAGGGATGAATGACTTCTGTGCATGCGCGGAAGTGATGTCATCCAACACAGGCCAATCAAGACAGCCAAAGACCAACATCTGGAAGAAGCCGACAAGAGACCTTGCAGGTGTCAGAACGTTAGTAGTTCCACTTTAAAATGTTTTCAAAAAACTTTTTATATACATAACTTGTGGTCTAATGGTACCTTAAAAATCTCTTTCAGTAGTAAGTGTCTGTATACATACTATTTCCACTTACATCACTTCCAAGCCTTGTGATGAGCATTGTAATGGGTTTTAGTGTGCTGTGCTGCCTGTGTTGCATACAGTATGACCACATTCATCCCCAACGCATACCAACACATGGTTTTGGTGTTAACTGGGTATATAGACAGCAATAGTATCTGATGCATCTTTCTGTTGAGCCTGCACTGATCAACACAGTTCAATGTAGCAGGTTTTAAAGAGGAGCTTCACCCTAAAGAGAAATTCTGATCTATGCCCCCCCCCCCCCCACCTCTATTTTTGGGCCTTTTTTTTTGTTAGGGGAATACCTGTAGTGAGTGGAGATCAATGGCCGATAACCAGGGCTGGACTGGGACAAAAATTTGGCCCTTGACTTCTTCATGACTGGCCCACTTTAATTTTGAGTGTCCCCAACAGCGCCCCCTTACATCAGAGTGTCCCCAACAGCATCCCCCTTACATCAGAGTGTACCCAACAGTGTCCCCCTTACATCAGAGTGTCCCCAACAGCGTCCCCCTTACATCAGAGTGTCCCCAACAGCATCCCCCTTACATCAGAGTGTCCCCAACAGTGCCCCCCTTACATCAGAGTGTCCCCAACGGCTCCCTCTTACATCAGAGTGTCCCCAACAGCGTCCCCCTTACATCAGAGTGTCCCCATCAGCACCCCCTTACATCAGAGTGTCCCCAACAGCGCCCCACTTACATCAGAGTGTCCCCAACAGCGTCCCCCTTACATCAGATTGCCCCAATCAGCAGCTCCCTTCACATCACAGTCCCCACCAACAGCCCACTTCACATCACAGTCCCCACCAGCAGCTCCCTTCACATCACAGTCCCCATCAGAGAGCCCCCATCAGCAGCCCTTCACATCAGTGTCCTCCCTCTCCTCCCCCTCCCACATGTACTCACCGTTTTGAAGGCAGCTTCTCGTTCCTCTCTCCAGTCATGTGATAACAAGTGATAGGGGAGAGAGGAAGGAAAGTCTGCCGTTGGTTGATCTCCCCCTGCAGGCTGGAGGGAGCATAACGCCTAATGCTCTCTCCAGCAGCATATGACGGAAGCTGCTCCTCCTGACAGGAGTGAAATTGCGATCACTCACTGTCAGAGAGGAGCGGCTCCAGGACCGCACCTGACTGGCCCACTGAGCCATCGGCCCACCGGGAATCTCTCAGTAGTCCCCATGGCCAGTACATGCCTGCCAATAACGTCAGGGTAGGCACAATTCTTTAGAGGTTTAATTGTCTGAACCACTAGAATGATGATCATGTCAGTTTCACAAGCCAAGGTCAGTGCAGGAGAAGAGTTTCGTAGTCCCAAGCCAAAGTTGATGCTGGAGAAGAGTTTTGTAGTCGGGGTTACAAGCCAAGGTGGATTCCAAGTAGCAAGAGAGGTAGCTTGAGGAAGCGGGCGGGATAATGTATGAAGCACAATAATCTGGCAAACAGGAAGTGCTAAGACATGGCTTAAATCAGGAAGTTCATGGAAGGAGCAAAGAGTTCAAGATTCAGCAGAAATCAAAGCACAAGACAGGGTTGTCCAATGGATCAGACAGGATGCTGTCCAGCATCTCAGGTAGTTCAGCAAGAAGAGTCATTGCAAGACACAGCAGAGGTCCCAGGTTCAAATTCAGGCCCCCCTCGCAAGCCAAATCTTTTTTGGCTGTACTTCTTCAATGGATCACAGGAGTGCAGTTCGTTTTGCACTCCTGTGACCATTTTCAGCAGAGAGCGGGCTGAAGACCGCTCTCTGCTGACGTCACAGATATCAGTCCAGGCACTGCGTCATCCCAACAATGGAAGTCGGGATCCGCCAGGTGTCTGGACTGACATTCTAGTGGAATCACCGGAGCAATCCACTGGAAGTTCCCCTCCCCCCTCTCACAACCTTCTGGGTCATGTCACAGGTCCTAAAAGGCTGCGGAACCATTTTCAAAGCGCAGCTTAAGAGTGGGCAGCGGGCTGTGAAGCCGCAAGGAATTATAGCTGGCTGTGCATAGTTAGCACACTGGCAACCCGAAGGCTGGCAAAGAACCAGTTCGGGTGAGGGCCCCTGGACAGGTGAGTATCTGTAGCTGCTGACTTTAACTTTTTTTCAAAAAGGGTGAAGAACCCCAAACCCTAAGAAATTACCCAACACCTGCATCAGACTCCCACAGAAGCTGAGCTGAGCTCATGTCTATAAAGCATGCAGTAAACACTAGAACATGGCATTCACCATAAAGTACAAAACTGCATGACCAGGGTAGTTCAGATAACTTACTGCCCCAACTAAATTATGTACCTACCAAACCTTACCCCCTTTTTCCCAGTAATGACACGGACACTGTGTTGGATTTAAATGGCCGCTTGGCCTTTTATTCACTAAAAACACATTTAACCATAAACCTTATATGAAAGATGATTGCAGATCCTTGACGACACCAATCCAAAACCTTTGGAATCTGTGGTAAAGTTAGATTCTGTCCCCAGCCGCAACACCACCTCGGGGACTTACTAACTGAAGACAGACCCCTACCACCTTACTACCCGGTAGTCTAGACTGCACTAGACAAACCAGGAGGACTCCATACCTGAGATCGTTTCCACCATATTTATCAAAAATACAGCAATTTTTGTGCCTTTGTCAAGGTCCCCAATCGCCACATCTTTTGCATGAAGTAACAAAATAACTAGAATGTAACAGTTATTTTTAACAGCTAGTTTTACACTTCCCTTTTTGTTGACCACTCATACAATAGTCACACAGTTCAAGCAGAAGGAGTCTAGGCTAGATATAGTTCTGTAAAGAAACCAGTGGGCAATGTACTAAACCAGGGGTACTCAACCTTTTAAAGGTGAAGTCTAGCCAAAGCTTGTTTGGCTGTACTTCTTCTATGGATCACAGGAGTGCAGTACGTTTTGCACTCCTGTGACCGTTTTCAGCAGAGAGCGGCTGAAGTCCTTTCTCTGCTGACGTCACAGATATCAGTCCAGGCACCGCGTCATCGCGACAATGGAAGTCGGGATCTGCCAGTTGCCTGGACTGACACCCCGCTCAGCCTCTCAGCGAACCACTGAGAGTCTGAGCTGGCCGTCTCCACCCCTCCACAGCTCAGCACTCCAGTGAGCGAGGAGGAAGCAGAGCGGAGAGCTGCTGATTGACAGTCAGCAGCTCTCTGCTCGGGGAACTGGCAGAACCGAGTGAACGCGACATTCGCTTTCTTGGTTTTCAGTGTAAAGGCGCCGGGGGACAGATGCAGCATCGGATCAATGCTGCATCCACCTTGGTAAGTATGAATCAAGAAGAACCCCGAAACCCATACTTCTCTTTTAAAGAGCGAGGACCACTTAATTGATTTGGTAACCGATCGCGGGCCACAATGAACGCTGAAGTTTTACTGCCCCCCAAACCATAAATGTAAATGAGACCTTAATGTCCCGAGCTCCCTATAAGGCTGATTTGACATTGATGCTCTGCGATTTACCCACACCGCAGGTACAGCTCAGTGCACCTGTGGCTTTCCTGCCATAGATTATTCTGCGATTTGCCATATATTAAATCTTGCTGGTGTTGTGCACTTTCTGAAAGTGCACCAAACCTGCAGGCTATAATAGAAGACTGAGACCCCATTCACACAGGGGCAACACGACTTGCAGGTCGCCTCAGCGAGGCGACCTGCAAACGAATGCCCGGGCGACTTGCAAAACGACTTCTGCATAGAAGTCTATGCAAGTCGCCCCAAGTCGCCCCCAAAGTCGTACAGGAACCTTTTTCTAAGTCGGAGCGACTTGCGTCGCTCCCCTTAGAACGGCTCCATAGTACATAACGGGAGGCGACTTGTCAGGCGACTAGGTCGCCTGACAAGTCGTCCCTGTGTGAATGGGGTCTAATAGAAGACCATGGCTCAGTTCAGCTAACCTGCAGGAAAGCCACAGGTGCACTGTGCTGCACCTGCAGATCAGTATGAAAGCTGCCCAATAACTCTTTTTAAAAGTGCTAATATGCCCATTGCAAAAACTAAGTGATGTTAATATAATATTAAACTGACCTTTTTCTCCTCCAGCTTCTGCTGGAATCACTAGGCTGCTAGAAAGGTCCAAGGCAAAGGTCACTTGATATCACTCTGCCTGGGACAAGTGCCAGTGCTACAGAGGAAGCATCATTGCCAGTGCCGGCTACTTGCTCTCTGATGATCTGGGATGGCGGGTCGGCAACCCGTTGATCGCAATCTGGACACACCAACCCACCATCTCTGAGCATGAGTTCGTGATCCACCTCATTTGGTCTGCAGGCCAGTGTTTGAGCACCCCTGCACTAAACCTTTAAGTTTAGTGCTTTCTCTTTCAGAGTTGGACGAGGGATCGCTTTAGATGAGGTAGTTGCTGTCATGTCATTTTTAAATAGGTATTTTTAACTCAGAAAGTGCTATTTATTGCTCTCAGCCTCCTCCAAATCTCCAAATTCTCTTTTTTATTTTTTTTTTACTGCTGTGGTTTGACTTACTGTTAGAGGATGGCTATGTTCATTCTCCATGGTCCCACTGACTGTATGGAGGAACGTAGCCACCCTCTCTTGCTTCCTCCCAGACATGGACTAAGGTCTATGGACTATATGATTTGTAGTGTGCATAGAGCAGTGTATATGACCGCAACTAACATGCATGGCTTCTTTCAAACAAATGGAAGTGACCGGTGGTGGGGGTTTAGGAGGTCACAGGAGACAATACGGGAGGCAGAACACAGTACCAAAAAATTCAATGAAAAATTAAATTACAGAGCCATTAAGTAGCCTATGTGTATGGATTATTTTTGGAGGATAAGGATCTTGTTTACTGCCACTTTACAGTCAAGACTATTGGTGACAGTGGGGATTTTGTAATGTCACTATTGGTGATAGTGGTAACTGCTAATGGAAGAGGTGGAAAGGTGCTGATATCATTGGATGGTTCCATCACCACTGTTCGTTGAAAATGTGGTGCCCTCAGAAGTAGCAGAATTTAAACCATTTTTTTGTGAGATTCTGAGAAAG
Organism: Aquarana catesbeiana; assembly: GCF_042186555.1. Taxonomy (NCBI): domain Eukaryota; kingdom Metazoa; phylum Chordata; class Amphibia; order Anura; family Ranidae; genus Aquarana; species Aquarana catesbeiana. Next base: position 649,586,933 of record NC_133327.1, read on the forward strand.
AGCTCATGGGTTTCTGTTTCCCATTAAGGACAAGATTTGAGTTTTTGCCATGTAGATTTTGACCTGAACTTTACACGTTCACTGTTCACTGATAGGTTAACCTAAATAGCCTGGTCACCCACCCGTTGAACCTCTGGCTGCTGCAGCCAGAAGTCATTCAGTTAGTGGTTGGTATCATTACAGTCACTAAATGAAGGACTTCCCACAGCTTGCTTCCATGGCAGTGCCCAGCTACCTATGACTTTTGCAAATTGTCCTTGAACAAAAGCCAAATAAAAATACAAGATTTGGCTTCCATGGACTTCAATGGGATTAAAAAAGTGGGTAATATCCGCGCTTGGTAAAAAACAGCATGCAGCAGCTGAACACTATAACCCAGATATAAGGTATAAAATAAATGTGTAGAAAAAAGTGCAGCGCTAAAATATATAAAGAAAGTTGTTGGGCACAACTTACAAAAACGTGCAAATTAGTGACCATATAATGTGAACAGTGTTACCATAAATCACATATAAAACAAAAAAAAACTAAATACTGCAAAAACTTGCATAAATCAGATATAAACCAAAAAATTGCTAAATACTGCAAATAAATAAAACTTGGATAGATCAAGCAAAACTGAGGAATATACAAGACCAAAAGATCATATACTGTATATATGGAGAGTGCTACAATAAAGGTGCAAAAAAATATGGTGAAAAACTATATAGTTAATATCTAAATGAAATCCATAAAAGTGACTAAAAAACCTTCATATTAATATGTGACTTGATGTGATTGCTTGACCTCGTGATACCCGTCACCTCTAGTAAAAGGAAGGCTTACTGGACCACCAGCGACCCCCCTTATTCAGGGAGGTCAAAGAGCACAAATTGGATCACAGATCCCCAGAAATGAACTCCAGATCTCCTGGGCCTCCTTGTTCTCCTGGGCGTCTCTTGTCAATAACCTCTGTGTCGCAGATGGTCTCTCAATCATTGTGAGTATCCCAAGTGTTCAAAAGATTGTGCACATCTTGCAAAAAAGATATGATGCTCCAAATAGTGTAATATTGTTTCATCAAAAAGATGTATTGGAGTAAATGATACAATGCTGTTTGGGAGCTTCCAAAAGTCTCCTATTAGCATAAAAACAGGTTTAAAACAGAGTTGCTAGCAAGTAAAAAGTCCTGTATACAGACGTTTAAAAAGCGTTCGCTCATGTGCAGAGTGTGTGGGCATGACTACCCGACGACCGTTTCGTCAACAACTGACGTCATCAGGGGTACTAATGGGATTCACTACTATGTTCGGAGTTCACAATTTTTTTAAATTGTTCAGCAAACATCCAGTAAACCCAGCTTTGCTTGGTCCACTCATCACAATTTCCCAGTTTGGTAATGAGATTTTAGTGTCTAATCCAGTAATTATGTAAGAAGTCAGCTACACTAATTAGAGGTAAGGATTGCTACACACTTAAAGAAAAATTATGTGCCTGGAATTTAATAAACAGATTTATGTCAATTAAGTTCTGCTCTCCACTAGCTGAAAATGAAAAAATGACATGGACCCCAGCCAAGAATTGTGATGATATAGCCGCTGGACGGGAGAATTAGCAAATCTGGAAATCTGGAAGAGCAGCATGAATACAGTGCCTTGAAAAAGTATTTAGTATTTATACCCCTTGAAATTTTCCACATTTTCCACATCTTCTCATGTTACAACCAAAAATTTAAATGTATTTTATTGGGATTTTATGTGATAGACCAACACCAAAGTGGCACATAATTGTGAAGTGGAAGGAAAATGATAAATGGTTTTCAAGATTTTTCACAAATAAATGTCTGAAAAGTGTGATGTGCATTTGTATTCAGCCCCCCCACCCCAGAGTCAATACTTTGTAGAACCATCTTTCACTGTTATTATGTCAAGATCATTTATGTGCCCCTGCTCCTCATTCCACCATCCGGGTGTTGCATGTTGCATTCCCCCTGTCTATGTTCACCTGGAAGTTGATTGATCTGGTCAGTGACCTGATATAAGCAAACCAAACACTCTATCCCTTGCTTGTGATAGAGACAGTATACCTGCATTGTTCCTGATCAAGCCTCCCGTTTGTCTGCCCTGCTTTGTTAATCTGGATTTCCCTGTGTATGACCTGGATCGGATTTTGGACTAGTCCCTGAGGTCTGCCTGCCTTTTACCTGAACTGTTATTGGATTGGATATTGGACTATTCCCCAAACTCAGCCTGCCCTTTACCTGGACTGTCATAGAACCATGCTATCTGTCTGCTAAACTGCAAGTAGTCTGTTGTTTGCTCTGTTCGCATCTGCCTTGTCGTGGTGGCCAGGCACTATAGCATTGTGTAAAAGTCCTGGGGCCAACCAAGTACTGGTAGGCCAGCTTGTCTTAAGGGAAAGGGGGCTTCTATAGGTGAAGCACACAGTAGCTAGCTATAGTGTCTGACCACCTGCGTTTAGGTAGATGTGATATCCGTGACAGATTACAGCTGAAAGTCTTTTTGGGTATGTCTTTGCAAGCTTTGCACATCTAGTAAAATTTTTGCCCATTCTTCTTTGCAAAATAGCTCAAGCTCTGTCAGAATGGATGGAGAGTATCTGTGAAGTCTTGCCACAGATTCTCAATTGGATTTAGGTTTGGACTTTGACTGGGCCCTTCTAACACATGAATATGCTTTCATCTAAACCATTCCATTGTAGCTCTGGCGGTATGTTTAGGGTCGTTGTCCTGCTGGAAGGTGAACCTCCGCCCCAGTCTCAAGTCTTTTGCAGACTCTGACTTCTAAGATTGCCCTGTATTTGACTCCATCCATCTTCCCATCAACTCTGACCAGCTTCCCTGTCCCTGCTAAAGATAAGCATCCCCACAATATGATACTGTCACCACCATGTTTCACAATGGGGATGGTGTGTTCAGGGTGATATGCAGTGTTAGTTCTTTGCCACACATAGCATTTTGCTTTTAGGCCAAAAAGTTCAATTTTGGTCTCATCTGACCAGAGCACCTTCTTCCACATGTTTGCTGTGTCCCCCACATGGCTTTTCTCCTCCAGAGTTACGATGGCCCTTTTGGCTGCTTCTCTGATTAATGCTCTCCTTGCTTGGCCTGTCAGTTTAGGTGGACAGCCATGTCTTGGTAGAATTGTAGTTATGCCATACGCTTTTCATTTTTGGATGATGGAATGAACAGTGCTCTGTGAGATGTTCAAAGCTTGGGATATTTTTTTATAACCTTACCCTGCTTTAAACTTCTCCACAACTTTATCCCTGACCTGTCTGGAGTGTTCCTTGGCCTTCATGATGCTGTTTGTTCACTAAGGTTCTTTAACAAACCTCTGAGGGCTCCACAGAACAACTGGGATTAAATTACACACAGGTGGACTCTATTTAATAATTATGTGACTTCTGAAGGCAATTGGTTCCACTAGAGTTTAGTTAGGGGTATCAGAGTAAAGGGGGCTGAATACAAATGCACGCCACACTTTTCAGATATTTATTTGTAAAAAAAATTGCAAACCATTTATAATTTTCCTTCCACTTCACAATTATGTGGCACTTTGTGTTGGTCTATCACATAAAATCCCAATAAAATACATTTACATTTTTGGTTGTAACATGACAAAATGTGGAAAATTTCAAGGGGTATGAATACTTTTTCAAGGCACTGTATATGTTACAGAAATCAAACAATATGTGAAATCATAAAGATCTGTGGTTTGGTTTAGATTCAACCCAGATTAGACATGTTCTCAGGATGATAATCTTTTGTCTGCAAATCTTTCGCAATCCCCCAGCAAACCAATTCACCAATATTGACCATGAAATGAGGAAGTACAGCAGACTTTTAAACCCCTTACTTTATTGCAACACGTACAAGAACGTAGAAGGTGAACCGATAGGGCTTTCCTTTTTCAATCAATTGAATAGTGTCCTACCCATCATGATTATAGCTGAACTCCAGGCACAAAATCTGTAATGTGGATTTATTCCTCAATAGCCAAAAAGTATATAAACTCAATCTGTGTGCCCCAAATGCCTTTAGAACCCAAATATTACCTTATAAAAGTAGCACTTTGACAACACCACTGTGCTGAACATAGCCTGTAGAGAATAGCGCTGTGGGGGGGGGACCTAACAGACCCACCAAAACAGCTGCCTGTAGAAAATGAGGTGGAGATAAGACCAGACACCCTGCACCAGGAGAGTGCCAGGGCCCAGGTCTGAACCTGCAACTTCTGCCGTGTCTGGGAACGTCTCTTCTTGCTGAGCCACCTTGGATGCTGGACAGCTCCCTGCACAATTCTTTGAACAATCCTAGCTTGAGCCTTGTTTTCCTAAACCTTGATCTCTTTACTCCTCCCATGAACTTCAGCAATGAACTTTAGCAATGCTTTTGCACTTCCTGTTTGCCAGATTATTGTACTCTCTTCAACCAATATCTCGCTCTTGTCACTCCTGCTGCCATCCTTATCTCCAATACCACTCGTTACTGACCTTTGGCTTGTTCCTCGACTATGCTTCTGCTTGATCCCAGTTTGTGACCACTTGTTACTGACCTTTGGTTTGTTTACTGAGTACCTTTCCGCTTGATCCCTACCTGCTATATTTGCTACTGGACCATGGATTGCTCACCTGGTGGGGCTATCCTGAGGACTGCCACCTGGTACTAACACGCAATAAAAAAATCGCCATTTTCAGGAGTTCTGGTGAACACTGGTTAGTGCTTAACTACTTGACCTCTGGAAGATTTACCCCCTCCTGACCAGGCCATTTTTTTGAGATACTACACTGCGTTATTTTAAATGATAATTGCACAGTCGTGCGACAAATACATTTTTTGTCCCTTTCCCCCCATAAATAGAGCTGTTTTTTAGTGGTACTTGATCACCTCTGTGTTTTTATTTTTTGCACCATAAACAAAAAATGACCCTCAATTTTGAAAAAAAAAACAAAACAATATTTTTTACTTTCTGCTATAAAACATATCCAATAAAAAAAAATGTAAAAAAATCTAATTTCTTCATCAATTTAGGCCAATATGTATTCAGCTAATTTTTTTTGGTCCCAATAAGCGTATATTGATTGGTTTGCACAAAAGTTATAGTGTCTACAAACTATGGGATATATTTATGGAATATTTTTTTCTACTTTTACTAGTAATGGCGATGATGAGCGACTTATAGCGGGACTGCGATATTGCGGCAGACAAATTGGACACTGACACTTCTGACACTTTTTTTTGGGACCAGTGACACTAATACAGTGATCATTTCTAAAAATATGCACTGTCATTGTACTAATGACACTGGCTGGGAAGGGGTTAACATCAGGGGCGATCAAAGGGTTCACTGTGTGCCAGCTTTCTTACTGTGGGGGAAGTACTTTTACTAGGGGAAGGCATGGATCTATATCCCTGCTTTGCAGGAACACAGGATCCATGCCTTCCTTACTGACAGAACGGCAATCTGCCTTGTTTACATAGGCAGACTGCCGTTCTGCCTGTTTTCCGGACGATCAGCGGGTGCCGGCGGACATCGGGTCCGTGGGACCCGCTGATCAGCTCCCGCTGTGTACAATCAGCAGGAGATAGCCACCGGCAGCACGTACTCACACCCGTTAACGTTGCTATAGCAACAATAGTTAAATGCTGGATCACGTATATACTGTATACATGTTCCTGTGCAGAGTGGCTGCCCTGTAGCAGTTTTATGCTGGTCGGCAAGTGGTTGAACGCCACACCTCAGGTGAGCCCGTGTCACCCGCCAGGATGATCTTACATTGTTACATATTTTCATAGTAGGTGAGGTCGAAAAAAGACACATCAAGTCCAAATCATGTGTGTGATTATATGTCAGTATTACATTGTATATCCCTGTATGTTGCGGTCATTCAGGTGCTTATATAATAGTTTCTTGAAACTACCAATGCCCCACTGCTGAGACCACCGCATGTGGAAGGGAATCCCACATCCTTGCCGCTCTTATGCTCTGTACACACGGTCGGACATTGATCGGACATTCCGACAACAAAATCCATGGATTTTTTCTGACGGATGTTGGCTCAAACTTGTCTTGCATACACACGGTGGCACAAAGTTGTCGGAAAATCCGATCGTTCCGAACGCGGTGACGTAAAACGCGTACGTCGGGACTATAATTGGGGCAATAGCCAATAACTTTTGTCTCTTAATTTATTCTAAGCATGCGTGGCACTTTGTCCGTCGGATTTGTCTACACACGATCGGAATTTAAAGGATCGGATTTTGTTGTTGTAAAATTTTATAGCCTGCTCCCAAACGTTGTGCGTCGGAAATTCCGATGGCAAAAGTCCGATGGAGCTCACACATGGTCGGAATTTCCGACAACAATCTCCAATCGATTATATTCCGTCGGAAAGTCCGACCATGTGTACGGGGCATTACAGTAAAGGACCCTATAAGTAGTTTAAGGTTAAACCTCTTTTCTTCTAATTTTAATGAGTGACCACGAGTCTTGTTAAACTCCCTTCCGCGAAAAAGTTTTATCACTATTGTGGGGTCACCAGTATGGGATTTGTATATTGAAATCATATCCCCTTTCAAGCGTCTCTTCTCCAGAGAGAATGAGTTTGCAGCTGGTTGGGGGGAGCCACACTACTGCTATAGCTACTGATAATGATGGGCTCAGGTGTGTTTGGATTGTACCTTCCAGGAAGCCGTCCCTCATCATCGTAGGCAGTGAGGCATTTCCCTGCCCGCAGCTGCACATACACACGCTGCCTATGATAGTGACGGCTTCCTGGCGGGTACGATCCAAAGACACCTGCTACCATCATTAGCTACTAGCCACTGAGCCTGACCCCCTGACCGCGTCACAGAGAGAGCGCAGTGATCGGTCCTTATTACAGGAAGTTCCTGCAAAGTACAGCACTTGTTTCATACTTGATCATTGCACAAATGTAAAAGAAAAGATACAAAGATAAGTAAAAATACACATTTATGCAATATTTGTTTCACCTGAAGCTCAGCTTTAAGTCAGTAACAAATCAACTGTATTATTAAAATGAACTTATTCTGAAAAAAAAAATAAAAGTGAGCAGATGAGGCTTGGATTAGTCCAGCAGATTTTAGAAACTACTTTGAATAACAAATTAATTTCAGCTACAAGTTACAGTAATAAGTCATTGAAATTTCACAGCCCTTTCTGTTCCGTTGTATTTCATTGTAAAAAAACTGTAATGACATTATTTAACGGGTACTATGCAAAAGTTCATTCATGATTATGAATCACTTTATAATATATCTGTTAAAAAAAAAAAAAATTTTTTTGAACTTTGAAAGAATTAAAAATAATACTAAAATCAGAACATCCGGCAGTTGTCTTGGTTTTGTGTGATCTTTAGTCACCTTTTAGTAAAAATAGGACAATCGTTATAGTAACATTTTGCAAGGTGCCTTTGTTGGTCACACACAATGTACAATTGATAAACTAGAATAAAATATGGATATATGTATAGCCAATTTTTTTCAGTTTTAGGTTGAGTATGGAAAATAGGAAATTGTATCAAACATTTACTGTAATTTTCCTATCCTGGCACCAATCCATGGCAGCATGCAAGTGGGAGGGGATACCACCACATGTATGCTGCCATGTTGGCGTCAGGAAAACAGGATTCCTAGGAATCCATGGCAGCATATATGGGGTAGTAATACGTCACACTACATGTATGCTTCCATGTTAACGCCAGCCCAGGAAAGATTATTTTGCTTTTGGCCCTGCTGTGGAGATTTCCCTTCACTTCCTGTCCTGAGAGACGCAACAGGAAGTGAGAAGAAATCTCCACACACCTGTTGGAAAGCTGTTACCAAAAGGGTTGTCCACATTGGAACATTTTCCCTCATATACTATTTTGTTGACAACTCTAAAATTTAGAATTTCCCATCACTGTCTGTTTTGATGGCAACAAACAGTAGAACAGATAGAGATGGTGAATCTACTTATGCCGCGTACACATGACCGGACTTTCCGGCAGAAAAGGTCCGACGGAATCATTCCGTCGGATATTCCGATTATGTGGGGGCTTCATCGGACTTTTTCTTTCTAAAATTCTGACAGACCTAGAAATAGAACGTGTTTCAAATCTTTCTAACGGACTCAATTTCTATCGGGAAAACCGCTCGTCTGTATGCTAGTCCGATGGCCCAAAAACGACGCAAGGGCAGCTATTGGCTACTGGCTATTGAACTTCCTTTTTCTAGTCCCGTCATACATCATCACGTTCGTGTGTAGGCAAGTCCGTTTCAGCGGAACTCCGTCGGAAAGACCGTCAAAGTCTATTCTGACGGAAAGTCCGGTCGTGTGTACGCGGCATTAGAAAGAACAAACACAGCAATATAAATTGGCGAGGGGATTTAATCTTTTCATACACTTTCAAAAACAAAAAATAAACGTTTTCCCCCTTACTTTTCCCTTTTTTTGGCTTTTAAATATAGCAAATAGAATAATTTAATTTAAAATGTTTTAGATATAAGTTTCAGTGCAGTAAAACACATTTATGTAGAGATCCTAATATCAGGCCAAAAAGTTGGACAACTGAAGAAGAAAGAGGGATAGAGGGATTTGGTTTCAAAAGAGGAACAGTTATAAGAGGTACACTGTATTACCAAAAGTATTGGGACACCTGCCCTTACAGAAATTTAATGGAATCCCAGTCTTAGTCCGTAGGGTTCAATATTGAGTTGGCCCACCCTTTGTAGCTATAACAGCTTCAACTCTTCTGGGAAGTCTGGCCACAAGGTTTAGACCCCTTTCACACTGAAATGCCGGTCAATTTGCAGTGCTTTAGCGGCATTTTAGCGGTGCTTTTCGAGCGCTAGCGGGGTGGTTTTTTTTAAGGTCACGTGACAATGTGACCTTAAAAAAAGGGAAAAATATCCATTTTGCGACGCTTTCAAAGCGCTGCTTGCAGGACTTCTAACGTCCCACAAGCGCACCGCCCTAGTGTAAAAGCACAGATTGCAATGAATGGGAGGCAGTTTTCAGGCACTTTTCAGAGGATATTTATAGCACAAAAACACCTTAAAACTGCCTCAGTGTGAAAGGGGTCTTAGGAGTGTGTCTATGGGACTGATTGACCATTCTTCCAGAAGCACATTTATGAGGTCAGGCACTGATGTTGGACAAGAAGGCCTGGCTTTCAGTCTCTGCTTGAATTCATCCCAAAGGTGTTTCTATTGGCTTGAGGTCAGGACTCTGTCCAGGCCAGTCAAGTACCTCCACCCCAAACTCCCTCATCCATGTCTTTATGGACCTTGCTTTGTGCACTGGTGTGCGGTCATGTTGGAACACAAATGCTCTTTTGGAAGAATGGTCTAACATTCCCATAGACACACTCCTGAACCTTAAGGACAGCCTTCCCAGAAGAGTTGAAGCTGTTATAGCTGCAAAGGGTGGGCCAACACAATAGTGAACCCTACGAACTAAGACTGGGATGTCATTAACATTTATGTGCGTGTAAAGGTAGGTGTGTTCCAATACTTATGGTGTAATAGTGTGTGTATGTATGTGTAAGCTGACTGGTGTATTCTCTCCTAAGAGAATTTAACCTAAACCAACGATCGGCTAAATGTAAAACAATGTACTAATGGTAATGGGGTCCAGTGAATGGACATGGTTGATTGTAGGCTCTCTGCCACTCACTGGATCTCTTAGTGACCCAGTGAGTGCCATGTATTAATAAGATGGTAAGTATAAGTATTGAAAATAAGTATGGACACTTTTAAAATATACAAGCAGCTCTCTTGTATGCTATAGTCATACATTAGATCAAATCAAAGATGAGTGGAGGCTATACAGTATCTCACAAAAGTGAATACATCCCTCACATTTTTGTAAATATTTTATTATATCTTTTCATGTGACAACACTGAAGAAATGACACTTTGCTACAATTATTATTATTATTATATTATTATACAGGATTTATATAGCGCCAACAGTTTACGCAGTGCTTTACAATATAAAAGGGAGACAATACAGTTATAATACAATAAGATACAAGAGGATTAAGAGGGCCCTGCTCAGAAGAGCTTACAATCTAATAGGGTGGGGCAGGTGGTACAATAGGTTGTAACTGTGGGGAATGAGCTGATAGAAGTGGTAGGCGATTAGTTGGAGACGTGATAGGCTTTCCTGAAGAGATGAGTTTTCAGGGATTGCCTGAAGGTAGCAAGAGTAGGGGATAGCCGGACAGGTGGAGGTAGCGAGTTCCAGAGGATGGGAGAGGCTCTGGAGAAATCCTGGAGACGAGCATGAGAGGAGGAGACGAGAGAGCTTGAGAGTAGGAGGTCTTGAGAAGAGCGGAGAGGTCGATTTGGGTGATATTTGGAGACAAGATTGGTGATGTAGCTCGGGGCAGAGTTGTAAATGGCTTTGTATGTTGTGGTTAGTATTTTGAATTTAATTCGCTGGGTGATTGGGAGCCAGTGTAGGGACTGGAGTAGAGGGTTGGCAGACACTGAGCGGTTGGTAAGGTGGATAAGTCTGGCAGCAGTGTTCATGATAGACTGAAGAGGGGATAGCCTATGGAGAGGCAGGCCAATGAGAAGGGAGTTGCAATAGTCAAGGCGAGAGATAACAAGGGAGTGAATGAGGAGCTTGGTGGTTTCATTTGTTAAAAAGGGGCGAATTTTAGAGATGTAGCGGAGGTGAATTCTACAAACTTTTGACAACGATTGGATTTGAGGCTAAAATGACAGGTCAGAGTCTAGGATTACACCTAGTACCCTGGCGTGAGGGGAGGGACTGATGGTTGCATTGTTGATTTTGATGGAAAAGTCATGGAGGGGGGCACGGGTGGGGGGGAATATTAATAGCTCAGTTTTAGAGAGATTTAGTTTAAGGAAGGGGTGCGAAATCCATGCTGATATGTCAGTTAGTAAGTTAGTAATGCGAGAGGAGACTGAAGGAGTGAGGTGAGGAGTAGACAGATAAATTTGGGTGTCATCGGCATATAAGTGGTACTGGAAGCCGTGGGCGGTTGTTAAGTGACCAAGGGAGGAGGTGTAGATAGAGAAGAGAAGGGGTCCAAGAACAGAGCCTTGGGGGACCCCAACAGAAAGGGGCAATGGGACAATGTAAAGTAGTGAGTGTACAGCTTGTATAACAGTGTAAATTTGCTGTCCCCTCAAAATAACTCAACACACAGCCATTAATGTCTCAACAAAAGTGAGTACACCCCTAAGTGAAAATGTCCAAATTGGGTCCAAAGTGTCAAAATTTTGTGTGGCCACCATTATTTTCCAGCACTGCCTTAACCCTCTTGGGCATGGAGTTCACCAGAGCTTCACAAGTTGCCACTGGATGTTAGAGACCTTGCGCTCCTCCACCTTCAGTTTAAAGATGCCCCACAGATGCTCAATAGGGTTTAGGTCTGGAGACATGCTTGGCCAGTCCATCACCTTTACCCTCAGCTTCTTTAGCAAGGCAGTGGTCGGCTTGGAGGTGTGTTTGGGGTCATTATCATGTTGGAATACTGCCCTGTGGCCCAGTCTACGAAAGGAGGGGATCATGGTCTGCTTCAGTATGTCACAGTACAAGTTGGCATTCATGGTTCCCTCAATGAACTGTAGCTCTCCAGTGCTGGCAGCACTCATGCATCCCCAGATCATGACACTCCCACCACCATGCTTGACTGTAGGCAAGATACACTTGTCTTTGTACTCATCACCTGGTTGCCGTCACACACGCTTGACACCATCTGAACCAATTCCAGTAATCCATGTCCTTAGTCTGCTTGTCTTCAGCAAACTGTTTGCGGGCTTTCTTGTGCATCATCTTTAGAAGAGCCTTCCTTCTAGGACGACAGCCATGCAGACCAATTTGATGCAGCGTGCGGCGTATGGTCTGAGCACTGACAGGCTGACCCCCCACCCCTTCAACCTCTGCAGCAATGCTGGCAGCACTCATACTGTCTATTTCCCAAACACAACCTCTGGATATCACGCTGAGCACGTGCACTCAACTTTTTGGTCGACCATGGCGAGGCCTGTTCTGAGTGGAACCTGTCCTGTTAAACCTGTTGGATATGGGAGCACAGTGTGGGAAGGGTAGTTAGGAGTAGCCTTTGATTTTTTGTTTTTTGTGTTTTTTTGTTTTTCTTTTTTTGGTTTACTTCACCAACACAGGACGAGAGGGGTTGGCTGGGGGAGCTGGAGGAGGGGAGATGGGGGTGTGGGAAGCGAGGAATATGGATTAGGCAGAAAAACCTGGCAACCCCTAGATTAAGAGTATTAGTACTTAGAAAAGGGATGCGTCCACCTCTTATCTCCTTCCCCCTTTTTTGGGGAAAAAAATATATTTATCGCTGTAAGGATAAGCTTTTAGGGGATACACCTTTTAATGTATGTTGTAACTACAATTTTTTTATAAAACCTATATGGTTTTCCATTGTGTTTTTTCTTTGCTTATTTTAGGAAGTTTGCTTGGGTCTCTGATTGTGTTATATTGTTGTGGTTACTTTATAAATGAATAAAAATAATTTATAAGTTAAAAAAAAAAGGAATTAAAGAGGAAATCTTCTTTAAAAGGGCAATGCATTACCCTTGCCTACACTTTTATTAAGCAAGGCAGCAAGCACACCCAGTTTCAATGCAGGAGGGCTTTCTAAAGCAAACAAAACATCTGCTTGTTTGAGCCACTAACTAAATTCAGGTTAGTTCCTGACTAGGAATGAGCCAAACATCCCCCCGGTTCGGTTGCACTAGAACATGCGAACAGGCAAAAAATTTGCGCGATCACCGTTAAAGTCTATGAAACACAAATATGAAAGTGCTAATTTTAAAGGCGTATATGCAAGTTATTGCCCTAAAAAGTGTATGGGGATCCGGGTCCTGCCCCAGGGGACATGTATCAATGCAAAAACAGTTTTAAAAATGATAATTTTTTCGGGAGCAGGGATTTTAGAAATGCTTAAAGTGGAACAATAAAAATGAAATATTCCTTTAAATATCATGCCTGGGGGGGGGGGGGGGTTCCCTTAGTCTGCCTTTAACCACCTCAATACAGTACTGGGCATTTTTGCCCTTTCCTGCCTAAGCCATTTTTCAGCTTTCAGCGCTGTCGCACTTTGAATGACAATTGCGCGGTCATACAACACTGTACCCAAATGAAATTGTTATAATTTTTTCCCCACAAATAGAGCTTTCTTTTGGTGGTATTTGATCACCTCTGTTGTTGTTATTTTTTGCGCTATAAACAAAAGAAGAGTGACAAGTTTAAAAAAAAACACAATCATTTTTACCTTTTGCGATAATAAATATCCAATTTTTTTTTTCTTTAAAACAAATTTTTTCTCAGTTTAGGCCGATATGTATTCTTGTACATATTTTTGGTAAAAAAAAATCGCAATAAGCGTATATTGATTGGTTTGCGCAAAAGTTATAGCGTCTACAAAATAGGGGATAGTTTTATAACATTTTTATTTTTTTTTATTTTTTTACTAGTAATGGCGGCGATCTGCGATTTTTATCGTGACTGATATTGCGGCGGACACATCGGACACTTTTGACACATATTTGGGACCATTCACATTTATACAGCGATCCGTGCTATAAAAATGCATTGATTACTGTATAAATGTGACAGGCAGTGAAGGGGTTAACACTAGGTGGTGATCGAGGGGTTAACTGTGTTGCTAGGGAGTGATTCTAACTGTAGGGGGCGGGGACTCACTAGGGGAGGAGACCGATCGGTGTTCCGCTGTACTGGGAACATACCATCGGTCTCCTCTCCTCTGACAGGACCGTGGATCTGTGTGTTTACACACACAGATCCACTGTCCTGCTGTGTTACCGGTAATCGCGGGTGCCCGGTGGACATCGCGGCCGCCGGGCACGCGCACCGGGTGCCTAGTGACACGGCGGGCGCGCGCGAGCGCCGGCGGCGTGCTCGCGGCTGTAATATATTGTTGGCTCCTGGCAATATAGATGAAAAGCCATTGCAAAAAACGGCGTGTGGTTCCCCCCTCCCTGTCTATACCAGGCCCTTCTGCACCTTGCCTTTGGACAATTATGGCTCTTGCAGCAGAGCGCGCTGTGATTGGCCAAAGCATGCAGGTCAGGTGCATGCCTTGGCCAATCATCAGACGACCTCCCAGTGCATTATGGGCCGTTCAGCGGCGCTCAAATTTCCCACGAAAGCCCCATATTTTCGGTTCGTTTTAGAACAAATAAACTTACATTCAACTCGAACTGCGGGCTCATCCCTATTCCTTATTAACAGAAAGCCCTCTAATAGGTTCACCAAGAACAAACAGGCAGCACTTGTACCTTCTAGTGTTCTGTCTAGGGTTGCCACCTTTTCTTCAAGTCAAACCCGAACACTTTAGGGGCGCACAGCAATTTTTTTTATAGTATAAACTATACATATACTTTGCGATTAAATAACATTTCTAATCATATGAAGTTAATCACGCGAGTTCCCCCTTTACATCTGAATCCACAGAGTCCACCTTTACATCTGAAGCCACAGAGTCCCCCTTTACATCAGAGCCCACTGAGTCCCACTTTTACATCAGAACTCAAAGAGTTCCCCTTTTACATCTGAATCCACAGAGTCCCCCTTTATATCTGAATCCACAGATTCCTCCTTTACATCTGAATCCACAGAGTCCCCCTTTATATCTGAATCCACAGAGTCCCCCTTTACATCTGAATCCACAGAGTCACGCTTTATATCAGAGTCCCCCTTTACATCCGAGTCCACAGAGTTACCCCTTTACATCTGAATCCACAGAGTCCCCGGTTTACATCTGAACTGGCAGATTTCCCTTACACTGTAAGGGGGGACTCTGCAGACTCTGACATAAGGGAGAACTCTGGGGACTCTGACATAAGGGATGCTCTGGCAACCCTGATTTAAGGGGAACACTGAGAACTCTGATGTACGGAGAGGAGTCTGATGTAAGGGGGAACACTGTGGCCTCTGCTTTAAAGGGGAACTCTGATGTAATGAGTGCTCTGAGAACCCCGATTTACCTTAGTGTACTCACTCAGAGGCAGGAGAGAGAATGGGGGAATGGGGGAAACTTCAGTTACATACAGGGATAGATGGTGAGCTCACTCACCCCTTGTCAGTCAGGACCTCTCATCCAGATGTATCTGCAGCTGCTGGGCTTCAAATTTCTGGCCCCCCACTTTCCTTTTCTGAGGCACAGCGCTGGGGATTGGAGTGCGGGCAGACACAGAGGGGTAGGAGCGAGAGGAAGAGGAGCAGATTGAGCCCTCTCTCCTCTCCCGTCTGTGTGTGGGGGGGATGGGAGTGTTAGTGTTGGCTTTTGGCAGTGTGTGAGTGTAACAGACACTTCCAGCTTAGACAACTCCAGCCAGGAACCCTGCTGGGAAGCCATAGTCCGCTCTGAATAATGAATAAATAAACAGTCAAACCCGGACGCATGATTCAAAACCCAAACTGTCCAGGTGAATCCCGGACAGATGGCAACCTTAGTTCTGTCAGCACTCAGCCTTTTCACCAAGCAGCAGACTCCCACAGCAGAGACAGCAAAAAGAGAGCCCTGAGCATTAGTCAGCTCACATACACAAGGAAAGGCCAGTGGACATCTGAGCCTAATGATAAGATCTGGCTACCAGGTAAGATGTGCACCTAAGAATGGATTCTTTATCTCATCCAACACTCTACAAAGCTTCTGGGCTCCAGTCTCTAAGACGTAGAACAGGACCTAAAAAAAGTATGTTTTCTCCATATCAGTGATAATCCCTGGAGTCCCTCAACACGTGTAGGTAAAAAACCTAGGTGACATATATACAATCTACAATTCTGCCAATCAATGCCTTATGTAGTATACATATTCTAAATGCACCTGAAAATCAGTTTTAAGTTAGTATTCTCCTAAAGTTGAACAGAAGTTTGGGAACCTGGTCCCCAACCAAGGTTCACCAAGGGCAAGAGGGCAAGTGGACTATCTCAGTACAGTGTATGGAAAGTACAAATAGAGTAGGTAGACAATCGTAGAAACTTACGAAAAACGTATTAATACAAAATACATGACAATGAAGTTAAAACAAAGGTGACTTGATCATACATAGTACTTCGACTAGTTTTGCGGGATAAACCGCTTCATAGGGAAATACATCTGTAAATGGACACAAGGTCAATGACAATATAGTCAAAAATATATACAAGATTTATAAGAATTGTACAATTGAGAGAAGGAGGGGAGAAAAAATATATAGTAAGGGTAGACGGCTGCTTACCCAAGTTCCGGTGCAAGCAGAGCACAGGGCGTACCCCGTGGAGCCTCCCGCGGCGACTGGGAGAGATTGACAAGTCAAGGGGCTGAAGTCTGAGTGGAATGAAGTGCATAAGGTGAAAATGTCAAAGCTATGATGTATCAAAAAAAAGTAGGGGGGAATTTCCCAGTGAGATGATGGGAGGGTAAAGTTGGGGTTAGGGTGGTAAGTGAACAGAAAAGAGAGGGAAAAGCAAAAGAATAGTGCAACCCGTGGATATGTTGTAAAAAAACAAGAGTGCAAGTCGTAAAGGTGTACAAACAAAAAAACAGAAAAAACCATAGAAAACAGGCGCACTAATGTGAGGAGATAGGGGAGGGGGTGGGAGGCAGGGGTGAAGGGAAGGGGGGCAGGGGGGAAAATGTCCCCTCCTTTTGGGGTTCTATTGTCTATTTACAGATGTGTTTCCTGATGAAGCAGTTTATCCCGCGAAACTAGTCGATGTACTATGTATGATCAAGTCACCTTTGTTTTAACATCATTGTCATGTATTTTGTATCAATACATTTTTCGTAAGTTTTTTCGATTGTCTACCTACTCTATTTGTACTTTCTATACACTGTACCGAGATAGTCCACTTGCCCTCTTGCCCTTGGCGAACCTTGGTTGGGGACCAGGTTCCCAAACTTCTATTCCACTAAATCTTGGATGATGGTACACACTGCTACTTTTATACTCAGTTATTATCTTCAGAGGCCACCCATTTTCTAATGCCGCGTACACATGTGCGGGCCGTCCAAGATTTTTCCGGCGGAATTCCGCTCAAGCTTGGCTTGCACACACACGGTCACACAAACGTTCGCTGAACTTTCGACCGTCAAGAATGCGGTGACGTACAACACTACGACGAGCCGAGAAAATGATGTTTAATGCTTCCGAGCATGCGTCGAATTGTTTTCGAGCATGCGAAGGAATTTTGCGCATCGGAATTGGTACAGACGATCGGAATTTCCGTCTAAACTTTTTCCGACCAAAAAATTGAGGACCTGCTCTCAATCTTTTGCTGGCTGGAATTCCGCCAGCAAATGTCCGATGGAGCATACACACGGTCGCATTTTCCGACCAAAAGCTCTCATCAGACTTTTGCTGACGGAATTTCTGATTGTGTGTACGCGGCATTTCTCTTAAAGTTAATGGTAAGATTGCATTTAGTATTACTTATTTTTGCATGCAAAAAAACAAAAAAAACAAATTGAATTAATCTTGTGAACAATAAGCAGCAATTCTGCTTAATTTCTGGATTTATAGAGAGTCATGCCCTGGCTGTTTTGAAGTATATGTTTTAATGCATCACAGTTCTATTGTGTGATCAATATAGATGCAAAATGTTCAGCGGAATTCTTTTGTAGTAGTTGGAACACAAACAAACCCATTTAACTTTAGCACAGAGAACCATTCTGTCTGTTATCCAGTACACATTCTCCTCTAACACCACTCTACTCTGCCTCCAGGTTTGCAAAACCAAAGGCATATTGTTGTCTGTAATGCCTGCTTAGAGAAAATTGGGAGCCACGTATCACTCAGCACAGTCTGGCCGTTTCCCGAAATCTCCTTACGTCAAACCAGGTGCAGATGGAGTGATGAAGTCTATTCTCAGAGGCCGACAAGACTTAGGAGCAGGTGTCCAGCTGGCTATCTCTAGAGGACAAGTCAGGTTTTTTTTCAAGCCCAACGGGGCTGCTAAGAGAGTATATTACATTCTATTTTTAGCCATACCAAAAGATCACAGAAACTACAAGTCCCAGCATGCCTGGACAACTAAAGAAGCATGTTGAAAATTGTAAAGGCGATCATTGATTTTATAGGAGAGCCTATGGCTTTAGAAAACCTGGAAATATACAATTTTTTGGCACTGGAAATGCCCCTGGATTTTAACAGTAAATAACTTTACAAGCCCATTATTAGTTGTTGTCATATTGCAAGCAATTTTTGTTAATATCCTACACAGTGTATAAAAAAGAGCAAAACAGCAGATACCAAACTTTTCTTAGATTTCAACCATTGTACACATAGACCTCATACACGACCATTTATCTTGCTTTCAAAGTCCAATTTTCAAGGTTCAAGCTCAACATCAACCAAGATTTTTTTTTTTAGATTTGAGTATGGCGGGCATAGACAAATAAAACACTATGTTACCAAAAGTATTGGGATGCCTGCCTTTACACGCACATGAACTTTAATGGCATCCTATTCTAATACCCCGTACACACGAGTGGATTTTCCGTCGGAAAAAACTTGGATGGTTTTTCCGATGGAATTCCGCTCAAGCTTGGCTTGCATACACATGGTCACACAAAAGTTCTCTGAACTATCGACCGTCAAGAACGCAGTGACGTACAACACTACGACGAGCCGAGAAAATGAAGTTCAATGCTTCCGAGCATGCGTCGAATTGTTTCCCAGCATGCATAGGAATTTTGCGCAGATTTGTACAGACGATCGCATTTTTGGATAGGAACTTTTCCCTTCCAAAAAATAGAGAACATGCTCTCAATCTTTTGCTGGCTGGAATTCCTCCAGCAAAAGACCGATGGAGCATACACACGGACAGTCGCATTTTCCGACAAAAAGCTCTTATCGGAGTTTTGATGGCGGAATATCACATCGTGTGTACGCAGCATTAGTCCGTAGGGTTCAATATTGAGTTGGCCCACCCTTTGCAGCTATAACAGCTTCAACTCTTCTGGGAAGGCTGTCCACAAGGTTTCGGAGTGTGTCTATGGGAATGTTTGACCATCCTTCCAGAAGCACATTTGTGAGGTCAGGCACTGATGTCGGACAAAAAGGCCTGGCTCGCAGTCTCTGCTCTAAAGGCCCATACACACGATACGAAAATCGGAAGTAAAATTTCGCCCAGCGAACGATCTGCTGCTTTTTGGATCGCTAGTATGGTGCTTTCGACAGCCGATTCTGATTTTTGTCTGACAAAAGCTGGATGTGCAGACTATAACATTTTTGTCAAACGTGAATTCAATGTCTGATTTTCCTATAATTAGTATGGTTTTTGTCCAAAAAAAATCGTAAGAGCAAGGCTACGCATGCTCAGGAATGAAAGAATAGATACAAAACAATTCAACACATTACGTCACTTCTGAAGTTGTATTCTGTCGTACGAGAATTTTCGTATGGTGAGTAACCTCTTCACTTTCGACATGAGACTAGCATGCCACAAAAAACGGACGAACGGTCGTCCAAAAATCTGATTGTGTGTATGAGGCTTAATTCATCCCAAAGGTGTTCTAACCGGGTTGAGGTCAGGGCTCTGTGTAGGTCAGTCAAGTTCCTCCACCCCAAACTCGCTCATCCATGTCTTTATTAACATTGTCGACAGGCTTCCCAGAAGAGTTGAAGCTGTTGTAGCTGCAAAGGGTGGGCCAACTCCAACTCTTATTGATATGGCTTAACCACTTGCCACTCACCACAGTATATTTACTGCGGCGGGTGGCATGGGCAGGCTCAGTCACATATATATACAGTTGCTTGCTTGCTTACTGTGATTGGCCCACAGCAATCACATTGGTGCCTGGCTACCTGTGCCACGTGATTAGCTGTAGACAATCACAGATCACAACCATACACAAACTGGAGAAACCCATTCATGACAGCTAAAACTATTGCTTATACAGTGGAATACCCCCCCCCACCACCACCACCACCCCTGAGTAGTACAGTGTCACTATGGTGACACCGAGCTATTCTGATGACAGGATGTAAAAAATTTTTTAGAAAAAGACAACATTTTTAAAAAATATTGAATAAAAAAAACCTTCTGGAGCTGAAGTGGTTAAAACTTGCCCCCCCTCACCCAAAAAAAAAAATATACTCCTGTAACTGCTTTTTAGCATGTCTGGCATAATGCCTCACTCTATAAAGTTTTCTTAAGTAAATAGTTTTTTGTGAACTTGTTGCAATTTTTTTTACCTGGAGATCCTGGTGAAGGCTGACGATGGTAAACCCCTAGAGTTGCCACCTCATCCCTTTGAAACTGAACACATATTCATTACACAGGTTCTGAGGTTAATTTAATGCAGATAATGCACCAACTGAGGTTTTAAAGGGTTGAGGTGGCAACTCTAGGTAACCAACTTCGCTACTTTAGATTTATCAGATAGGCAGCCCAACAGCCAATTGAAGGGGCTGGAACAGCTAAGGTTAATGGGTATCCTGCAACTGGGTGACTGACGTCACTTGTGCCATCTATTCAGGTACAATGCTGATCTAACCTGGAGATGGGTGGCCGGGGCCCTCAAGTATTTAGAAATTCCAGGTGGAAAGGTTAAGGGCACATATTTTTATCTACATTGGCAAGCTTGATTTGCACTAAGCACCATGGAATAAATAATAGTGTAAAGTGGATTTGAGTAACTTATGTATCAGCTTCTTGAAACTTTATTCACAGTAAGTGACCGTTTGACACATTGGAAGTCACTCTAAAAAGAGACATTTCCAGATGAGAGAACCTTTACCATTGCAGTTGCAGCCCTCATGAAATTGTGTCTATGCTAAAGTGAGTACACTGGAGTTTTTGAGCTATTGTTTTAATTCTATTAAGTTAGTTATTAGGAAAGCAAAACACCTGAAAAAAAATCACTATGCATTTTTTGTCTACATGTTATTCCCAATTATTCTACACGGTATTTCCACTGAAGTCTACATGTAATTCCATTGAAGTCTACAGGTAACTCCACTGAAGTCTACACGTCATTCCTTTGAAGTCTACATGTGATTTTGATCCAAAAGAAACTCATATACCTTTTTAGGCAACAAGCTTCAAGAGATACTATGCTCAGGTGTGATCCGGCACCACCTAATATAATAGAAGCCCTAATGTTGAGTGCTTATGGGGAAGCTTCAAAACTTGCTTGAAATCGCTCAGGTATGAACAGTTTACTTTTGTCCGAAGGGCGCGTGCCGGAAACTTGTCTTGCACATAAACTGTACACAATTTTCGGCCAACAATCACGAACGTAGTGACGTACTAGACGTACTACGAGCCAATAAAGAGGAAGTTCAATTGTCAGGCGCCACCCTTTGGGCTCCTTCTGCTAATTTTGTATTAGTAGAAGTTTAGTGATTGTTGATTCGTGCTTTTCATTTCACGCTTTTCAGTTTGCGCTTTTCAGTTTGCGCTCTTCAGTTCGCGCTTTTCAGTCCGTTTCTGAATGGCTGTTCATCTACCAGCCATGTTGCGGAATCGTAGGAGAATTATTGCTTTGACCCAAGTCCAGTCCAGGAAAAGGAGGAGGAGGATTTCTTGGACCAAAAATTGGTTGCATAATCGTGACCAATTATGTCATATGCCTTTGCTGTGGGAGCTCCAGGATAATAATCCGGATGATTTTCGGAATTATCTCTGGATGACGGACCCCTGCTTTCATCAACACTTGGCATTGTTGACCCCCTCTATTAAGAAGCAGGACACATGCATGTGTTATATTTTCTATATTTTTGGATGCATAGAATGCACTTTTTGGTTAAGTTCTATTGACAGATAGCATGTCTAATTTTTTTTGTTTTCTTTTTTTAATGCACAATAAAAAAAATTGTGGAGAATAATACTTGACTATGTGTTTTACTTCAAATGACAGTTTGGGAGTAGGACAGTACATTTTCAAAAATACAATGTAAAATTAACAAGGGACACCTACATAGTAGAGATTAAAAACTACAGGATAATGGTGTTGTGGTAACTTGGCCAAAAAAATTAAAAATACAAGCATAATAATATTATTTTTGATATCACTAGAAAACAAAAGAATTTTCATTATTATCCCATTAAAGAAGAGAATTGTGCGCTGCATTTTGCAAATTCATAATTTGCTGCGCCACGAATGTTAAATCCCCATTGCGAACTCCCTTTTCCAAGACCAACCGCTTCCGGCTCGTCCTTGCTTCCGAGCATGCGTGTTTGTACTTTGAACTTTTGTGTGACGGACTTGTGCACACACGATACGAAAATCTGACAACAGACCGTTGTCCGCTGAAAATTTACTAGCCTGTCATCCAACATTTGTTGGCCGAAAGTCGGACAACAATTGTCTGATGGAGCGTACTAACGATTGGATTTTAGGCAAACAGTCTGTCATCACACAATTCCCGGCCGAAAATCCGATCATGTGTACGAGGCTTAAGACTACCTTTTCCACAGGGAAAATCAACAGATCTACGTGTAGGGCCAACTGGTAATGGAAATATGTTACGGGAGGGAGGAGTCGGAAAAGCAAAAACTGTTATATTAATGCTATTGACATACTGCAACATACAGTACATCAGGGGTCAACAACCTGTAGATCGCAGCCAGGTGACTGGTAGATCGCTTGCTGACCAGCCATCCAAGAGCATCAAACAGAGTACAATGCAGAGGGACTACTTGTAAAGTTGGAGCTGTAGTAGGGAGCAAGAGCTGCATAAGCCGATGCCTCCTCTGTAGTGCTGGTGCCTGTTCCATGCAGAGCGATACCAACTGCATTCCACCTCTTATCCTGGCTAACGGTCTCCAGAGTCGTGCCAGCAGCAGGAAAGGTCAGTGGAACGCAATACACTGGGCATAATAGTATAGGGCTGCTCTCACACTGATTTGCCATGGTTTGCCCACACCACAGATGCAGTGCAGTGTACCTGCAGCTTTCCTGCAGCTTATACTTAGACTTCAATTATATCCTGAGGGTTTGCTGCACTCTCTGAATGCAGGAGGTTTGGTGTGCTTTCAGAAAGTGCACCACACCTGCAGGATATAATAAGTCTATGGCAAAGCTCAGGTAGCCCAGGAAAGTCTGCACCGGATGTGCAGGTAAATCGCAGGGTGAATCAGTGTGAAAGAAACCTTATAGGGGGTTCGGAACAGTAATGCCGCGTACACACAATCGGGATTTTGGTCGGAAAAAGATATGATGGCTTTTCCGACGGAATTCCGCTCAAGCTTGCCTTGCATACACATGGTCACACAAAAGTTCGCTGAACTTTCGACCGTCAAGAACGCGGTGACGTACAACACTACGACAAGCTGAGAAAATGGAGTTCAATGCTTCTGAGCATGCGTCAAATTTTTTCCGAGCATGCGTAGGAATTTTGCACGTTGGAATTGCTGCAGATGATTGCATTTTCAGATAGGAACTTTTTCCGACCGAAAAATTGAGAGTATGCTCTCAATCTTTTGCTGTCTGGAATTCGGTCAGCAAAAGTCTGATGGACACGCGATCACATTTTTCGACCAAAAGCTCTCATCGGTCTTTTGCTGGCCGAATTTCCGATCGTGTGTACACGGCATAAGGGTTAATTTGCAGTTTGGGGGGTGGTAATCGCCATAGTTAAGATGTTTTTACCACCCCAGCCTCAACCGCACCCCCTTTAGCTGCAGTGTTTAGGGGTGTACATATGTTGCATCCGCATCAGGAGTTATACGCCCTGTCATAGTTGGTGGGTGTGGCACCTGCCAAGAATGATCCATTTAAGTGATTGAGGCAAGTGCCCTGCAACCTTGTGCAGTACAGCAAAAAAGGGGTTAAAACTGGTAGCGTTGCGTTGCTCTCTCACCACCTGATTTAACCTCGTGGACCCCGCAGAAGCAAGCAGTTGCAGGGTACTTGCAGAGTGGCCCCATTCTCTTCAATGGGTCGCGATTGGCAGGCAGTAGAACTCACCAAAAGCAATGGGGAGCTTAAAGTGGAGTTCCACCCAAAAGTGGAACTTCCACTCATCAGATTCCTCCCCCCCTCCGGTGACACAGTTGGCACCTTTCAGAGGGGAGGGGAGTACAGATACCTGTATATTACAGGTATCTGTACCCACTTCCGGCGTAGATAGCCGCAGAATCTGCGGTTATTTACGCCACTTCCTGCTCCCTCCCCGCTGCCTGCTGGGAAACACACGGGTCCCAGAGGCAGCAGGGAGCATTCGTATTGCGCGGCGCGACTCGCGCATGCGCAGTAGAGAACCGGGAAGTGAAGCCGCACGGCTTCACTTCCTGATTCCCTTACCGAAGATGGAGGCGGCAGCACCCGAGGACGGAGAGACGCTGCGGCCTCGGGTGCCGACATCGCGGGCGCCCTGGACAGGTAAGTGTCCATGTTTTAAAAGTCAGCAGCTGCAGTATTTGTAGCTGCTGACTTTTAAATTTTTTTTTTTCGGCGGCGCTCCGCTTTAATTCCTGCTGCATCATGTGGTTGCCTTTGGCTGCTACCTCAGCAGCTAACACACATCAGTGCTGCAAGAAAAAGATACTTCGAGGATTATATAAAAATACAGTGGAATGATGATACATATGATTTATGTGAATGTATTATTGCAATTAGCACTTCTCTGTTTAGTATCACTTTAAGCAAAACATATTGTGGCATGTTATTCTACAGAATTCTTCCTGTGTTATACTGCTGTTTACATGGGCAGTTCTCTTTATATATTCCAGTATAAAAAATTTTCTTAGAATAAATATAACTTCAAATCTAAAAAAAGAAAGAGATTAAATCTATAAAGTGATATCAGGGGACATTGGTGTTGCATAGAAAAATGTCAGGTGAAGGAATGTGAAGTTTTCAGCAGAGGGAGTCATTGACACGCAGACAAACAGGCTGAGGTTAAGAAGGCTTAATACCAGAAATGTTATGGCAATTTGAAATGATTTCCGTCATGCTGATATAACCGTGTCGGCTAAAGTGGTAATTACAGGGATCTATGTGTAAATGTAATGCAGTCCCAGGGAATTAACTGTACCCGACATATCAAAGACGAGAAATTCCCATTAAAGCCATAATAGGGTTTATAAGATATGTTCAGACAGCCATTACTATTATTATTATCTTTATTTTTGGTAATATTATACATGTATGCAGTTTGAATTCTTTCATTAGTGCTGTGAATTTTTTTTAAATATCATATGTTACCAGGGCTTCTTTTCTCAGAAAATAGGTGCGAGAACTGAACTATGACCCCCCCCCCCCCCCCCAAACAGTAACTTCTGCCTCCTCTAACAACAATATATATCAGAGGTTATGTTTTTTTGGAGGGGGGGAGTGGGTAATTAGTTTTGGTAGGTACAGTCCCTGCTCTCACTTCCGCTGGAATCTCCTAGGCCATGCCACCGAAGGTTATCCCCCTTCACCTCCCTGCCCGGAACCTCTGGGGACACGTCACAGGTCCCAGGAGGCTGCAGGATGATTCATAAAGCGCATGCACAGTGGGAAGCGGGCTATGAAACTGCAAGGAGTCACTGCCGGCTTTCAACACTGGACATGCTGGAGCCGAAGACCGGCGTAGAACCGGCTTGGGTGAGGACAATGCTGGATCCCTAGACAGAAAATTGTCCTTCTTTTAAAAGTCAGTATCTACAGTATTTGTAGCTGCTGACTTTTATTTTTTATGTTTTCTGCAGACTGAAGAACTGATTTAAGGGCTCATTTACACTAGCAGTTGGGGGACAGCTGTGGCTTCACCGCCCCTCAACTGCTCCACCTTTATTTGCAGTAGCTGATGGTGTGCTCATGCCGTGACCATAATGCTTTGGCAGGAATTGTGGCATGTGAATAGGACCTCTCTGCAATTACCCCGCAACCGCGTAATGCACACGATTTCTGCCTACTCCTGTGGGCTTTCATGGGTTAAGTCAGACAATAAAACGCCTCCTCGCCACCTGTCAAATGATCTCTGAAGACCAATATGAATATGGATCATGGATGAAGCAAAGCTTGTATGAACAAGCCCTAAGATCAGACAGATGCACCCAAACCCAAACCGTTTATGCCATTTAGGCCCCATGTACATGGGTGTATCTATGTGTGCATCCATGCGAAGGGCTGTCTTCACTTACATAGGATGCACAGGTTTTCTGTGCGCCAGCATGCAGGCAGTCCTTTTCATGTGTATTGGAATGCAGCTCCTGCACCGACACAGCCTCTGGTCCCAATTTGGCAGCCATGGGGGTGCATGTACCTGAACACAGACCATGCGAGATCAGGGACACATGCCTTCTTGGTTGTCAAATTGGAACCAGCAGCTGTGTCCATGCAGCCACTGCACCCACATAGTCATGAATAAGACTGCCTGGACACACAGAACACCTGTTCATCCCATGCAGGAGATGACAGGCCTTCTCACGGTTGTGCACATAGTTATATCAGTGTGAATGAGGCCTTAATGGCATCACAGATTTGGGGTTGGGTGCATCAAACCAAACCCACTTCTGTCCAGTTCCATCCTCTTTGGAGATGAAAGTATGGACTTGCTCATCCGGGACAACTGGTGGTTATAAACAGATATTTTTGTAAAGAGATGAGTCTTTCTAAAAAGGACCCAAAATAGAAAAAAGTAAAAAAGCAAAGATTTACAGTGGCTATTCCGTTGCCTGAGGGCGAAGTTTAACATGGGTGTCATTGATCATATTTATGAGGATTACGAAGTGGCGTTGATGGATTTCCATGGCTTATGTTGTCTTATACTTTTTTGCTCATCATGGCAGTAAGGGAAAATGGAGATTATGAAGAAGAGAAAAACTGCTGCCTTGGAATCTGACCCTTATCCAATAACCATAGCTAGCTGGATCACATTAGGTATAAATTAGGTCAGCACTAGTCACATCCAAGTACAAGAGGGTTTACAAGTATCACGAAAAAAACTTAGTGGTTTTCCAAAAGAACCTTTAAGTACTAATAAAGGCTTGTGTATGAGTCTAAAAAGGTCCCAAATACACAAGTTTCATACGTAAAAACTAGGGTTGCACCGATACCACTTTTTTAAGACCGAGTACAAGTACCAATACCTTTTTTCAAATACTCGTCAATACCGATTACTGATACTTTTTTTTTGTGTCGTGACAGTAGCACTGATAGGCAGTGACACTGACTGAGTCAGTAGTTTTTTATTTTTATTTTATTTTTACAATTTCATTTTTACACTTTTACTTTTATTTAATTTACAATATATATATATATATATATATATATATATATATATATATATATATATATATATATATATATATATATATATATCTTTTTTTTAAATGCTTTATTTTTATTTTATTTTTTTTGGGGGGGGGGGGTGGACAGTGTCAGTGTTTATTTTTTTATTTTGTTTTTTATTATTTTTAAAATTTGACTTTTAAATATTTATTTATTACAATTTTTCCTTTTTTTATTTTTTTAACAACCCTGTGGGGGGGGGGGGGGGGATTTGGTGGGATATATCAGATATTTAGACCCCTGACATCTCCCCTTTGAGACAGAGAAAGGGACTGAGGATAGAAATGCCCCAGTCCCTTTCTCAGGGGACAGAGGCTCCTGTCCATTCATAAACTGAAGCATTGTAAACATAGATTATACTGTATACAGTAGCAGTGTTGGGAAATTACTTCCAGAGTAGAGGTGCAGCACAAAGGAAATCCATGGGATATGAGGAGGGAAAAGAGAATAAAAAAAGAAGATTTTCTGCAAAATAGAAACTATTAGCAACAGAGTGCAATACATGGAGATTATAAGTAGGGCCGGCCCTACCATGGGTCCCAGTGGGTCCATTGGATGACCAATTGATGACCAAGAATTTTTTTCCAGCAGTTTTGTGTGTCATGATGACAACTGCCCCCCGGGCCGCTCCGCCTGCCACTATACTAGCTTAGCCTGTCTATATACTATCCCAGCCTGCCCCTATACTGCCCTAGCCTATCCATATACTACCCCAGCCTGTCTATATACTACCCTAGCCTGCTCCTATACTAGCCTAGCCTGCCCCTGTACTGCCCTAGCCTGTCTATATACTACCCCAGCCTGCCCCTATACTGCCCTAGCCTGTCCATATACTACCCTAGCCCACCAATTGGAATTGAACATAATGGTATATAATAATAATATATAATTTTGCATATAGACAAGGTGCTGTTGAATGTAAATCTGACTTCCTGATAAATGTAATTTTTAGTTTTAATTATCATGAAATAAAATAATGGATGTGGGGGCCTTTTGGTGGCGAGATTTTTTTTTTTTTTTGGGTGGGGGGCAGCATTTTATTCTTGGACCCAGGCAGCACAATGTCTTGGGTCAGCCCTGATTATAAGGCATGTCTTCCTATAATGCATTACTAGCTTGCTGGTAAGAGGACATTTTCTAACTTTTGGTGAGATCGGCCAGTATGGCATACGCTGACATTACAATGTACAAAATATCCATTTTTTTATAGTCATGTGTTTTGTTAGAATGTAGTTTTAACGTTTTTTTTTTTTTTAAGTTTTGTGGTTTTACAGTAAAGAAGTCTTACTTTATGATGTAACAACCCCTTCCATACACAGACAGAAAGTCCCAACCATACTCTTGTTCCTTGTCATCAAAGCCTTTGGTACATTAGGGGTATGCTTCCTCATGCCTTAACCTCGACTCATTCAACACAAGACATCTTGTCTACAAAAATAGAACACAAACACTAAAATTTGTTTGCCAAAGGTGAAAGACTAGAATTTGCTGCGGGGCTTTTTCGAAAGAAAAAAAAAATGAAGGAAACTGGGATTTTTTTTTGTGTGTGTGTGTGTTTCGGGCATGTCTATCAACCTTACTTAACCACTTGACCACCAGAAGGTTTTACCCCTCTTCATCACCAGACCATTTTTTTGCTATTCAGCACTGCGCTACTTTAACTGGCAATAGCGTGGTTATGCAATACTGTATGCAAATTAAATGTATATTATTTGCTTCGCACAAATCAAGCTTTATTTTGGTGGTATTTGATCACCATTAGGTTTTTTATTTTTTATTATATTAAGGAAAGAGGACCGAAAATTTAGAAAACAAACCCCAATACTTTCTATTTTCTATAACAAAACATATCCAATTAAAAAATCTAATTTCTTCCTAAATTTAGCCAAAATGTATTTTGCTATATGTCATTGGTTAAAAAAAAAATCCAATAAGTGTATATGAATTGGGTTGTGTGAAAGTTATAGTGTTTACAAACTTTTGTATATATATTGGAATTTACAGCTATAGATGCTATACTGGTAATGGCGGTGATCAGAAACTTATTTTGTGACTGTGATAGTGTGGCGGACAATATGACAGTTACTGACACTGGCTGGGAGAGACACTAACTGACTGACACTGATATCGCTAAGTGACACTAATACAGTTATAATACTGTATATACACTGTACTAATGACACTGGCTGGGAAGGGATTACTGATCTGCCTGTTTTTTTCCAGCGGTTTTGTGTGCCCCTATACTGCCCTAGCCTGTCTATTTAGTACCCCAGACTGCCCATATACCGCCCTAGCCTGTGTATATACTACCCTAGCCTGCCCTAGGCCCTAGCCTGTCCATATACTACCCTAGCATGTGTATATTCTACCGTAGCCTGCCCCTACACTGCCTTAGCCCACCCCTTGAACATAATGGTATAATTTTGCATATAGACAAGGTGCTGCTGAATGTAAATCTGACTTCCTGATAAATTTAATTTTAGTTTTAATTATAATGAAATAAAATAATGGATGCGGGGGCCTTTAGGTGGGTGTGATTTTTTTTTTTTTTTTTTGAGGGGGGGCATCATTTCATTCTTGGACCCAGGGCAGCACAATGTCTTGGGCCAGCCCTGATTATAAGGCACATCTTCCTATAATGCATTACTAGCTTGCTGGTAAGAATACATACCCTGTAGAACAAGCATGTGACACTATTAGACCCCTTTCACACTGGGGTGTTTTTCAGGCGTTTTTCAGGCGCTTCAGCGTTAAAAAAAGCGCCTGTAAATTGCCAGAAAGAAGCCTCATCTGCAATCCCAATGTGAAAGCAGTGCTTCCACACTGGGGCACTGCGCTGGCAGGGCATCAAAAAAAGTCCTGCAAGCAGCTTCTTTGCAGCGCTTTTGTGTTTTTGCCACCGGGCTGAGTGCGCTAATGGCCCGAGCCCTTTCACACCTGAAAAACGTCCCAGTGTGAAAGGGGTCCCAAGCAGCGCTTTACCAGCGTTTTTCAGGCGCTGGCAGTGTAAAAGGGCTCGGGCTTTCACATTGGGGTTGCAGATGAGGCTTCTTTCAGGCGCTTTACAGGTGCTTTTTTTAACTCTAAAGTGCCTGAAAAACGCCTGAAAAACTCCCCAGTGTGAAAGGGGTCTTAATTAGCATAGATCTAGACAAAGATGTACCAAATCCATTCTGAATGAACGAAACAAAGGTTATGACTAGGTATGGGCAAGCATAAGTTTGGGCCGAATTTTAACTGTTCGGACGCTCGACCATTTGTTCGGCCCCCCGAACCGACCACAATGCATTGCGGCGCTGAACAGTGCATTGCAAGCCATGATTGGCTGAAGCAGTGAAAGCTTCAGCCAGTCAGGCCACAGAGCACTGTTAGTCTCATGATTGAACACTGTCATCATGACTTTATCCAATCATGGCTCATTCCCGCCCTACAGTATAAAAGTATTCTTTCAATGGCAGCCATTTTCAGTGTGATTTTGGCATGGAGAGAGATAGAACAGGGCTCTGTTCAGTGATATTACTTAGTTAGTGTGCTATACTGTGCTATTTTGCTTCAATTGTCAGTGTAAAATATTAGTTTAGTGTCAGTCTAGGGATAGTGTGAGTGTAGTGAGGAGGACCGTCATTCAGCTTTGCACAGTGTGCAGTTAGAGTAGGGACAGCTTCAGTGTAGTGTAATGAGACCGTGTTAGTGATCTTTACATTAGTGTATAGCTAGAGTAGGGACAGTTTAGATAGCGTCAGTGTAGTGACGGTTAAACACCATCTATTTGATTGCGTTACTGCCAGTTTAATGCCATAGAGTTTTGTGTGTGTTACTGCCAGTTTAGCGCCATATAGTTCTGTGTGTGTTACTGCCAGTTTAACGCCATATAGTTCTGTGCGTCACTGTACGTTTGGCGCATTATATTGCAGTATATTATAGTGTATTCGTGGAGTGTGTCTGTGTAGTGTGAGTACTCAAATTAAAGTGCACCAAACACCTCTTTACATTGATTAAAGTGCATTCATGTACTAATTTCAACTTCTTCTTTACATTTGCTTATAAGCACTGCCCCCTCCCTCCCAATAATGTCTGGGAGGACAAAAAGGAGAGGTAGACGTTCCCTTGACACTGTAAGGCCAGCAACAAATGTGTCTACAGGCAAAGGTGGACGTGGTGGTCAGTCCTCAGGCAGGGCATCATTTCCTCTGTTTAGTGAGTTTGCCCGTACTATCCAGCCACAGCATGCAGAGGAGGTGGTGGACTGGCTTACTAAACCTTCCTCATCCTCCTCATCCTCTGTCACGCAAGCAGAGACAAGTGTGCAGACCCCTGCAGTTGCCAGAGTGGATAAAGCTGCCTCCTTGTCCACATCTATTCCTGCCATAGCCCCAACATCAGTCATTCAGGAGTCAGCTGAGTTATTTGACCACAGCATCAGCCACTTGCTCCTTGATGATACCCAGCCATTGCTGGATTCAGATGTTAGTTCTGAGGTTGAGGATGACAGGAACATGAGCCTAGAGAGAGGGAGGAACACTGGTAGACAAATTGGCATTCATGTTCCCCAAGCCGCAGCGTATTGCTAAGTTGTCTCCAGTGGTAATGATGAAGATGGAGGAGATGGAGATGATGATGATGAGGTCACTGATGCGACTTGGGTGCCAGATAGAGCAGAGGAGGAAATTGAAGGTGGGGCGGCACGACCCCAAGGAGGCCGACATCAAGAAAGAGTAGAGAGCAGCCACCCTCTTCCATCACATTCTGCAGCTGTTATCTCCCGGCCCACTCCCCACAGCTCAGCTGTCTTGGCCTTTTTCACCACATCTGCAGCAGATCGCACTGTTGCTTTCTGCAAACTGTGTCTCAGGCACATCAAACATGGCAAAAACACCAACCATTTGCATATCATTGCAATTTTTTTTTTTGCCTTCATCAAGAGCACCTCTATAGGTTTAGGGTGGGAAGGCGCCCACGACACCCAAAGAGTAATTTTTCTGCACCTATTTGACAGGTGCATATCATTGCAATTTTTTACAGCAAGGTCAATTCTTGCTTTCATCAAGAGTACCTCTATAGGGTTGCGGTGGGAAAAGACCAATTTTTACACACCCATTACTTATATACAAAGTCAAAGTGACACCAGAATGTATCCAAAAAATCTCTAATCTTGTTTCCAGTGCACTACATTGTAACCTCATCATACACACTGGCTCCTCAGCTGTTGAGCAAAATAAAGGCAGCTTGCAGGGAAAATGTAATTTTTTTTGGCTTTATAAATGGAATTATTGCTGCAGCAGATTCTAGACATGGTACAGATCTGCCACATTACAGGTAGACTAAGGGGACCCCCCAGGCACTATATTGGAAATAATTTTTCATTTTTAGGCTTTCACTTTAAAAATCATTTTTTTTATTGATACATGTCCCCCAGGGCAGGACCTAGACCCCTATAACCATTGTATGCCCAGTTAATTGCATATAAGCCTTCAAAATGGGCACTTTTGATTTTTGACGTTTGGGTCCCATTGACTTTAATGGGGTTCGTTATTCGGGTCCGAACTTTCGCGGTGTTCGGAAGTTCTGGTGCGAATTGAACAGGAGTCTGTTCGGCCCATCCCTAGTTATGACCTGGTCCCCTGCTGTGGGTGTGGTTTCTCCTGCACACAGTAGTGACATATTGGCCAGTGGGAGGAACCACATCAGGCTTTGGGGGACGTGTTATTTTTACACACCTGGAAGTGTCAGATATAAGCAGCACCCGGAACTCTTAAAGCGAGCAAAAATTTCCTGCACTGTTCACCAGACAGGTAAGTATTCAGTTTTTTTACAGTGTGCATCTCATTGAGTTTTTACAAGATGGCGATGGGGTCACTTTAAGAACCTGTCTGTGATAAATAAAATTAAACGGTATTATTATTATTATTATTAGTATACAAGATTTATATAGCGCCAACAGTTTACGCAGCGCTTTACAATGTATAAGGGGGACAACACAATTACGGTACAGTTCAATACAAAAGGTACAGGAGGGCCCTGCTCATAGAGCTTACATTCTAAAGGGAGGGGGTGGTGGTACAAAAGGTAATAGCTGCAAAGAATGATTTGATGGGGGTGGCTCAGGTAACAGTATTTGCCTTAGGGCAGTGGTTCTCAACTCCAGTCCTCGGGACCCACCAACAGGCCAGATTTTAAGTATTACCTTGGGGAGTTGCAGACTAGAATACTGCAATCACTGAGCAGCAAATGATATCACCTGTGATGTATTTCAGCTATCTTGCAAACCTGGCCTGTTGGTGGGTCCTGAGGACTGGAGTTGAGAACCACTGCCTTAGGGCTCTTGACCTAGATAAAATGATGCAATATGAAAATATGCAAAATGTAAAATATATATATATATATATATATATATATGTATATATATATATATACAGTATTTTTCAGGAAATGAGAAGCACACACAGAGGAAATTTCCACTCCTAGAGATATATGAAAATCAAGTTAAAATATCTAACAAAAGTATGTTAACTTCTATATTTTATAAAAGAGAGGAAGCCAACACAAAGGTTTGATAGTTGTGGCAATGCATTTCCTCTGTACCTATCGCACTCAATTCTTCCTCTAGCTCAGGCTGATTGTGTTTTGCTCCTTCTATATTTACAGAAATTTGCAAGCTCATTTACATTGTGCTACAAATACAGCAAAACCACAGATATCATTACACAAAGCTGAAAGCACAAGGCGTACTCACATACCACCTGCCAGAAGACATCAGATGCAGATGTCAAACCACAGATCCTCTATACATGCTACCTCTATATTCATAGTTCATGCTGAAGGTTACCTGACGTAACTGTGAAATCAACCACAAGTGTACACAAAGTCCTCAACTGCCTAGATAACTAAATAACTAGATATTTCTAAAAAAACAATATATACAGTGTGTGTGTGTGTGTGTGTATATATATATATATATATATATATATATATATATATATATATATATATATATATATATATATATATATGTATATATATATATGTATATATATAATCTTGTCAAAAGTATTGGGACACCTGTTTTACGCACATGAACTTTAATGGCATCCCAGTCTTAGTCTGTATATATTGAGTTGGCCCACAATTTGCAGCTATATCAGCTTCAACTCTTCTGGGAAGCTGTCCACAAGGTTTAGGAGTGTGTCTATGGGAATGTTCTTCCAGAATTGCATTTGTGAGGTCAGGCACTGTTGTTGGACAAGAAGGCCTGGCTCGCAGTCTCCATTCTAATCCATCCCAAAGGTGTTCTGTCAGGTTGAGGACAGGACTCTGTGCAGGCCAGTCAAGTTCCTTCAACCCAAACTCGCTTATCCATATCTTTGTGGGCCTTGCTTTGTGCACCAGTGCGCATTCATGTTGGAACAGGAAGGGGCCATCCCCAAACTGTTACCACAAAGTTGGCAGCATGAAATTGTCCAAAATGTCTTGGTATACTGACACCTTAAGTGTTTCCTTCACTGGAACTAAGGTTCCAAGCCCAAACCCTGAAAAACAACCCCACACCATAATCCCCCCTCCACCAAATGATTTGGACCAGTGCACAAAGCAAGGTCCATAAAAACATGGATGAGTGAGTTTGGGGTGGAAGAACTTGACGGGCCTGACCTCAATCCAATAGAACACCTTTGGGATGGATTCAAACAGAGACTGCGAGTCAGCCCTTCTCCAACATCAGTGCCTGACCCCACAAATGTGCTTCTGGAAGAATGGTCAAACAATCCCATAGACACTCTCATGAACACTACAGACTAATGCCCCGTACACACGGTCAGATTTTCCGACTGAAAATGTGTGATAGGACCTTGTTGTCGGAAATTCCGACCGTGTGTAGGCTCCATCACACATTTTCCATCGCATTTTCCGACACACAAAGTATGAGAGCAGGCTATAAAATTTTCCGACAACAAAATCCGTTGTTGGAAATTCCGATCGTGTGTACACAAATCCGATGGACAAAGTGCCACGCATGCTCAGAATAAATAAAGAGATGAAAGCTATTGGCTACTGCCCTGTTTATAGTCCCGACGTACGTGTTTTACGTCACCGCGTTCAGAATGATCGGATTTTCCGACAACTTTGTGTGACCGTGTGTATGCAAGACAAGTTTGAGCCAACATCCGTCGGAAAAAATATTAGGATTTTGTTGTCGGAATGTCCGATCAATGTCCGACCGTGTGTACGGGGCATTAGATTGGGATGCCATTAAAGTTCATACGTGTAAAGACAGGTGTCCCAATACTTTTAACAATATGGTGTGTGTATATTTATATATATATATTTTTTTATATATATATATATATGAACATCATCATTCCTTGCTGCTCGGGAATGTAAAAATACACAAGACAGAAAGTTTTATAAACAATTTAACACTGTTGAATCTGCACGCGTTCCGTCCTCGGTGAAAATTGCGTTTCACGGTTCCCCCCCAATATAGATAATGTTTTTTCTCATCTCCCATCTGATTTTTAATAATTCAACATGTCCCATTTTTTCTGGGTTTAAATGGATTGGGAGGACCATAGAAGTCAATAACAACGCATCAGAATACATATAACCTGCATTTGTTTGCATTCGCAACAGGTCTTATCAGGCTTTGGTTAATGGCTGTTAACACAATCCACTCCAAATAGTTACTAAAATGGAAAGGCGCATTGATGCACGACAATGCACTTGGCTAGCTCTACAAAAAGAAGCCCCTTTATTCGCACGCATCGATTTAAATAGCCCTGAATGATGTCTTAAAGAGGCACTGTGACTTTTTTTTTACAAAATTAACTGAAACAGATCAGTTGCAATACTTCCTAAAACTCATAAAACGTGTAATGTGAATCGGTAAATGCTTGTTCTAGAACATATAGCCATACAGACAGTAGGCATGATTTTCTAAAGTGTGACAGGAGAGGAAATAAGGTTAAGTGAGGTTAAGCAAATTTGTGTTCACTTCAAACATGCAACCATGTGAGGAAGAAGCTTAAAGCTGAACTTCAGGTACAAACATTATAACTGAAATATATTTCATAAGAGCCACAAAGGCTGGAATCCCAGTAGTAGTAGTAGAAGTAGTAGTGGCATCATCTATACCTTGTGCCTGTGCAGACAGCAGAGCTGTGGAAGGGGCCCATCAGACCCCATCCCTACAGGAGGGGGCGGAGACCAGACCAGTCACCCTGCACAAGGAGAGAGAGCAGCAGTGACCGGTCTTTATTCCAGGAAGCTCCTACACAAAGGATACATTTGATGCTGGATTACCAATTTACCAATTATACAAACTATTACCTTTAGACATGTGCAGTTAGTTTTGTTCCGAATTGAAATTCGGACAAATTTTCGTCTTTTGGGAAAATTCAAATGTATTCGAATTTCCGAATTACTATAGTACCCAATTTAAATGAATCCAAAATGATGAAAAAAAAATTCGGATGGGATTAGAATTGATTCAAATAGTTTTCAAATTCGAATAATTTTTCAATTTCCAAAGAGAATAAAATAGAATAGAGAAAAAAGGAATGGAATAGAAAAAAAAATAATAGAATAGAAAATAATATAAAAGAAAATAAAAGAATAAAATATAAGAGAGTGAAACAGAACGAAATAGAAAATAAAAGAATAGAAAAAAAGAATAGAATAGACTATAATAGAAAAGAATAGAATTTAAAAACAATAGAATAGAATAGAAAGAATATAACCATTTCTCAAAATTCAAATGGGATTAATTTGAATTTGAATAGAATAGAAAATAAAAGAATAGATTAGAATAGAAAATAACAGAATGGTATAGAAAAAAACAATACAATAGAATAGAAAGAATGTAACCATCTTCCAAAATTTGAATTTCCAATAGAATAAATTTGAATAGGATAGGATAGAATAGAAAAGAATAGAATAGAAAATAAAATAATAGATTAGAAAAGAATAGATTAGAATAGGATGATAGTTATATTCTTTTCTATTCTATTTAAATTCAAATTTCTATTATATTCTATTGTTTTTTTGAATTAT
The DNA here is from genome assembly GCF_042186555.1 of Aquarana catesbeiana. Classification (NCBI taxonomy): domain Eukaryota; kingdom Metazoa; phylum Chordata; class Amphibia; order Anura; family Ranidae; genus Aquarana; species Aquarana catesbeiana. Next base: position 649,624,217 of record NC_133327.1, read on the forward strand.
ATTATTTTCTATTCTAATCTTTTCTATTCAAATTCGAAGAAGATGGTTATATTCTATTTTATTCTATTCTTTTTTTATTCTATTCTATTTGTTTCTATTCTATTCTATTCCATTATATTCTATTCTTTTATTTTCTGTTATATTATTTTCTATTCTATTTTTTCTATTCTATTCCTTTATTTTCTATTCTATTTTATTCTCTTTGGAATGGAAAACTATTCGAATTTGAAAACTTTTCCAATTTTAAAACTATTCGAATTAGAAAACTTTTTGAATTTGAAAACTATTCGATTATGAAAACTTTTTTAATTTGAAAACGATTCAAATCAATTCGAATTTGAATTCTGAAAGTTTAAATCGATTTGAATACGAATAAACAAAACAAATTCTGAAACGAATTAAACGGGTTAAACAAATTTTACTATATGAGATTATGTAAATAGCGAATCAAAACTAAACTAAACTAAACTATTTTTTTTTGTTCGGCACATGTCTAATTACCTTATTTTATTTTTATCTCCTCACCCACCAATGAAAACTTGTGGCTTCATTCAGCAAGGGAACAGAAGGGTGCTGGAGATGATGGCAGATGCCAAAATAAAAATATGAAAACATTTTTTTGTCTGTAGGTCTGTACAGATGAAGAGTATTTCTGGGGTCACAGTGCTACTGGACTAAGTGGTAGTCACATGTTGTTATGTAATCACTGCTTAGTCCAAGATGAAGGACTGGCCACCACCATGAACAAAGATGGACCCCAAGACATTATTGCACCGGCCTGAAGGCTGCAGGAAAAATATATGTATAGTTTTTACCTTTAAAAATATATGTATAGTTTTTATCTTTTTATAATAAATCCAGGGGGGGCTTCAGGCAGGGGGTTGAGGGAAGCTGGAGTACATTAACCTTGACGCACTAAAGAGTTGCCTGCCTGCTTACCCTCATCTAGGATTGGTCCTCACAGCTTTTCCAGTGGCTAGTATTTATTTGTCTTATTCCCTCAAGTGGGTTTTGATAGTCAGATGCCTGTGCTGCACTCATGGTAAAGATATGGTTTAGGTGTGCTTATAGGTGTGCAGACCAGCACAGATTCCATTTTGAATTTTTTCCATTTTGCAAGATTAATTTGCAGTAGTTCAATAAAGTAGAGGCCCTGCCTTTTTCCAACGCAGCTTCTGTGTTGGGTTTGGGCATAGCTATATATTATTTATCATTATGATAGTTTTCTTGTCTATGATTTTTAGCAGTCAATTTCTTAAGCTGGCCATACATGGTTCCGTTTTTTTTCATTCATCCAGACGGCTGAACCCATTCACTCATTCGCATATTAAAGGTGAATGCAGGAATCCGCCCCGCTGTGTCATTGTATGTATTCTGATGGCAGGGCTCTCCCGCCATCAGAATACACTGGTCAGCACTGCAGCCAATTGGCTGCATGTGCTGATCGAAGCAAAATTTTCCCACAAGACAGTTCATGAGAAGTCAATCAATAGATTGACTTCTCATGATCCGGAATGCCCATTGGGTCAAAATGTCATCCATGTATGGCCAACTTTGTCTATTTTGTTGCTAGTTGACAAAGCTATTATTTCCAAGTATTGCAAAGTACATACGTCAGTGTGCACAGAAATATAATTAAAGTTAGCCTGCTGTACATATTGAAATGAATATTTCATAAACAGAAATTTGAAAAACGAACAAAACATTCTCAGGAGACATTGACATTAAAACTGAAACTATGGTGAAAGTTGCAAAAGAGCTTTCACACTGAACCGTGTCCCCTTTATGCAAACATTTAAAGAATACGTTCACCTTAGGGCTTGTTCACACTTTTTTTTTTTCACACTACATTTTTAACTCTTAACACATGCTCCTATAGCATTAGTGCGCTTTAGTATGTGCGTTAGACTGGCGTTAATGCGCTTTAGTATAGGCATTAATGAGCTGTAGTATATGCGTTAGACTGGCATTAATACGCTTTACTATATGCATTAGACTGGCGTTAATGCGTTTTAGTATAGGCGTTAATGCGCTTTGGTATGTGCGTTAGACTGGCATTAATGCGCTTTAGTATAGGCATTAATGAGCTTTCGTATGTGCGTTAGACTGGCATTAATGCAGTTTACTATAGGCGTTAGACTGGCGTTAATGCGTTTTAGTATAGACGTTAATGCGCTTTAGTATAGTCATTAGACTGGCTTTAATGCACTTTAGTATGTGTGTTAGATTGAATTTAAAGCACTTTAGCATGTGCATTAGACTGGCGTTAATGCACTTTAGTATGTGTGTTAGACTGGCTTTAAAGCACTTTAGTATGTGCATTAGACTGGCGTTAATGCACTTTAGTATAGGTGTTAGACCGGTGTTTATTTGCTTTAGTATGTGCGTTAGACTGGCATTATTGCGCTTTAGTATAGGCGTTAGATTGGCGTTAATGCATTTTAGTATAGGTGTTTATGCGCTTTGGTATGTGCGTTAGACTGGCATTAATGCGCTTTAGTATAGGCATTAATGAGCTTTAGTATGTGCGTTAGACTGGAATTAATGCGGTTTACTATAGGCGTTAGACTGGCGTTAATGAGTTTTAGTATAGGCGTTAATGCGCTTTAGTATAGGCATTAGACTGGCTTTAAAGCACTTTAGTATGTGCATTAGACTGGCGTTAATGCACTTTAGTATAGGTGTTAGACCGCTGTTTATTCGCTTTATTATGTGCGTTAGACTGGCATTAATGCGCTTTAGTATAGGTGGTAGACTGGCGTTAATGTGCCTTAGTTTAGGCGGTAGACTGGCGTTAATGCACTTTAGTATAGGCGTTAGACTAGCGTTAATGTGTTTTAGTATAAGCGGTAATGTGCTTTAGTATGTGCGTCAGACTAGTGTTAACACGCTTTAGTGTAGTCGTTAGACTGGCGTTAATGAGCTTTAGTGTAGGCGTTGGTCTGGCGTTAATGCGCTTCAATATAACCACGTCGTACCCGGGCCAATTCTGACACTTCGCTCCTACATGTAAAAATCTATTTTTTTTTTTTTCTAGAAAATTACTTAGAACCCCCAAACATTATATATTTTTTAGCAGAGGCCCTATAGAATAAAATGATGTTGCAATTTTTTATGTCACATGGTATTTGCGCAGCGGTTTTTCTAACGCAATTTTATTTGGAAAAAAAAAAACAATATTTTCCCCAGTTTTTTGTATAATGTGAAAGATGATGTTATGCTGATTAAATAGATACCTAACATGTCACGCTTTAAAATTGCGTCTCCTTGTGGAATGGCGGCAAACTACGGTTCTTAAAATTCTCCATAGGCAACACTTTAAATGCCTTTACAGGTTACCAGTTTAGCGTTGCACAGGAGGTCTGGTGCTAGATTTATTGCTCTCATTCTGACGTTCGTGACAATACCTCACGTGTGGTGTGATAACCATTTACATATGCATGCGGGAGTAACATATGTGTTACCATTTGCACGTAACCACGGTCGGATGGGGGCACTTTAAATTTTTTTATTTTATACAAATATATATATATATTTTAGACTTTTTTTGTTTTTTGTTTGGATTAACTTTATTGCTATTCATCCAAACAACATCCCTTGTGACAGCATGGGGCCATGACCCATTGCTCCCATTGCTCCCATTGCGGGGCCTGGGAGTGCTGGAGCTGGCAGCAATGGCTGCACTGGGACGATAGAGCCTGGGAAAGGTGACAGGAGGGGGGTGGGACCCTTTTATGCCTTTGCAAAAAAGAGAATCGCTGGCTGAAAAAATTAGTACCAGGATGATGCCTGTAGGTGCAGGCATTGTCCTGGTATAACCACGTCAACCCAAGGACATCCATGGACATCCTACGGGCGGGAAGTGGTTAAAAACTCATGACTAGAGTAGCTCACTCATTGTAACCAAAGCCACACCCTTACTTATATAAGAACTACACAACACATGGGGTGGGGTTAAATGGTCGAAATCGACCTTTTAATTAACAAAAGCTTTATTTCACATAACTAACATAATAATAATAATAATAATAATAATAATAATAACTGACTTAATGCAGATACATTGATTTTGAGATCTTTGACGATACCATATATGCCTAACATTTTTGTGTCTGAGGCACCAGTTAGCTGAGTTGCAACCCCAGCCGTAACCTATTGACTCAGGTCCTAAACCCAACTGACCTCAGCCACCCAGGGTTCTTAAAAATACCCGGTCACTCCACAGTGAACCGTTCCCACTCGAGGATACCATACCGCAGATGGTTCCCCGCCGTTTACCCAACAATCAGATTTAGACCTCTGTTAAGGACCCAAAAACGGCAACACGGAAAGTAAAACAGCTATAACCAACATAACCACATGAAGGGCGGGTTGGAGGGATGTTCGTCCCCCGATTATTACTCTGTAACTGCTGAAGCCCCAACTACCCAGCCACTAATACCACCTAAGGCTCTCCCCAGCCCCCTTTATTCTCAGCCAATAGGTAAGAGTCTAGGTTTAAATGAAAATGCTTTATGGTAACCCCCCCTGTGGACTGGATACCCTTACCACCCTGTCATGTATCCCCTCCACTGAATGCATGCCTACTCAGCTCCGGTCCTGTTATTTCAACCACTTGCCAACGCGTTTTGCGGAGAGCTTGCATAGATTTGAATGGGAGGTGTTGAAAGGTTTCAAATTCCTCCAGACTCGACATGAGGCTTCAATTTTGAAGCGAAACAACGATACTAACGCTTCAAGATTTGATAATGTGAACAGTACTGTTTGCTGTCCATAGGATAATTTTCATAGGAGTTTGAGGGGCATAAAAAACACCTCCCAAATGCCTGCTTTCAATGCCAGTGTGAACTTAGCCTAATGCAGGTAAAAAAAATGTGAATTCATTATTTTTTTACACTGCAGCCTGTGAAGCAATGCACCAATGATCAGTGGATTGCGGGTGCAACATCAGGCTCCTGCAGACACTCAGTATAGCTATCAGCCCCGTACCTGCCGTACAGGCAGACAGTTACTGAATTGCAGTAAGAATCAATGAACTACAAGAGCGACTCATCAGCGTGTTCTTAGTTCATTGAGATCTACAAGCCTTCTGCCGCAGCTGTAAATGAATGACGTGGCCGTGTGGGCGGAGCCCCGCACAATTTAGCTTTATCTTAAAGTGATGTTCCCATTATAAAAAAAAAAATTAAAAGTCAGCAGCTACAAATACTGCAGCTGCTGACTTTTAATAATCGGACACTTACCTGTCCCAGGGTCCAGCGATAGGGGGATCGAAGCCCCGCTCATCTCTCCCTCCATTTGGTGGCACCGGCATTGTAACTGTGGGCGCCCGTCTGTAGCTTCACAGCTGGGCACCCACTGCGCATGTGCGAGCGGCGCCGCGTGACGTGATTGGCCGCGCAATCATCCCCAGTCCCAGATGATTGACAAGAGGGAGGGGGCAGAGCTGAGCCCTTCCTGCGTCGAGAGGAAGTAATGTCAAGCACCCAGGTACTGAAGGAGGTAGACTACGAGGGACCCCCTAGCAACAGCCAGAGGTGAGAAAAAAAAAAATCCCAATTTTTTTTTTATATTATTTTTTTTAGGCACATTCATATTTTTTTTTGGGTGGAACACCACTTTAATAGCGATTTCTCCCCGCCTTGTGTAGTTCATTTTAGTAAATCAGGCCCATGGCTTCACATTTATGTTGTTCAGAGAAGTACAACGGCAAGATTTCCATTTTGCACATTTTCATCTTTTGAGATTAATGAATTAACTCATTACCATTCATTACTGTAAGAGCTAAAATGTTCTTTGATTATGTCAGTGCTGAGATAATGGTGAAATGATTCATATGAAAGTCTGACTGCTGTGGTTTTATAATATGATGGGGCACATAAGAGCTAATGTTAATACTATATATTAGCAGAACTGGGTTGCAACCAATCAACCAATTGATTTTAGATGGAATTTTAAGTGCTGGTTAAAATGACATTTAAAGTGAACCTGAGCAATTCAAACTGAGGGATGATGAAACGTGCATAAGCAGATATTAAAGTAGATCTAAAACCAACCACTAAGAATTTTTATATAAGCTTCATCATGTCAATGTAATTTCAAAATTTGTATTAAAGGTTTATAAATTTGCAAAATATCGGGGAAGCCTGACAAGAAAGCCCTTGTTCAGGCACTTCCTATTATAGGGAAGCATCTGTCTCCCAGTTGTCTTCTTATGTTGTCACCCTGAAGTAGGCTGTACACATTGTGCAGACGTGGTCCAACATTTTTACATTTGGAAATCCGGTCCGAAATAATGTGCGGTCAGTGCTTGAATGAATGCATGTAGACAGGAAGAGCAAAAGATCATTGGAAATTGTGGCAACTATAATGTGTCTGTACATCAGTCACAGTTATGTCATGCTGGGGAGAAGGACTGGGTACACATAGTTTTCTTCAAAAACACCCAAAGTATAAATATAAGGACCCTTATCTGACCCTTAGGGCACTATTCTTTCCACTGACATCAACGATGAAGCACCATTCCTTCCACTAAGACCCCTTTCACACTGGGGCGTTTTTCAGGCGCTTTAACGTTAATAAAAGCGCCTGAAAGAAGCCTCATCTACAATCCCAATGTGAAAGCCCGAGTGCAGTGTAAAGTAGTATTCATTTCGAATGGTAAGTAGTATAGAACGATCATGCGTGTCCCGCTGCCTAGACTGACCAGGGGTGGTCCGAAGAAAGCTAAGTGGAAGAAAGAGGGTGGAAGGCGCGTGATCTAATGCATGAAACAAAATAGTACAGTTTATTCATAAACAAGGTAGATGAGTACAAAGAAATGACTATGAATTCATAAAAACTGGGTTACAAGATATTCATTGAGAATTAAAAAATTTTAAATTAATAATTAAAAATGCCCATACAAGGGTAGACTAACGCGTTTCAAGGTTTCCTGCTTCATCAGAGGTTTTGAGGTTTTCCCTCTTCATCTTCTTGTAAAGAAAAAGAAAGTCTACCACACCCTACAGACTTTCTTTTTCTTTCCAAGGCTCTGATGAAGAGGGAAAACCTCAACATGCATTAGCCTACCTTGAGCATTTGCCCTTGTATGGGCGTTTTTAATTATTAATTATTAATTTTTAATTTTTTAATTCTCAATGAATATCTTGTAACCCAGTTTTTATGAATTCGTAGTAATTTCATTGTACTCATCTACCTTGTTTATGAATAAACTATACTATTTTGATTCATGCGTTAGATGACACGCCTTCCACCCTCTTCCTTCCACTTACCAATAATAGGGCACTGTTCCTCCCACTGGCACCAATGATGGGGCACTATTTTTCCCACTGACACCAATGATGGGGCACTATTCCTCCTCTTGCCCACAGTCACTGCAAACTCCCACTGACACTAGGGAATTTTCCACTCTCAATGACCACAGTTTGGCCCTAAGGTCTGAAGGACAGTAAACTGGCCCTTTCTTTAGAAAGTTTGGAGACTCCTGGTTATCCAGCATCAAATACAGCCATCGAGTTTTAGGAGAAAGGCCTCTCCTTTCTCAGCAATTGGGTAGCGAATGTTATTAGAATCACAATGAGATGCAATAGATGACCAATGTATGTTAGGTCTTGCTAAAGACTTTCATATCTTAATGGCACCATGAGCTGCAGGCTAAGTTACCTGTATGAACCATCTTCAGAGATATCTGCTATGCTGGAAAGTGTCTTCAAACGCTTAGGAGACTGCATAGAGGCCTCTTTACTCAGTAATTTAAGGGGCTTGTGATTGCTTGCATAGGGTCAAATGACCAATATATATTTGGAGGCTGTTCCTGAAATACTGGGGTCACCAATTGACTTTAATGCACCAATAACTATTAGGAGGCTGCAACTAAAGAATATTAGGGCCACCAACAATTTTAGTTGCTGTGGATATAATTTGGCTATTTTTGGATATTCTATGCCATTATTCTTTATTGAGAAAATACTCTAATATTAAAGACTAAAACGACTCCTAAACATTTTGTTTTTTCCGACAATAAGCCAAATATCCACCCTGAGATGTTAAATGATTGCTTTATACACTGTTTTGGGGGTCCTCAATCCCCCAAAAAGAATTTTATATATTGCAGCTTACCACCAGTCCTTAAAGTTAAATTCCAAGTATGGCAATTTTTACTGTTATATCGGTCCACCTTGGACCTATGTAAGTATGTGTGTGCCATACCTGTGGGATCCTCGAGGAAGCTGGAGATCACTGTAGTAGGCACAGCTACTCCGGTGACCTCCACTAGCTTCTTGGCCCCTGGCTGGACTTCTACATTGTGAAAACAGGAGGTCACTTGCTCAGCATGGGTGCCATTCAGGGAACAGTTTGCATTTTATCAAGGAATGCAAAGCCTTCTCTGATTGGATGAGGTAGAGGGGCAGGGCAATGACATGATCTTCACTTCATCAAATCAGAGAGCACTTTGCATTCATTGAGAAAATGCAAAATGTTCTTTGAATGGAACCTGTCCCGAGCAGGCACCTCCTGTGTTCAGTTAGCAGCAGGGCAGCTGCTCAACACAGGACCCAGAGGTTATTTTCCACAGGTATCCCACTGGTATGGCACATATATACTTACATTGATCTGTGCTGAAGATGAAGCAAATTCTCCTACATTGTACCTGTTTTTCTGCAACCCACTTTCCTATACATTCATTCAAAGTAAAAACTTTTCCCAGCATTTCTGAGCCTCAGGAGGCAGGGGGTGGGAATCTGACATCACACACTGCACAGCATGGAGCAGAGAGCTAAGTGTAATCTGAGACCTGAGTGGAGAGAATGGACACAACTCCACCTCTACACAGTCTTATAGGGAAACATGCACAGCTGAGGCCATCTCCCAAGATTGTCTGGTGACATTATAGACTGTCAGAAATGACTCAAGCAGATAGCAGAGGAATGAGGGAGGAGACAGAAATCTAACTTGGTGCTTTGGATTGGGGCAAGTACACACTCTAGAAGGATTTGCATTGAAAAAGGATATGCATATGTTCATTTTCCATTTCAGAGGTTTCTAATCACTTATTTATTAATTACAGGTGCTTATTAGTGCCATTAATTTTTCTCAGCACTTTACATACTGTATATATATATATATATATTGCACATTCACATCAGTCCCTTACCCTCAAAGAGCAAATGCACACATTCGCCAGAACACCTTGGACCATCAAGTACGTCCATATCTTTATCGAAAATGATTACATCACAGAAGACATTAATATTGAACCCTACGGACTAAGACTGGGATGCCATTAAAGTTCATGTGCGTGTAAAGGCAGGTGTACCAATACTTTTGGGAATATAGTCTACGTCCGAATATTTATTGAAAAATGATTACATCACAGAAGACATAGTGCAATGTTTTGGAGCCGCGCACGACCCCTTCTTCAGGCATATGACTTCAGGCCTGTGCTGCTGCTGCTCCGAAACATTGTCTTCTGTGATGTAATCATTTTTCAATAAGGATTTGGACGTACACTATATTGCCAAAAGTATTGGGACACCTGCCTTTACACACACATGAACTTTAATGACATCCCAGTCTTAGTCCGTAGGGTTTAATATTCAGTTAGCCCACCCTTTGACTGCATTTATGGGTAATAGAGAGGCTGCAGATGGGTATGGATCAGGCTGCATTGATGGGCAATAGAGAGACTGCAGATGGGCACTGAACAGGCTACAATGATGGGCAATGTCAAGGCTGCAGATGGGCACTGATCAGGCTGCAATGATGGGCACTGATCAGGCTGCATTAATAGGCACTGACCCTTATTTTGCTTCAAAGTTCTTTATTTAAACTTTTAATTTTTTTCCTGAAACTTCCCTCTTAAAATTAGGGTGCATGTTATATGCCGATAAATACAGTATGTTCTTTTGATCTGTAATGTCCCCAGTCCCAGCTTGTTGTTGCATCACCCATTACTACATAAGCCTTATCCAGGAAAGTGTACAATGGGAATATAAATGTTACCCTCAAGGAGCCTACAATCTAAGGTCCCTAACTCACATTCATACATACACATACCAAGGCCAATTTAGACAATTAACCTACTAGCACAGGGATATGCAATTAGCGGACCTCCAGCTGTTGCAAAACTACAAGTCCCACCATCCCTCTTCCTTTGGATGTCATGCTTGTGGCTGTCAGAGTCTTGCTATGCCTCATGGGACTTGTAGTTCTTCAACAGCTGGAGGTCTGCTAATTGCATATCCCTGATCTAGCATGTCTTTGGAGTGTGGGAGGAAACCCTCACAGACACAGGGAGGACATGCAAACTCCAGGCAGGTAGTGTTGTGGTTGGGATTTGAACCAACAACCCTAGTGCTACTATGTGGAAGTGCTCACCACTTAGCCACTGTGCTGCCCGCTTTAAACTTCAGCTTTAATGCAGTGATTTGAGAAGGGGGGGGCACTATGTAATAAGTGGTCCCTGCAGTATATTGCAAGGTCCATTTAAATTGTCTCACACGTTTTAGGTCTTTTTCGGAACATGCCAATCTAGGCACGTTCACTGCTTTGCACTTTTCATGGTGTCGTGTAAATGACCCTCATCCGCCGCTAAATAAAACACATTAAGCAATTGAAATAATGGCTGAGGTTAAGCTAGGTTGATTTTAGAATGATTTTTAAGTGATTACAAATGTACAAAGTTGCCTTTCTCTCCCACGAGTTGGAGAGGAAACGCAGAAACGTTAGTCACCCCTGACTATATTCTTGGCAAATCTATTGCACGCTCTCTTTGAATCTGAAAGATTTCAACATAATGATTCAACTTACAGTGTATATCATTTTCCTGGTAAATCTGACTCATTTGTTGTATAACAGCTGAACTGGTTCCAGGAGGGCATGCCATACAGCAATTTGTCTTTGGTTTAGAAAATTATGTATGGCGCTGGTATAGTTTTTCAGAAGGAGATTTCAATCTTCCGCTAGAATGTCTTGGCAGCGTTTATAAAAGATGTCGGTTAAACAGCCCTCGGGGCACACGTGGATTGAGTTGCATTCTCTTGTCACCAATCATCAAGGTCATTTTTGAATAAAGCGTCACGTTGAAGGTGAGCTGGTGGATACGCCCTTGCAGGTATGAAATACTGCATGTAATTCGGGTTTCCAGGCTGAGCAGATGAGCTTTTCCTTCCGGGCAAATTGGACAGTGTGAGGCATGACAATGATGCTTTCACCTTGCAATGTTGTGGTCCTGAGTTCAATTGTCAGCTATTGTTTGCATTCTCCGCCTAGGTTTGTGTCGTTATCCCTTAGGTGCTCTAGATCCCAAGTGCAATCCGCAATGGTGTTGATTTACTAAAGGCAAATAGACTGTTCACTTTGCAAGGGAATTTTCCCCAGAGTTCTGCTCACTTCTATCATCCAACCATGTTCAAGCAAAAACAAATTCTTTTTGGGTATTCAATTTCATCACATTGAGTAAATTCTGGGGACAATTCCCTTGCAAATGGAGCAGCTTATTTGCCTTTTGTAGTAGTAGTCAACCAATGGTGGACGGTCAATGTGGGGCGCAGGGGTGCCCCACCCCCCCAAGTTCATAGAATTATTAAGTCCATAGAATTATTTATTTTTAAATAACTGATAATATGACTAACATTTTTCAACATCTTAAAATTCTAAAATGTTAGTCATATTATCATTTATTTAAAAGTCAATCGTTCTATGTGTGTGCACTCTCTGCACTGTGTGGGGTGCCGGACTAATGCGTTTCATCATTTTTGTACAAGCATGTGATGAGAGGCTGAGGCTCTAATTGGCTTGTTTTATAATGTCCTCAGAAACCTCCCACTTTTAGCAAATAGAGAATCAATATTCGCCATCGCATCACTTCCGAGTTCCACACCGGGTCAACATGGAAGCCGCATCAGGGGAGCCGTGATCGTGGTGAGTGCGGACCTGGAGGGGTTTGTTTGTGCCCCCTCAAAAAATTGTATAGCACCACAACCCCAGTAAGTTAATTCGTTTCGGAACCAGCTCACTCTAGAATGCATATACATTTGTGTTTCTGTATGTTGATGGAGACAATGAGGGGTATTTACTAAAGGCAAATCCACTCTGCACTACAAGTGCACTGCAAATGCACTTGGAAGTGCAGTCACTGTAGATCTGAGTGGGACATGCAAGGAAAATTTAAAAACTGCAATTTGGCTTGCACATGATTGGATGATAAAATCAGCAGAGATTGTCTTAACTTCAGATCTTCCCCCCAGATCTAAAGCAACTGCACTTGCAGTGCACCCGTAGTGCAAAGTGGATTTGCCTTAGTAAATCAACCCCAATGGGTTTGACTTACGAAACGTTGAGGCTGTTCACTTTGGCTTCTAACTTCAGCTTGTTCAATTAATCTTTGACAAAAAAAAAAAAAAAAAAGGAGGAAGCTGATTGGTTTCTATGCAGAGCTGCACCAGATTCTGCATCCTCTAGTTTTAGTAAATCAACCCCAGAGTGTTATGTAGTTAACAGAGATCACCCAGGTATGGCAGATGACACATTTAAGATTTCAGTGCAACATTGTCAGCTTACTACAGGACAGGTATTTTTTTTTTTGGTTTGCACTTATTGAACAGAAATAGCTAAACACTTTCACTTGTATATTTAACCACTTCCCGTCCGGCCTGTAGCAGAATGATGGCCGGGCGGTGGTTCAGTTATCCTGCCTGGGCGTCATATCACATCTTGCAGGATAACAGCCGCCGTGCGCCCTTGGGGGCACGCATCGCGACGATTGGTGGTGCGGTGTGTCAGTCTGACACACTGCTACACCGATCTCGGTAAAGAGCCTCCGGCGGAGGCTCTTTACAACGTGATCAGCCGTGTCCAATTATAGCTGATCACGATGTAAACAGGAAGAGCCGGTGATCGGCTTTTCTTCACTCGTGTCTGACAGACGCGAGTAGAGGAGAGCCGATTGGCGGCTCTTCTGACATGCCCACACTGGACCACCAGGGAAGCCACCTGCCAGGACCATGTGGATGGCCAGGTATGGATGTGGATGGCCACCTATCAGTGCCGCCTATCAGTGCCCATCATCAGTGCCCATCAGTGCCACCTCATCAGTGCCACCTCATTGGTGCCACCTCATCGGTGCCCATCAGTGCCGCCTTATCAGCGTCCGTCAGTGCAGCCATATCAGTGCCCATCACTGAAGAAGAAAACATACTTATTTACAAAATTTTTTTACAGAAACAAAAAAAACCTTTTTTTTTTTCAAAATTTTTGGTCTTTTTTTATTTGTTGCGCAAAAAATAAAAATCGCAGAGGTGATCAAATACCTCCAAAAGAAAGCCCTATTTGTGGGAACAAAATGATAAAAATTTAGTTTGGGTACAGTGTAGCATGACCGCACAATTGTCATTCAATTTGCGACAGTGCTGAAAGCTGAAAATCGGCTTGGGCAGGAAGGTGTGTATGTGCCTGGTATTGAAGTGGTTAACAAACTAAAAAAGAGCAAATAAGTTAAAGCAGAGTTCCACCCAAAAGTGGAACTTCTGCTCGCTGTATTCCTCCCCCAATCCGGTGCCACATTTGGCACCTTTCGGGGGGGAGGGGGGACAGGATACCTGTCTTTCACAGGTATCCTGTCCCCACTTCTAGGAGCCTCAGCCGCGGGTATTGATGCCATCGCTGGGGCTTCCTCCTCCTCCCTCATCCTTCCCCGGCCGCCAGGCCAGTAGGAGAGAGAAGTGGGGCCTCGCACATGCGCAGTAGGGTTACTGGCGTGAAGCTGTAAGGCTACACTGCCGGGTTCCCTTACTCGCAATGGAGGCGGCATGCACCTGACAACTGATGGAAACATCAGCTGTGGTGCCGACATTACTGGACTCCAGGACAGGTAAGTGTCCTATTATTAAAAGTCCTTATGTCCTTATTACTAAAATTTTTGCAGCGGTGGACGGACCTCCGCTTGTTGTTAGTGCTTACATACATTTAACTGATTTCTGACCCAATTGACTCTACCAGTATATATATATATAGACCAGCCTTTCTCAACCATGGTTCCTTCAAAGCTTGCTAGGGGTTCCTTGAGAAGCAATGAGCATGTTCTGGCTTTCTCTGATAATCACCACTAAATTTAAAGTTTTACAAAAAGCGTAGATCCTGATTTTTAATAAACACACATTCACCTGTCCCACGGTCCAGCGATGTGGCCGCCCGAAGCCTCGGTTCTCTCCCTCTCCTCTCCCCGGCATCACAAGTGTGGGCATCCGGCTGTGACAACCTGCGGCTTCACAGCCGGGTGCGCACTGTTCATGCGCAAGTCGTGGTGCGCCTCCTCAATGGTCGGGCTATCTTCTGGGACCCGTGACGTGTCCCAGAAGATTGCAAGGGGGGAGAGGAGAACTTCCGCTCGGATTGCCTAGGCGGCCTGAGCAGAAGTGGGAGCTGGGTACCTGTCAAAATTAGGTACCTGCTGCCCCCCAAAAAAATGACATGCCAAATGTGGCATAGGAGGGGGGGAGGAGTGCTTAAAGCGGAACTTCCCCTTTTGGATGGAGCTCTGCTTTAATTAACGTTTTAGCTATCTGTAAGGGGGGCATTACAGTCGATTATAAGAAGACTGCAGTTGCACTTTAAACAAAAATGCATTGAGTAACAATCGTATCTAGAAAAATAATCATACAAAAACAATAAAGATTTTTTTCAAATATGTATTTATTAGATATATATTTGTGCCATGTATCTGTTTTGTGCTTTTATACAGTTTTTTTGTTAATGTGTAAGTATAGCCAAAATTTCATTTTTAGTTTGGGGTAGAGTGGAAATGTTTAATTTGTCCTATTGGCTATTGTCACCAAAACAGAAAAAAATTGGAAAGATCAAAATTTTACAGTTGAACGGGAACAGATGGGAAACCTTTCAATGGGGATACTTGTTCTGGGGACAACTGGCCACACGGGGAATTCTCCTCAATGGACATGCACTGCCAGAAATGGTACATGCCCCAATTTTGGTGTCTTCTGGTGCATTGGCAGCCCATTCATTTTGCACATTGATGCACAGGATACCGTGTGAGTGGGCCTTAACATTTCACTACTCTATCCAAAGCTGCAAAAAGGGTTTTAGGTATACATGCCCTTTAAGCAATCTGGAAATGACCTGTAATAAAAAAAGGTTAACATATAGGTCTTAAAATTTAAGAGGTTGTGTTAGCCTTTGAGAGCCACAACAGGACATGTACAAGAAACCAGAAGCCTTTCCAGAAACAGCAGATTGTGGGTCTGGTTCCATCTATTTTGGATAGACATGTGTTTCACCTAATCCATCATTTAGGGTGAAAGACTAAGGTCAAAGGCCAGTGTATGGCAACAGCTAAAATATGTGGCAGTATATAATGGATGGATTGCTGGAATTGCCAACAGGATACCAGTATGCAGTTGGTAACTGGAAAGCACAGTATAAAGATATTAGAACTATTAAAACTTAACCTATTTACATTTTTACATTTATCTTCAAAAACAGTAGTTAAAGGAACAGAAAAGTAATAATTTAAAGAGGAACGATCATTGAAAATCACATGGATGACATTTCCATAGTTTTGAAAAAATACATTTCACCTATTTAAAAAAATTGCTGCTCTGAGCTCCATCATATCACAGCCTAGGCAAAGATTACAAAACCAAAGTGTGTACAAAGTACACAGTACATATGGCGCTCCTAGGAGAAGTGCAAAGTCCCTTTGGTCCATTGGAACTTTCATCTGTATCTGTAGACTAGGGATGTTCCAATACCACTTTTTTAAGACCGAGTACCAATACTTTTTTTCAAGTACGCGCCGATACCGATTACTGATACTTTTATTTTTAATGTCACGTGACAGTGTTTTTTTTTTTACAATTTTTTTTTGTTTTTTTTAAATGCTTTCTTTTTTTCCTTTTTTTTAGGAGGGGGTGGGGGGGTGGACGGTGTCTGCGTGCTTTTTTATTTAAATTTTTATTATTTTTTTATAATAATTTTTTATTATTATTTATTGCAATGCTTTGTGTGTTTTTTTTTCTAATCAGCCCTGTTGGGTAAAGAGAAAAATATCCTGGACGGCCGCACACCATAGAAGACATCTTTATTGATATGAAGAAATAAAATCCAAATGCAGTCACCTCATGTACAGGAAGGAACAGGAAAGATAGCTAACATGTTTCACGCCCCATCATGGCGCTTATTCATAGCTATGAGCTATGAGCTATGAATAAGCGCCATGATGGGGCGTGAAACATGTTAGCTATCTTTCCTGTTCCTTCCTGTACATGAGGTGACTGCATTTGGATTTTATTTCTTCATATCAATAAAGATGTCTTCTATGGTGTGCGGCCGTCCAGGATATTTTTCTCTTTCCTCAAGCTTGTGCAGAGCCAGCACCTGTGAGTTCCATTAGGGCGGGTGTCTTGATACGGATTTGAGAGATTGGAGCGGCAATCTTTTGCTTATGATTTGCAGCCCTGTTGGGTAGCTTAACAGACCCCTGTTATCTCCCTCTTGAGACAGAGAAAGAGACCGAGGATAGAGATTCCCTAGTCCCCTTCTCTGCAGCCTCAGCACTGAAAATGAATGGAGAGAAGACAGCGGCTCCTCTCCATTCATAAACTGAGACATCGTAATCACAGGAGGTTACAATGTTTCAGTTATGTGAATGGACAGAGTCAGCTGACTCTGTCCATTCACAAAGGAAGGAGGAGGACATGGAGAGGGACAGCAGAACGGAGGGGGACAGCAGAACGGAGGGGCACAGCAGAACGGAGAGGGACAGCAGAACAAAGGGGGACAGCAGAACGGAGGGGGACAGCAGAACGGAGGGGGCATGGAGGATGCGGTGACAGTCAGCGGTGATCGCGTGTGGGGGAGTTACAAGCACCGATCACCGCTGTATAAATTTCACTAGAGCAGCTGAAAGCCATGGGGGGAGAAGCTTGTAACTCCCCCACGCGCCGATCACTGCTGACTGTCAAGGTATCGGGTGAAGCATCGGGAGCATTTGCCCGAGCACAAGTACTTGGGCAAATGCTCGGTATCGGTGCCGATACTGATACTAGTATCGGTATCGGGACAACCCTACTCTAGACCATCAACAGGGTAGAGGAATGGATGAGGCAAATGGATGGATGGATAGCTGAACAGGAGAAGGGGCCGAGACTGGAACCTCTGAAGCTCCCGCAGAAGATCTGGGTGGGATCACCTCAATGTAGCAGAATACGAGCAGCAGACGCTGAGGTTAGGATCAAATAAAAAACACTTTATTAAAATAAGCAGCACACTTACATTGAAGTTAGCATCAGCATTGATGGGGAACACCTGAGACCAAGCAGCTGTGATCAGTGTGAGGCTGTAGGCATCACTGTGCAAACCGGGACTGAGGATGACAAGGAGACAGCCAGCTCAAAGTATGGATGTTATTGGTGGCGTTCTAGGCTGCACACGAGGATTACAGCTGTCAACATGCCTGGTAGATGTCGGGAGAGGGAGCGTGCACACCCCCTCTCCCGACATCCACCAGGCATTTTGACAGCTGTCATCCTTGTGTGCAGCCTAGAACGCCACCCGCTAATATCCAAACTTCTTTTATTTGCTCCACTTTGGTCTTTTCATTTTACAATTGAAAGTGCTTTGCTGTATCTCTTCAATAAGACATGTACAAAGCTGGAAAGAAATGTAAGTGCAGGAAATACATGACGGGGTGGAAGTAATTACCAGACTGCAACAGGTTAAAGCAGGGCTGGTCAGACAGAATAAACTAATTGCTCTTACCTGATTGGAAGTGTTACATGGAAGATGGGGAGGATAATAGATGAGGGGAGGAACGAGGGGGCATCAGTTGCAGGTGGAAAATCGTTGGTGGAATGTCCCTCCCTCCAGCCCTAATGGAAGAAGTGGGTTGCTGTAAGGATGAAGAGGGTTGTTGCGGTTGGGGTCCTTGACGAGGGTATACAAAATTAGGTATTTGACAAAACTGTGGGACCCATCTCAGGTATGGAGTCCTCCCGGTTTGTCTGGTTCAGTCTAGACTACCGGGTAGTAAGGTGGTAGGGGTCTGTGGTCAGTTAGTGAGTCCTTGAGGCGTTTTGCGGCTGGGGACAGAATCTAACTTAGCGGTACCACAGACTCCAAAGTTGGAAAGATCATGTCGTCAAGGATCTGCAATCATTTATTCGTATCAGAGCTGGAGCATTTAAGAAGGTTTATGTTTAAATATGATTTTGAGTTAATAAAAGGCCAGACGACCATTTAAATCCAATACAGTGTCTGTGTCCTTATTTAGGAAAAAGGGGGGTTGTAGGTACAATTTTGAGTTGGGGCAGTAAGTTATCTGAACTACCCTAGTCAAGCACTGAAATACCTGTTGATCCTGACAGAAATCGAGTGAGCCTTTAACTTTCTGTAGTGACCTGACAATAGTGCACTAAACTCTCAAACTGCTAGAGGTAAAGAATATTACCTCTGTATACTCGGACCAGGGTGATCTTACGATTAAAAGACATAATAAAATAGGAGCTTTTGCTGCAATTCTAACTTCACAGTATTTCTTTTTCACCACTAGATGTTCTCGGTCTTTCGGGTTGCCTAACAATCAACATCATTCAACCTGCTTCCTCTGAGCCCACACTGTCATGACCCAACCCCCAGCCTGTGAGCGGACAGTGAATGAAAAACATTGCAATGGTGAGATTATATCTATCTCACTCTGCTTTCTACTACTCATTTGGTTTTATTACATATGCACACCTCCCAACTTTTTGAGATGGGAATGAGGGACACTATGGAGGTTATTTACGAAAGGCAAATCCACTTTGCACTGAAAGTGCACTTGGAAGTGCAGTCGCTCTAAATCTGAGGGGTAGATCTAAAATGAGTGGAAGCTCTGCTGATTTTATCATCCAATCATGTGCAAGCTAAAATGCTGTTTTTTATTTTCCTTGCATGTCCCCCTCGGATCTACAGCAACTTTACTTCCATGTGCACTTGCAGTGCAAAGTGGATTTTCCTTTAGTAAATAACCCCCCATTAGTACAAGTAGTTAGACATAGGACACACACCCTGCCACACCCCCTTAAAGGAGAATTCTACAAAAAAACAAGTTATTTAAACCCAAAAGTTTTTTGCCATTACAATTCGTTTATATTGGCTTTTAAACTGTACAAATGCAGCAATTTAGAAATTGGATGAAAGGTTTAGAACTGGGAAACACATTTTTAAATATAAATAATGCATTTTATATACAACTCTATAGATCAGACCAAAATTAGGGACAAATGAAAGGAATAGAGGGACAGAGGGACTTTGTTCCAAATCACAGTCAGTCCCTCGAAATCAGGGACAGTGGGGAGCTATGTATACATACACTCTATAAAACACATTGCCAAGAAATTCACATATACTGAGCGAGCAGGTATTAAGCCTCATACACACGATTGGACTTTGTACAAACTTTCCCGTGGATTTTTGTACAAAGGGCGTTGGCCATAAACGAATTAAGCATACACATGGCAGGACTTTTTCAGCCAACTTTCACCAAATCACGTGGTTTTTCAGCTCTTTATCGCCACCCTTTGGTCAACTTCTGCATTGTTGTCTGATCTTTTGCATTGGTTCTGAGCATGCGTGTTTTTACTTTGGACTAAAGTCCTATGGACTTGTGTACACATGATAGGATTTTGCACCATAGGACTTCTGTTGGCGGAAAGTTTGTCTGTTTGCACAGCCAACATTTGTCCGATGAAAACCGGAAAAGTTTGTCCGATGGAGCGTACACGCGGTCGGATGTTGCCTTAAAACAGCTAATTTGCATGTTTGTTGTCAAAACGTCATATCCTGTGTATGGGCCTTAAGAGTGGAATTACACCATAGGTCCCAAACTTTTATGGAATTTTAAGGAACAGATCCTATACTGCTGTATAACTTTTTCAGGTATGCTCTGATTAACTAATGATTTTCTAAAACCCTCTTAACGCTAAACTCCAGCGATGGCGTTTAACCTCCCTGGCGGTATGATTATGTCAGATTTTTAATGCTGAAAGTGGTACAATTATTTTGCATGGAAATTTGGAGTTTTATATTGTAGGCCTGTAATTCTAAAGCCTCATACACACAATAGGACTTTGTACAAACTTTCCTGTGGATTTTTGTACAAAGGGCGTTGGCCGTAAACTAATTAAACACACACACGGCAGGACTTTTTCAGCCAACTTTCACCAAATCACGTGGTTTTTCAGCTCTTTACCACCACCCTTTAGTCATCTTCTGTATTGTTGTCTGATCTTTTGCATTGGTTCTGATCATGCGTGTTTGTACTTTGGACTAAAGTCCTATGGACTTGTGTACACGCGATAGGATTTTGCACCATAGGACTTTTGTTGGGGGAAAGTTTGTCTGTTTGCACAGCCAACATTTGTCCGATGAAAACCGAAAAAGTTTGTCCGATGGAGCATACACACGGTAGGATATTGCCTTAAAACAGCTAATTTGCATGCTTGTTGTCAAAAAGTCCTATTGTGTGTATGGGCCTTTAGGAATAACACACTAAAGGCCCGTACACACGATCTGACTTTTTGACAACAAACATGCAAATTAGCTGTTTTGGAGCAACATCCGACCGTGTGTACGTTCCATCGGACAAACTTTTTCTGTTTCCATCGGACTTTTGTTGGCTGTGCGAACGCACAAACTTTCCGGCAATAAAAGTCCATCTGATCGTGTGCACACAAAAGCATTGGACTTTTATACAAACTACTGTACGCAGCCGCGAGAATGTTTCCAGTGCGATCTGATCGCCCTGGTTCTCGGCAACAAGGTACTGTACATCTCGCGCTGGCTGCAATAGGAAAAACACATTTTCCTACTGCGGCGGGCGTGAGAGGGAATTTTGGCCCTTCAGTCTGGTATGGATTTTAAGGGGAAGCCCCTACGCCGAAAAACGGCGTGGGGGTCCCCCCCAATATCCATACCAGACCCTTATTCGAGCATGCAGCCCGGCCGGTCAGGAAAGGGGGTGGGGACGAGCGAGCGCCCCCCCTCCTGAGCCATAGCAGGCCGCATGCCCTCAACATGGGGGGTGGGTGCTTTGTGGGAGGGGGCGCCCAGTGGCCCGTCCACCCCAAAGCACCTTGTCCCCATGTTGATGAGGACAAGGGCCTCTTCCCGACAACCCTGGCCGTTGGTTGTTGGGGTCTGCGGGCAAGGGGCTTATCGGAATCTGGGAGCCCCCTTTAATAAGGGGGCCCCCAGATCCCTGCCCCCCACCCTTTGTGAATGAGTATGGGGTACATCGTACCCCTACCCATTCACCTAGGGAAAAAAGTGTCAATAAAAAAACACAGTACACAGGTTTTTAAAGTAATTTATTAGACAGCTCTGGGGGTCTTCTTCCGACTCCGGGGTCTTCTTCCGACTTTGGGGGTCTTCTTCCGACTTCAGGGGTCTCTCCGGCGTCTTCTCCCGGTGTCCGGATCATCTGCCGGCTCCTCCGCTATCTTCTGCCGCTCTTTTGCTAGCGATGGCCCGGACTTCTGGATTGTCTTCTTCCCTCTTCTCTTCTTCCTATGTTGACACAACGCTCTTTCCAGTTGGAATGCTCTCTGAGCGCTCCGCAATGGACTTATATAGGCGGTGACCCTGCCCCCGAAGTCGGAAGAAGACCCCAGAGTCGGAAGAAGACCCCCGGAGCTGCCTAATAAATTACTTTAAAAACCTGTGTACTGTGTTTTTTTATGGACACTTTTTTCCCTAGGTGAATGGGTAGGGGTACGATGTACCCCATACTCATTCACAAAGGGTGGGGAGCTGGGATCTGGGGGCCCCCTTATTAAAGGGGACTCCCGGATTCTGATAAGCTCCTCGCCCGCAGGCCCCGACAACCAACGGCCAGGGTTGTCGGGAAGAGGCCCTTGTCCTCATCAACATGGGGACAAGGTGCTTTGGGGGGGGCCGCAGGGCGCCCCCCTCCCCCAAAGCACCCACCCCCCATGTTGAGGGCATGCGGCCTGGTATGGCTCAGGGGGGCACTCGCTCGTCCACACCCCCTTTCCTGACCAGCCGGGCTGCGTGCTCGGATAAGGGTCTGATATGGATTTTGGAGGGTCTGGTATTCCACTGGAGGGGAACCCATGCCGGTTTTTTATTTAAAATTTGGCGTGGAGTCCCCCCTCAATATTCATACCAAACACAGTGCCTGGCATTGTCGGGGGTCCAAGTCGGATCCCCGCACCAGTGTGAACCCGGCTTGCAAGGTGTCAATCTCGCCGATAAAAGTGGCGAGATTGACACAATATCAGACAACAATACAGAAGTTGACCAAAGGGTGGTGGTAAAGAGCTGAAAAACCACGTGATTTGGTGAAAGTTGGCTGGAAAAGTCCTGCCATCTGTATGCAATACAAACTTATGGCCAACGCCCTTTGTACAAAAATCCAAGGGAAAGTTTGTACAAAGTCCTATCGTGTGTATGTGGCTTAAAATCTGTCCAAACAAGAGTCTAGTAGACATCCCGGGTATGATAACGTTTGAAACACTAAATCATAAATTATAATATAATAAATAACTATAATAAATTATAGGAAATAATAATATAATAGTAATAATAAAAATTATTCAATAATGTAATCAAATCAAAAACCCTGAAATTTGCTCAGTTGCAGAATTGTCGCTGTCATTACTTTCAGTGTTTGATGACGGTTTTCCCCATAAATCACTATGGCCCAATTCTGCAAGTGATTCTAATTTATTATCGCTGTTTTCTAGCTGGTCTAAAACCACTTTTGATGTAAAGGGATGGTTTTGGTTGCTATGGACAATCTCCAGTTTCCAGGCAAAAAGAACAGTTTTTATAATATAAAACTGCATGCAGGGCACTAGACAAACCCCTAGGGACAAAAGGAAGTTGAAATAAATTGATACAGTAATGTCATCTGTAAGATTATAGTATACTGTATATGTATTGTAATAAATGTAGTGGTGGCTAGATGGTACCTTTGTAGGATACAGCACCTCATCCCCAAAATAATCAAATAGCTAATGGATGTAGGGACAGGGGATTATAACGGTGCTAAGGTCAAAGAATACAACAAGGAAAAAGAAGGTTTTAAAAGGCAAAAAATTACAAAGTTTATTAGTAATAATACATACATAGGAAAACACACTTAGATCAATTAACACTTAAAATGAATATGTATACTGCATGTGACCCAGGGTATGGTGGAGTAGGCCAGATGGAGGTGGCCGTCGAAATGGGGGCTCGATTTCCTACATGTTTCGCCAAGACATTGGCTTCATCAGGTAACAAGAGCTCAAAAATGAATATGTAAAAGGGTCTGTATATGGGGATACAGAAAACATCATGTGAGCAAAATTATTTAACAATGCAGTATTTAGTACAAACTCAAGAAGATCAATATTGTGGCTGGACAATCATGCAACTAGGTGGCCCCAATATTTTTTTCGCTTTATGCAACCGATGCATCACTGCATCATTTCTAGTCCCTCACATGCAAAGTTCG
This sequence comes from Aquarana catesbeiana, assembly GCF_042186555.1. Taxonomy (NCBI): domain Eukaryota; kingdom Metazoa; phylum Chordata; class Amphibia; order Anura; family Ranidae; genus Aquarana; species Aquarana catesbeiana. Next base: position 649,647,735 of record NC_133327.1, read on the forward strand.
ACATCTACTCACATATTTTCAATACATTCCTTTGCCAGGTTTACTGTGTGCCCCCTGCAGGCACATCATACGGCGCGGCCTGCCCAATATTCCCCTGTGGTGACGCCTTCCGCGCCCCCCCTTGGGTGTCGGCGTTTCAGGTACGTTTGCGCCACCGGAACCAGTGGGGCCACCTAGTTGCATGATTGTCCAGCCACAATATTGATCTTCTTGAGTTTGTACTAAATACTGCATTGTTAAATAATTTTGCTCACATGATGTTTTCTGTATCCCCATATACAGACCCTTTTACATATTCATTTTTGAGCTCTTGTTCCCTGATGAAGCCAATGTCTTGGCGAAACATGTAGGAAATCGAGCCCCCATTTCGACGGCCACCTCCATCTGGCCTACTCCACCATACCCTGGGTCACATGCAGTATACATATTCATTTTAAGTGTTAATTGATCTAAGTGTGTTTTCCTATGTATGTATTATTACTAATAAACTTTGTAATTTTTTGCCTTTTAAAACCTTCTTTTTCCTTGTTGTATTCTTTGACCTTAGCACCGTTATAATCCCCTGTCCCTACATCCATTAGCTATTTGTATATGTATTGTGTGTTTTACTTTTTGAATTTGGTGCCGCTCTCTGTCCCTGTGAGTCGCAACGCTCGCAGGGAACGGAGCCCGGCTCCATGGTGAAACGAGCGGGGGACGGCTCGCTCACACTGCGGGGAGACATCACAGGATCCAGGGGACAAGGTAAGTAAGCGCTTCCTGGATCCTGCAATGCGATCTCGAGTCTGGCTCGGGGTTACCGCTTCGGGTACTGAAAATCCACCCCGAGCCTGACTCGGGAATACCGCCAGGGAGGTTAACTTGGCCCAGTGTAAGTGTGCATATGTGGGCCCTCTGATTCCTTTTTTGAATTGTATTGTAACTGTACTGTCTGCTCTTATGTAGTAAAGCACTGTGCAAACTGTTGACGCTATATAAATCTTGTGTAATAATAATAATAATAACTGGTCAGCAATGGGGTTGATTTATTTAAAGGCAAATAGACTGTGCACTTTGCAAGTGCAGTTGCTCCAGAGCTTTAGTAAATGAGGTAAGGCTTTACTTTGTAAAGAGTACTCAATCAGGTGCACGGAAAATAAAAAACAGTTTTTTTGTTTTTAATTGATGGAAGTCAGCAGAGCTTCTGCTCATTTACTAAGCTCTGGAGCAAGTGCACTTTGCAAAGTGCATAGTCTAGTTTCCCGAGCTAGTGCAGTGAAGTCCACAATCTTCCAGGTGCCATGCCGAGCAGCTGCCCTTCTGAATAGTAACCACAGGGGGTCACTTGCTGGGCACATCTGCCATTTAAAGAACACCTTGAATTTTGTATTATTATTATTATTATTAATATTATTATTATACAGAATAATTATACAGGATTTATTTAGTGTTTCACAAATTGAAGGCAGTCATTACAGTTACAATACAATTTAATACAGGAAGAATCAGAGGACCCTGCTCGTTAGAGCTTACAATCCAAAAGGAAGGGTCAAAAGGTAATAACTGTAAAGGATTAGCAGATGGATAAAGAAAAAGTACAGTCTATTAGTTAGAGGTGGGATAGGCCTCCCTGAAGAGATTTGTTTTCAGGGATCGCCTAAAAGGTGGACAGAGTAGGAGATAGTTGGACGGATTAGGGTAAAGAGTTCCAGAGGATAGGAGAGGCTCTGGGGAAGTCCTGCGGGTGACATGGAAGGAGGTGACGAGGAAACCAGAGAGCAGGAGGTCTTCAGAGAAGCAAAGAGAATGATCTGGTTGGTATTTTGAGACTAGGTTAGTGATGTAGCTGGAGGCAGAGTTGTGATGGCTTTGTAAGTTGTTAGTATTTTGAATCTAAAATTGTTGGGTGAGCGTAAGCTAGTGGAGGGATTGGCAGAGAGGGGTAGCAGACACTGAATGGTTGGTAAGGTGGATGAGTCTGGCAGCAGCGTTCATGATAAACTGAAGGGGGGATATCCTATGCAAAAGGTAAACCAATGAGGAGGGGGTTGCAGTAGTCAAGGCGAGAGATAACCAGGGAGTGAACTAGGAGCCTTGTGGTGTTGTTGATTAAGAAGAAGCATATTTTAGAGATGTTGTAGAGGTTGAGGTGGCATGATTTGGACAGCGATTGGATGTGGGAAAGGATAGTTCAGAGTCCAGAGTTACACCTGGCACCCTGGCATGCAGGGATGGACCGTTGTGCCATCAGTCATGACAGAGATCTTGGTATTCTCTGATTGGATGAGGTAGAGAGGATGGGTGGTGATGTCACCATCTCCACCTCGTCCAATCAGAAAACACTGTGCATTCTTTTAAAAAATGTAAAGTGTTCTCTGAATGCAGGCTTGCCAAGCAAGCGAGGTCCTGTGGTTACTATGCAGAAGAGTAGCTGCTCGGCACTCTATTCAGAACGATTGTGGCCATCACTATAGTAGTTTGGACTATTGCACTGATTTATAGCTTCCACAGAGGCAGGCAGGTATCACATACGGAGTTCAGCTTTAATATCAGCATTTTGGTTCATTTCAATGACTCTGACGGTCTCTAAGGAGTTAAATTCTTTTGCCATAGACATAGGGTGATTTATATTTCATCAATGTAAATCACTGGAAACAGCTATTGCATGCCAAGTTTTCTTTATAATCACTGTAAAAGAAAAATAATAATCCCATCTGTGTAATCTAGAAAGGTTGGGACTTGCTTATAAACCCTTCTGCGATGTAAACACATTCACCAGCCTTAATTCCTTACATTAGGTTCCCATGTCAAATTCAACTTTTCGAAAGACGTGGTGACAGCTTGGACGGCAGCCAAGTGGCTTTAGAAATGCCTGTCTCAGCCATGAGTGAAAATTATGCTCTCACAATCAATTTCATCAGACACACGGATTCGCTGAGGGGTCCAATTTAAACACACGAAAGACTTACAGGGGAACTGCCATTTAAACATCATTGACAAATTAGAGCTATAGGTCATACAAATGTAAGAATGATACATTTAAAGTGCATGTATAGCCAAACATTTCTTTTTAATTTTAGACAATACAAGGAAAGGGGTAAAACCCTTACCAGTTTATAATTTCCTCTCTGTGTTCTGTTGGGGAAAATCTGCTTCACTTCCTGTCCTGGAGATGCAACAGGAAGTGGGAGGAAATCTCAACAAAGTGAAGGCAATTCCTTTCAGAAGCTGGTTATACACTAGCATATTTTTGAGCGAAAGTTTACATGAATACTTGTATGAAAACTCTCAGTACATTTGACAGCTTGACGAGTAAAGTAGTTTAAAATAGCATTTGCTTTTAACATTCGATTTTGGAGTGAATGAGCTTTACTGAATGAACTGTATCCAAACCATCCTCTTCGCTCCTCCCAAGACCTCCAGCTCTCTAGCTCTTTTGTCTCCTCTTCTCATACTTATCTCCAGGACTTCTCCAGAGCCTCTCATCTCTGGAACTCTCTACCTCAATCTGCTATTGTCTATATCAGTGATGGCAAACCTTGGTACCCCAGATGTTTTGGAACTACATTTCCCATGATGCCCAACCACACTGCAGGGTGCATGAGCATCATGGGAAATGTAGTTTCAAAACATCTGGGGTGCCAAGGTTCGCCATCACTGGTCTATATCTTACTCTGGCTACCTTAAGGCGATCCCTGTAAACTCATTTCTTCAGGGAAGCCTGTCCCACATCCACCTAACAATTGAACTTTTAATGCTTCCATCAGCTCATTCCCCACAGTTATTTCTTTTTGTACCACTTGCCCCACCCTATTAGATTGTAAGCTCTCATGAACAGGGCCCTCTTAACCCTCTTGTATTTTATTGCATTGTAACTGTACTGTCTCCCTTTATATTGTAAACCACTGCGCAACTTGTTGTCGCTATATAAATCCTGTATAATAATAATGCTGAACAAAGACCACTTACACTGTTAAAAATGAATTTGTTTTAGAAAAAAAATTCATCCTGCCCTACAAATTCTCTCATCGCTGCCATTGAAAACAAACATCGATGTGACCCCGCCACAGTCCTGCCTCCTTGGCCGGTTCTTATGATAGACAGAACACTGGTCCAATGCCGGGACACGTGATGTCTATCCTAAGAGCCGGTCCAGGAGGCAGGACTGTTGTGACTGCGAGCGCCGAGTACACAGAAGATCCCAGGTTTGTGTAATGCAACAGCGATCCCCCACCCCCACCTCCCACCCCTCCGAGGCAGCCAGGTACAATATCGGCGTATAATACACACACACCCCTATTTTCAGGTGGAAAAGGTGCGTATTATACGCCAATTAATACGGTACTTAACTATTTGCCGTCTGCTCCATAGCAGTTTTACTGCTACAGGGCTGCTCTCCTGGGCAGAATCACATATATATATATATATATATATATATATATATATATATATATATATATATGTGTGTGTGTGTAGCGGTCACCTACTTTCATGTAGGTGAACTCTCTGAGCTTAAATTACAAAGAACGGTTTCAGGTAAATTTAGGCAGGCTTCTATTGTGATTCCAGGCCTGGTTGTTTATTTTGGGAACTGGGAGTGTCAGTGTAGTGCAGGGTGTGGCCACCTGTGCTTGGACCCAGAGATGCCTCCTCTTGCTTTCAGTGGAAATGGTTCTGGAAGAGAGGCTGGACTTGGGATCTGAGTGACAGGCAGCTTGTAAGTGAGTTCTGGCCAATCATTAATTAGTTTGACAGGAGGCGGGACTCTCATAAAAGCTGGGGTCACATGGTGCAAGGGAGTTCCAGAAAGGGAGAGCCCAGAGAGAGAGGGTTCCCTGCGGGGAGCCAAGCAGAGCCCCCCCCCCCCACGGGGAAGGAGGGGGGGACCCGGACACACGGAGGAGAGGAGTTAGTGACACTGCACAGCATGTAGTCGCTGGTGTTGCTGGATGCCCCTGTGGGGAAGGGAGCATGCCAGACTGGAGAGAAGGGATGGAGAAACCATTACGGAAGAAGTAGCAACTAAGCGGAAGACAACTGGGCGATCGATTGTTTGTGATTGGAACATGGACTGTCGATCAAGTGAGTGAAAGCCCAGGGGAAGGGTACTACCAGAGGCTGAGGGATGTTGGTACGCAAGTCAGTGAGACAGGTGGTGATGGCCTGTGACTTTGGGTTCAACAATGCCCCGGGATTCCAATCAGTCAGGCGGGAGGAATTATTCAGAGTAATCTCTTCTTAGCTCAACTTGGAAGTACTGTACAGATGGGAAGTAGTGGTCAAAAGGCAGCGGTAAAGCTCCAAGCACAAATAGTGATACAGATTGTTCTAAAAAATTCTCCAGGTGAAGAAGTTATTCAGAGTGACTCTTTACCATATATTCTCTAGCAAATCTACTCCTGTCTTCCCACTGAAGAAGTCATTCAGAGTGACTTCCCATAGTCCACATTGTTCTAAGTCTTTGCATGAGAAGGCAAAGGAAAGATTATAAAGCAGCAAAAGAGCATCTCAGAAAACCCTTCTCCTATCCCAGTTCATGTTAGGTGCAGGGAGCGTGCACGGGCCACTTCTGCTGTGATTTTTCCCAGCAGAAGCCGTTCTGCGGGTGTCGGGCACTTGATGTCCTCCGGCACCCACTGAACGTCGGAAACCACACAGTACAAGATCTGCCTATGTAAACAAGGCAGATCCCCGTTCTGACGGGGGGGGGGGGGGGGGATTAATGGATTCTGTGTTCCTGCAAGCAGGGACTACAATCCATCTCTTCTCCTAGTCAAAGCAGTACATACAATACACAAAAACACTGGCTAGGCACAAAGTTAACCCTTTGATCGTCTCTGATGTTTAACCCCTTCCCAGCCAGTGTCATTAGTACAGTAATAGTGCATATGTTTAGAACTGATCACTGTATTAGTGTCACTGGTTCCCGCAAAGTGTCAGTTAATGTTCGATTATCTGCCTCAATATGGCAGTTCTGCTATAAGTCACTGATCACCGCCATTATTAGTATAAAAAATAAATAAATAAATCAAAATTCCATAAATATATCCCATATATAACGTTTGCGTAAACCAATCAATATACGCTTATTGGGGGTTTTTTTTAACCAAAAACATGTAGCAGAATACATATTGACCTAAATTGATGAATAAATTTGTTTTTTTTTTAATGTTTTTATTGGATATGTTTTAAAGCAGAAAGTAAAAAATATTGGTGTTGATATACTAAAGGCAAATAGACTGTGCATATTGCAGTTGCAATTGCACTCTGCAAGTGCAGTTGCTCCAGAGCTTAGTAAATGAGCAGAAGCTCTGCTGACTTCCATCATCCAATCATGTGCAAGCACAAATTCAGTTTTTTTTAATTTTCCTTGCAAGTAATTGGGTACTCTTTGCAAAGTGAAGCTTTGCCTCATTTACTAAGCTCTGGAGCAACTGCACTTGCAAAGGGCAACTGCGCTTTGTAAAGTGCATAGTCTATTTACCTTTAGTAAATCAACCCCATTTGATGCAGAAGAGACATGCAATGCCTCCTGTGGAATAGTAAACACTTACCTTCCTGCTCCTTGTCTACTATTGAATGCACACTGAGTTGCGCAGCTCGACGTGTATTCCCGCACACTCCGGCTGTGCTGAAATGATACACTCCCATGTGCATCTGTAGGATGATATCATTCCACCACCAGCCAATTAAGAGGCCAAAAACCGGACACTTGGAAGTAGCTGAAGAGAAGATAACATCGGCTGGTGAAGGAGGTAATTGCCACATCGCTGGAAGGTGGAGGTATTTCTGAAAGTTTAGTTTTGCTTTAAAGCATAACTGAAATACAGAAAGTGATCTTTAAAGTCTATTTTGTTGAAAGTAAGGTTGTCTTTGGATCTCCATTCTCTTGGGATTACCATTATGTAAATGTCTTTTTTCTTTTAAAGTAACAGTTCTGTTGACATTTTTTTTTTTTTTTTAAATTTGTGATGAAGTAGGCAGTGACGTCTTTAATATTGATTGCACCCTGGGCAAACATTTTCTTCAAAATCTGTTTACTGAATCAGATGAAGCAGCGATTGCGATTGGTTGTCAGAGATTACAGTGTATCATTACCGCTCACTGATTAGTTGCTAGAGGTTACAGCACATGATTTCTGCTTGTTGATTGGTTGCTAGAGATTACTGTACATCAATACTGCTCACTGATTAGTTGCTAGAGGTTAAAGCACATCATTACTGCTCACTGATTGGTCGATAGAGGTTACAGCACATCATCTCCTCACTGCCTGCACACCATGAAATGGGGAGGGGAGGGGACCCATTAATAGACAGAAAACTCCTAGGGATCCTAGAACTCCTGGGATCAGTGTCAATGCTGAGGGGAGAGGAGGGTGTGATCTATGGCAATGCTGATTTTTTATACGGACTACCAATATAAAGAGGGGTTTCAATAATGGCCACCAATGTAATTGGGGTTTACACTGACCACTAATGTAATAGAAGCATTCGCAGTAACCACCAATGTAAGGAAGGATTCACACTGGCCACTAGTGTGAATGAAAGAATTCTACACCAAGCCCCAATGTAATGTGAAGAATTACACTGGCCACCAGTTTAACTGAGAAATTTAGCCTGAATTCACATTTGTGTGTTTCGGGGAACGCATGCAAAATCGCTTTCCTGACACCACAGAAATGTGCTGTCCTTTTGCAGATAGACAGCAGTGCCATTAATTGTTAATGACACCCTCACACATCTGCTGACATGTTCCATGGCACTGTGTGATTTTGAAAAAGGGTTAGGGACTTTCTTCTGCATTTCTAGTGCATAGAGCAGCCCATTGAAATTAATAGGCTGCCCTACTTCTTTATCCACCCCATCAGTACACCTTTGCATCCTAAAACCCATGCTAACCTCTGCACCCCAAACCTTCCCCATCCTCTCCACTCCAACCCTCCCCCCTTTACTCTACCTGCCTCCTCTGCTCATTTTTGCACCCACCTTCCTTACCTCCATACATTCCCTCCTTGCTCACCTGTGTACCCCAAACTGTAATTCCTTCTCAGGCTACCTCTGCACACCCTACACTACTGAACCCCCCCCCCCCCACACACACACACACACACACACACACACACTAATTTGCTTACCTTTGCAGAACAGCCTGATGGTAGGCTTAATGACCACAGTTGTAGGCAGGACTTTAAAATATACCCATTTATCTCCCCAGTGGGCAGCATTCAGCAGAGGTGATGGTGGATATGACCTCAGGGGGACGTGATATACATATGAATGACACCTCTATTTACATGTGAATGCTGCCAGTCTGCTGCTTTTTACATATAAATGCCGCCGCTATTTACATATCAATGCCGGTATTTACATGTAAAGACAGGGTCTGCAGGTGAGTCATCTGTACACAACAATAGGTAAGAGCTGGGCAGCATTAGTAAGAGATCTTCACACTGAGATATCGGGACACAGAATGGGACTAAAACCTCAAGGGACGAGGGAATTTAAACTGGGATAGTTGGCAAGTTAGTTTGGGCCCCACAACAATGACAGGGTCCAGAGCAGTTGCCCCTTTTGCCCTGTGTTAAAAATGGCCCTGGAAGTAGGGAAGAATAAATTCCCTATCAGGCTACATTTCTAATGCCTGCATTGCACTGGGAGGATTTCCTTTGTCCTTCTGTCCTGGAGGCAAAACAGGAAATTAGAGGAAATCTTTCAAAACTGAACATAAATCGCTTCTTTGGTGTTGTCACTGGAAGGGGTGTCCTCATTGGAAGATTAAGCCTCACCTCTTAAGCTGGCCATGATTGAAATTTGGCCGGTGCAGTGTGGCAATCCCTGCTTGACAGAATTTGATCGTTTGGAAGAACATGGAGATAAGAAGATTCCTGGATTGCCACACTCTAAAGAAAACATCTTTATTGTAGAACTTAAAAAATCCAAAATACAGTCACATAAATGGAGACAGGACGGGGTATAATCGCTAATGCGTTTCACATCATTGGATGCTTACTCATAGCTGAGGAAGGACATGTTGGAAAATTTTCCATTGCTTAGCGGCTGCAGCCAATTGACTCTAGCTGCTGATCAGTGTATTCTGGCAAAAAAGCTTGCCACCATCAAAATACAATGTCCCAGTAGGGACAGGTACTCCATCCATCCACCTTGTTTGTTTGGATGGAGGAATCTATTTTTATTCTTTCAGCCTGCTTGGCTAAAAGTAAAAGAAAACTGAAATTGACAGTTTGATCACTGGTAACCTCTATAAAATGCCAAATCCCCCCTCACTTTCTGTCTCACTGACAACAGATACCAAAAGAAATGGGGGGGAAGATAGCTGTACAATTTTGACAAAGTGTCTAATCCTTCTCTACTCTATCCAAAACTTAAAAAAAAAATCTGTTGCAGTAATTTTTCTAAATTGTGTGGAATTGCACTTTAAGCTTTTAAACAACTCAAACATAATTAATGAACTGCATCTTTAGAAGGCTGCAATGAAATAATACACCCACTGCCAGAATTGTTCCCACCAGTCACCTTCAGATGTGTGTGTTTTGTAAGAATATTCAAAACACACTTGAAACTGTTTTGTATAATCTGAAGTCCATATTCCTCTTCTCACAAGCTGGTCAGTAACTTGAAACCCCCCAAGAGTGTTGGGATTCTGGAGCAGATCTCCAAAGAACACCTCACAGGAAACTCATTATTAGAACGTTAAGTCTCTTGCTTAATCTTTTTAAACGGACCTAACATTGTTTTGATTAACCATAGTTGATTGGGCTAATTTAATCATTTGGGAGGGTGTACTTGAATAGGTGAAGCAATAACTTCTAGTGCATCCATCTGGTCATGGCTTGAAGGCTGTCCGGTACTTTCTCAGAGTTTGATGAGAACGTCAATAGCTCTTGTTGACGGTAATGGTAGAAACACCATTAGGGTCATTTACTGGAAAGAATTTGACACATCTGCTCAAGAGAGTGATTAGGATCTGTGAGCTAGTTCTCTGAAAGCCCTTTCATGATCACAGACTTAAGGTAGACTTTTTTTTAAGAATCCAATATTATTTACTAACCATTGTTTGATACCTGAAAGTACAACTAGTCCATAGATACATTTCTACATGAAATTTGCACTTACTTTCCACACTTACATGGGTTTCCTCCAGAAGCTCCTCATGCAGTCCAAAAGCCTTGTGGGTAATTGGCTCACAAGCAAACTGATCCTAGTAGGTGGATGTGTGTGACTGTATGGTTGTAGTAGGGATAATTAAAGTGTATGTAAACATTTTTTTAGTTCTAGTTGAATTGTGAAAGGGTTAAAACCCCTATAAAGTTTATTTTTGCTTTCTGAATTCCACTGTGGAGATTTTCTCTCACCTCCTGTAGAGAAGATACCACAGGAAATGAGAAAAAAATTACTCCAATTGGAGGATTTTCCCTCTTACTCTGATGACAACTGAAAAGTATTGGATTTCCCAGTGATTTTGGTTAACAGGACAAATAGAGGGCCGAATCACCCAAGGAGGGAGGGAAATAGAATAAAAACTTGATAAACGGTCTAACCCTTCCCTACTCTAGGCATTGAATGGTTCTACAAACTCAGAAAAGCTCAAAGTAATAAAAAAAAAAAAGGCAAAGGGGGTACATGACTAGGTAAACAGGGGAGGCAAGAAGATATAGGGTTAACATCTGGGGATGGGTTAACAGCTTGAGCAAGGAGATTACTCACCATGGTCATTTTAGGAGGGGCTCTGAAGGGGTTTAGGCAGGTTGCAGGAAAGTTCAAGCAGTTGGAAGACAACGAACAAAGAAGAAACTTCCTTCACACCCTTTATTTATTTGGATTGATGCTCTTCAGAGGTCGTAGGGGCCAGGCGGTCAGATCTTTGGAGGCAGTCTAAATTATCAGTGATATCACATACTAGGGGACCATCTAAGGTGGTTATCATTATTGTCTTTGTCACTAACTCCTTTAATCTACTTGCTGTCACCGAAACCTGTCTTCATGAATCTGACGCTCCTTCTCCTGCTTCCCTCTCCCACGGGGGCCTGCTCTGGACTCACTCCCCTAGCCCTAATGGGCGCAAGGGAGGTGGAGTGGGAATCCTTCTTTCCCCACAGAGCACCTTCCAGGTTCTTCACTCTCCTCCCTCTCTGTCCCTCTCCTCTTTTGAAGCTCACTGTATATGTCTATTCTCTCCAACTTCCTTAAGAATTGCTGTGATCTACCGGCCCCCTGGACCATTATCGACTTTCCTTGATGACTTTTCTGCCTGGCTACCCTACTTTCTCTCTTCTGAAATGCTCACAATCCTTCTTGGCGACTTCAACATCCCTGTTAATACAAACACTCCTGCTACTTCTAAACTTCTTAGTCTAACCTCCTTGACCTGAAGCAATAGGTACAGGCAATCTACTCACTCTGATGGAAACACCCTTGACCTTGTATTCTCCTACCTATGCACTCCATGCAACCTCTCCAACAATCATTTTCCTCTCTCTGATCACCACCTTATTAGTTTCTCTCTCTCCCTGTCTTCCACCACCTTTCCCTCCAATCGCCTAACCATCACTCAGAGAAACCTTTGCCACTTCAACCCTTCTCTTCTCTATTCTGCTACTGACCACCTCTATGACAAAATCTCACTCCTGTCCTGTCCCAATCTAGCCACTTCTGTCTACAACAAATCCCTGTCTTCAACCCTGGACAAGCTCGCCCCCCCTCACTACGCACAGAATCAGGCCTCGACCCCTACAACCCTGGCAAACAGATGACACCAGATGTCTCAAAAAACCTAGCTGTGCTCTTGAGCGTCTGTGGCATAAGTCTAATGCCCCGTAAACACGGTCAGATTTTCCGACGGAAAATGTGTGATAGGACCTTGTTGTCGGAAATTCCGACCGTGTGTAGGCTCCATCACACATTTTCCATCGGATTTTCTGACACACAAAGTTTGAGAGCTTGCTATAAAATTTTCCGACAACAAAATTAGTTGTCGGAATTTCCGATCGTGTGTACACAAATCTGACGCACAAAGTGCCACGCATGCTCAGAATAAATAAAGAGATGAAAGCTATTGGCTACTGCTCCGTTTATAGTCCCGACGTACGTGATTTACGTCACCGCGTTCAGAATGATCGGATTTTCCGACAACTTTGTGTTACCTTGTGTATGCAAGACAAGTTTGAGCCAACATCTGTCTGAAAAAATCCTAGATTTTGTTGTCCGGAATGTCCGATCAATGTCCGACCGTGTGTACGGGGCATTGGTCTCTCAAAGACTTCAACCAATATCAGTCTGCACTCCAAAAATACAATTCTTGCCTCCACACTGCCAAGTAGACCTATTTTATCGCTCTCATTAACACCTTCTCATCCAGTCCCCATCAACTCTTCTCTACCTTTAATTCTCTACTTCGTCCTCCACTGCCTCCACCTACTAACTCCCTCACTGCCCAGGAGATTGCTAGTCACGTAAAAAAAAATTGATTCAATTTGTGATGAAATCTCCACTCTACAGGTATCTCCCCCACTTAATACCCCATGTCAACAGGTACAATTAACACGTCCCTTTTTCAAACTTGCTACTATAGACGAAGTTGCTAAACTCATCTCCAACGCCCACCTAACCACTTGCCCCCTGGACGCTATTTCCTCTTAAATACTACGGTCACCCTCTGACTCTATCCTACACTCTCTAACCCAGTGTTTCTCAACTCCAGTCCTCAAGGCACCCCAACAGGTCATGTTTTCAGGATTTCCCTCGGATGAAACAGCTGTAGTAATTACTAAGGCAGTGAAACTGATCAAATCACCTGTGCAAAATAATGGAGGACCCGAAAACATGACCAGTTGGGGCGCCTTGAGGACTGGAGTTGAGAAACACTGCTCTAACCCATATCTTCAATCTCTCCCTCTCTTCTGGCACCTTTCCCAAAGCTCTAAAACATGCACTGGCCACACCCATACTTAAAAAGCCATCCTTGGACCCTACTAATAATCTTAACAATCTATGCCCTATCTCCCTGCTCCCCTTTTTCTCTAAACTCCTTGAACGCCTGGTCTACAACCAACTGAGTGACCACCTCATTAAGAATAGCCTTCTTGATCCCCTTCAGTCTGGATTTCGCTCCCTAAACACTCCACAGAAACTGCTCTTCTAAAACTCAAAAATTGCTTACTAACAGCAAAAACCAATGGACACAATTCTGTACTCCTACTTCTGGACCTTTCGGCTGCCTTTGATATGGTTGACCCCCCCTCCCCAATAAACTTTACTCCCTCGACCTCTGTGACTGTGCTCTTCACTGGCTCTCACCGCACCTTCAGTGTCACTTACAATTCTACCTTCTCCTCGTTTCTTCCTTTCTCCATTGGGGTCCTCTAAGGTTCTGTTCTTGGACCTCACCTATTTTTAATTTTTACCTCCTCCCTGAGTCAGCCTCCCATGGCTTCCAATATCATTTCTATGCTGATGACACCCAAATTTATCTCTCCACCCCTCAGCTCACTCCATCAGTCTCCTCACGCATCACTAACTTACTAACAGACATATGTATGGATGTCACACCACTTCTTCAAACTTAACTTGTCCAACTTGTCCAAAACTGAGCTCATAATATTTCCTCACCAAAGTGCCTCTTCCCCTGACTTCTCTGTCAATAGCAATGGCACAACCATCCACCCATCCCCACATGCCCGGGTGCTAGGTGTTCTCCTGTATTCTGAACTCTCCTTTTGGCCCCACATCCAATCCCTTTCCAAAGCTTCCCACCTCAACCTCCGCAACATCAGCAAACGATATCCCTTCCTAACCAATGAAACTGCAAAGCTCCTGATTCTCTCCCTGGTTATCTCTCGCCTCGACTACTGCAACTCCCTCCTCAATGGCTTACCTTTAAATAGGCTATCCCCCCTTCAGTCTATCATGAATGCTGCTGTCAGATTCATCCACCTTACAAACCGCTCAGCGTCTGCTACCCCTCTTTGCCAATCCCTCCATTGGCTGCCATTCACCCAACAAATTAAATTTAAAATATTAACAATAACTTACAAAGCCATCCACAACTTTGTGCCCAGCTACATCATTAGCCTAGTCTCAAAATACCAACCTAATCGTCCTTTGTTCCTCCTGCTCTCTATCTCCCATGCTTGCCTCCAGGTCTTCTCCTGAGCATCTCCCAACCTCTGGAATTCCCTACCCCAATCTGTCAGACTCCAAATCTTTCCACTTTTAGGCAATCCCTGAAAACGTTTCTCTTCAGAGAAGCCTATCTTGCCTCCACATAACAACTGTACTTTCGTTTTCTTCATTAGATCATCCTCCACAGTTTTTTTTTACCACAATCTGGTGTTGGTCTGATTTGTTTCATGTATATTAGTTAACAGAGGTATTTAAGGCATAGTGGTATTGAGGGTGAGTTGTTATTGTGACATCTGTTTTACCCTAGTCATGTAAAGTGCGGAGTAGTATGTCAAAGCTTTATAGCATTCACCCTATTAAGTAGATGATCTCCTTTTTTCCTGTACTGGGTGGAAAGTCAAGCCAAGTTGGAACTGTATCATTTGACTGTCATTGTTTTAGGAATTAGTTATTCCCAACATGTCCTGATAATAAAAAAATGATATATATATAAATATATATATATATATATATATATATATATATATATATATATATATATATATATATAACGTAAGGATGTACTTAGCATGGAATCTTCACAGGAGTTATAGCAATTGCTGCACATCATCAAACTGCATGGAGCTTGTGTGTTGGTGCATAAGGACCAAGGTACATGTTAACAGGGTTATGTACAGTTCTCAGAAACCATGAATCAGACTGGGACAGAAGTACAGTTAAATCACATTTGTTTAATAATAATAAAAAAAGGTAAACAGAGTAAACCTAGTCAAAACATAGCCAGAATTCAGGAACCGGAACGGATAGTCAGACAAGCCAAAACGTCAGGGAGCCAGAGATGAGCGTAGTAGAACAGCAAGCAGGATCTGTAACCAGAAGGAATGTCAGCCAAGCAAGTCTTTAAAAGGAACACAGGAGAACGTCTCTAGAGATGTGACCAAGGTGAAGGCAGAGATCATCCGGACTGGACGGCTTAAGTAGGCAGGACTGACGAGCAGGATATCATCAACAGGTGAGTTGCTGTGGAGAGATAGGAGCTGGCAATTAGCCGACAGCTGAGCTGCCAGCTTTGAGAAGGAGGGGCTGAGCCCAGCCCTGACAACAGTATGCCATCTGATATGCAAATGTGGCTATAAATAAAAGGTTGGCACATGAAACAATGTTGTATCTACAACATATGAATGGAATGCATGTGTCTCCTTGTGATATCATACACCAAAGGTAGAACTGGCCAAACACTGGCTGGGGTGGGGGAGGTAACCTAGCTTTATTGCTTAGCCCAGTAGAGCTGTTTGACTAGAGTTCAACTTTAAAGTTGAACTCTGGGTAATTGAAAAAGATATAATCTTTAACAATGCACCAATGCAATAGGTTTGAGTCCTCCAGAAGCACCTTCCTTTTATGATACAATACTACTCCTTCCTTTAATCCAAGCATTGGGACTCATCTTCATCTCCATCCTAGTATTCTCTCATACTCCCACAAGGCTGCCTTAAAGCGGTAGTAAAGCCCGCTTGGTGATATTTTTACCTTCAGGTAAGCCTATAATAAGGTTTACCAGTAGGTAAAATGAATATCTCCTAAATGTTCACCGTTTAGGTGATATTTACCCTGGTTGCAGTCAGTGACATCACCGGCGCAAGCGCTCTGAAGGATCGGCATACCTTGCCTGAACTTCAGAGCTTCGTGCCGGAACCGACATCATCGTGGCTTCGGCCAATCACGCAGCCGGAACGTGCAAACCTGGAAGAAAGACCTGGGGAAGATGTCAACCCTCTCAGCGGTGACAGCACGGCCCTGGAGGGCTTTGTTCTAAGGTAAGTATATAATAATGTTCTAGGATGCAGCACAATATGCCATTGTCTTACAGGTATTTTTTTTTTTTAAACCAGCCGCGGTTTACAACTGCTTTTAAGTTCAGATTTCACAAAAATACCAAGGAATTTATGTCACAATACTGTAAAGTAGCCACCTAGTGCTTTGACTGTAGGCAAGTAAAGGCGCAAAATTGCTGGGCATTCCTATGTACCCATTATGTAGATGGCAGGAGGTGATAATTGATAAAGTCCATCAAAAGTCTATGTGGGGAAAAAAAGGGGACTAAATAAAACGTTCAAACAAGTATTTCGAAGTCCACACTAATGGCTGCCTTCCTGGAAGAGCTGAACCTAAGCCCCAATAATCTGCAAAAGAACACAAGGAGAGGAGGCGCCTCTAAGTGCAGTATTAAAACCAATTTTAATAAAAACTCTGTGCAAAACACTCACATTTTGTAGATTAACATTAAGCATGTAATGTAACTAGAAGTCCAGGAGGAGAGGGGTCCGTCAGGTCTGTCACTAACTGGCGCTGAGTCCTGCTGTGCGTGCGGCTGTGCCCGAACACCGCTGAAGCCGGCCGCGGTGATGAGCTCAAGCTGAGCTTTGATGAAGGAGCGCGGCTACCGTGCTATCGTAGCCTGCACGCTCACGAAACGCGTCGCATCCCAGTGACGTCACAGCTCCGCGCCTGCTTTCCATCAGCGTCTCAGGCCTCGCTTTGGAACCTCATCACCGCGGCCGGCTTCAGCGGTGTTCGGGCACAGCCGCACGCACAGCAGGACTCAGCGCCAGTTAGTGACAGACCTGACGGACCCCTCTCCTCCTGGACTTCTAGTTACATTACATGCTTAATGTTAATCTACAAAATGTGAGTGTTTTGCACAGAGTTTTTATTAAAATTGGTTTTAATACTGCACTTAGAGGCGCCTCCTCTCCTTGTGTTCTTTTACCTAGTGCTTTGATACTCTGGACATATCTTTCACAATGCATTACGGAAGTGAAGTAATATTATACAAAAAGTAAGATTTGTTTTCCTTCTACTAATACAATACATCACGGACAGCTTTCAGAGAGGTAGTGAATACTGTACCAAGACTTCAAACTTCATCTGGTGAATGCATATTACTTTTACCAAAGTATTCAATAAAGAGTTTTATTGTTATTGCTAACTCTTGAACCTCAAGCACACTAAACGTTTTTACAGCTGGTCCTAAGGGTGTCTGATGTTTTTTTTCCTGCCTATAAACACCCCTCTACGTTAGTCTATGTGTCCATGCTCACATAGGCTTTTAGCAGCATTTAGTGGTAGGAGCTTTTAGAGGCAGAAAAAAAAACCCACTGCCAGTGCGTCCAGGATCAGCAGATTTTGGGAAAAAAAAACGCTTGAAGCTACTAAAGGTTAGTGCTTGAGCATTATTTCATTTAAATGACCAGAATAAATGATTTATTCTGACCAATTAAATGAACTAATGTCCCAGAGCTTGACGCCTGTAAAAGTTCCTAAAAGCTTGTAGCCACTTTATAAGCATCAGGCTTTTTGCTGCAAAAACGCTGCTGGCTTCTAGAAGAGTTAAACGCCTTGTGTGTGTCACTAAACCCACATCATATAAAAAGAATCAATAAATGGTTAGTCACATGCTGTTCATACTCAGTCACTATGAGATTGGTTTTCTGTATGCTGCAAAAAACCTGGTTGATCCTGCTGCTCTCTATCTCCCCCTTCTGTTCATGTCCCCAATTCAGCTAGGTATTTTGCAGCTGTGGTGGCAACTCTGCACATGCTCAGTTTTCAGTGAGTTTCTATGCTGAGCATGTCCCCCCTATCACATCAGAGCAGCCCATGTGACTATAGAGTCACACATTTTGGTGTGTACACAGTGGTAAATGACAGCCCACTCCCCCTCCTCCTCTTCCATGCCCACTAACCAGCTAAACATAACGTGAGCGGGATATTGCATGTAGATTAATGGTGGCTTTACCTCCCTGTTATTCCAAGAGACAGGCTGGAGGGGCGTGACACAGCCGGTGACTGGCAGAAATCCACCCACACCATGTTATTGCCAAAAATAATAAAGATTTTATTTCAAATATATAAAACATTTGTATGACAATTTAATATAGTTTATTGATATTAATTTTTTTTTTTTTTTTCTGTATTCAAAAGTCTGTTTTTTTATTTTGAACATGTGGCCAGCAGCAGAGGACTAGAAGCTCCTCTTGCTTATGTTTCCCTGCAGACAGGCTGGGAAAGAACTGGATCATGTGACAGCTGTCTATCGATTTAGGAACAAAATATTTCGATTTTCTTTTAAATTAAAATAATTACAGTGCTGTTCATCCATATACAGAAATAGAAGGGACAATGTAAATTAAACAGTGTGTGTTTAGTATCACTTTAAAGTGATTGTAAAGTCTTGTTTTCTTTTCTATTAAAATAACAAACATGTTATACTTTTCTGCTCTGTGCTGTGTTTTTGCACAGAGCAGCCCAGATCCTCCTCTTCTCGGGTCCTTGGAGCTCCTGGCCCCTCCCTCCTGTTGAGTGCCCCCACAGCAAACAGCTTGTTATGGGGGCACCGGAGCCAAACTGCAGTTCTGTGTATCCACTCAGACATGAAGTTTACATTAGGCCCCCGCCCCCTCTCTCTCCTAATTGGCTAACTGAGTTTGATTGACAGCAGTAAGAGCCAATGGCACTGCTGCTGTGTCTCAGCCATTTAGGAGAGTCCCGGATGGTCGAGGCACTCGTGGACATCGCTGGATAGAGATGGGGCTCAGGTAAGTATTAGGAGGGGGGCTGGGGGAGGCTGCTGCACACAGAAGGCTTTTTACTTAATGCATAGAATTAAGATAAAAACCTTGTGCCTTTACAATCACTTTAAGTACCATAGCTTATATAGCAACCAATCAGAAGCCATCCTGTTCTTGTCTAGTAGAGCACAGCAGAGTGATATTTCATTGGTTGCTTAAATAAGGCAGTAAATCTTCATTAAGGAAAAGATTAGGGATTGATTTAATAAAGGATTTTTTTCCTTAGCTTAGTCAATGCAGTGAAGCTCTGCTGACTTTCATAATCCAATCATGTGCAAGCAGAAATACATTTTTTATATTTTACTTGCACATGATTGGATGTTCTCTGCAAAAGAATTTTAACCACGTTCACTAAGTCAGGGGAATATTCCCTTGCAAAGTGCAAATTCAGTTGAAACATGCGAGTTTCTATTTGTCTTAATTAAATCAACCCCTATTCCGGGCTCAACAACCCCCCCACCCCAAAAAAAAAAAAAATGAAATTAAAATTAAATACATACATTTTTCACATGATGCCGGATCTACTTCCTCTTTCCTTTTTCTCTGTTGCTGAGCTATCCATTGTGATTACATTAGCACTGTTCCCTGCATCATCACATGTCAATCCATGACACCCTGCACTCACAGTATGTCCTCAGCCTTCTGTTTTGATGTTTGCCATCATTCAACCTGGAAAACTCAGGACATTTTGTGGTGAAAAGGAGGTACTGCAGGAAATATTGCATTGAGTATTTTATTAAAAGTGTACATAAACCTTGATTAAATTTGAACCAGAATTAGTAGCATTTCATTATTCTGTAAAAAAAAAATATTTGTACACCTCTGTATAATGAACAACCAGTTGAATATACACTGTATTGAGCCACTTAAACATCTGTGAACTGAGATGTGCAGATTTTTCTGTCTCTTCGTGTAACACAATATTGTTCACATACTACATAATTCAGCATTTTTTAAACGGAAAATTTCCAGCTGTGATAACTCCATAATGGGAAAAAAATACTTTAAGGGATGTTTATATTCTCAAAGCCGCTATTAAAATAAAATAAAAAAAAAAAAACAACACATTGCTTCAGTTACTGAGGTCATCATATATGTAGTCATAAATTGCACTTCCCAAAAGTACATCCCAAAATTTTATTGCAATAGGCGACGGGCCAAATGTTTTTCCATTCAAGCAAAACCAGGATTATTACATATTAAAAGTCCAGCTTTCTATGCAGAATTACAGAGGACTGTCTGATTGGCTGATATTTTAAACAAGGTCTAGCTTCTTGGATGTCGGTGTTTTGCAGGGCTCTCCAAAGCAAACGTGGTGGTGATGGTTCTTTCTTGCCAGAATATCTGAGTCATTAACAAAAAAAAAAAATTGCAACCTTACTTTAGGTGTAATAATAACAGCTAATGAAAGTTTTTTTTTTCTCTTAAGTTTATTACATAACTAAAGCTTGGATGGAATCTTCTATTTCCATGTAACTCTGTACTAATTTTGAATCTAAAAATGCCTATGCGTAAATTAATTCCGAGAAATAGAACAATCAGTGGAAATTCATGTAGTGCTTACTGAGGTATTAAAGCAGACTTTTTAGAAAGGTTTAAGTAAGGTTATTATGATGCAAAGTCTAATTCTATTGCATGGCTAATACACTATATTACCAAAAGTATTGGGACGCCTGCCTTTACAGGCACGTGAACTTTAATGATATACCACTCTTAGTCCGTAGGGTTTAATATTGAATTGGCCCACCCTTTGCAGCTATAACAGCTTCAACTCTTCTGGGAAGGCTGTACACAAGGTTAAGGAGGTCCATAAAGACATGGATGAGCGAGTTTGGGGTGGAGGAACTTGACTGGCCTGCACAGTGTCTTGACCTCAATCACCTTTGGGATGAAGCCAGGCCTTCTGCCCACATCAGTGCCTGACCTCAGACAAGGTTTTCCTGGAAACTGTATATGCCGCCATAAATTTCGATACTGTACCTCGCGACACTGCAAATTAATTGGCTATTTCAGTCACAGAGGCACCAGCTTAAGTGGGCACCAACAATTTATCCTCTTTGAAACTCAGTAAGCTCTGACAGGACTCCGTATTACTAGCAGCGCATGCAGTGAATGACGAACGTGAGGCTTCCCACCTTTTAGCTAGGTGTCTCGTCACACAGCAGAAGCAAAAGAATGTTACATCACTTCCGCTTTCAACGCGAAGCTGTTGTCACTTTTACACCTGCAAATCCCATATTTTTGTCCAACCCATGTATATAATTATTTATAACCCTACTATGTATGGAAACCCAAAATATATTTGTTTAAAGTCTTAATGTGTACAGTTTTCTTAAAATTTCTTAAAAAAAAAAAAATATGATGAAGTATACTGTAAGTATGTATTCTTAACTCAAAATAACATTATTGTCTCCTTAGTCTTCTCCAAATATCCTAATTCCTTTTTTTGCTGCTGTTATCAGAGGATGGATATGTATGTAGGAACATAGCCACCTTGTCTTGCTCACTTCTAAGGTGGACTATGGCAGTGTTTCTCAACCTTTTTTCAGTCAAGGCACTCTTTAAAATTCTGCACAATCTTGAGGCACCCCATTCTAAAATGTAAAAAAATGAAACTA
Organism: Aquarana catesbeiana; assembly: GCF_042186555.1. Taxonomy (NCBI): domain Eukaryota; kingdom Metazoa; phylum Chordata; class Amphibia; order Anura; family Ranidae; genus Aquarana; species Aquarana catesbeiana. The sequence goes on from NC_133327.1 coordinate 649,669,101, forward strand.
AAACTTTTAGCCCGGGTTCACACCTATGCGAATTAGATGCGGCTTACACCGCATCTAATTCGCAGGACATTTTTAAATACATTCATATGAATGCATCTGGTTCACATATGTGCGTTGCATTCGCACTGCGCATTGCACAAAAAACGTGTGCGTTTTTTGGGCATTGCGGTGCGAACTACAAGCCTATTATCTCCTATGGGAACGCATCTGATTCGCAGATGCATTGCGTTCTGAACAAGGATTTTCTCTTTCTCCTCACTACACCTCCCCCTCTCCCCCCCCCTCCCTCCCCCTCTCCCTGCTCTCTAATCCTGAGCAAAAACGCAATGAATCCGTTGAACAGGAGATTGTTATCTCCCCAGTGAAACCTGAGCTTCAATTCGCACCGCACAAGTGTGAAACCAGGCTGACACAGCAACATCCACACTTGTAGGGCACCCAACATGATTTATTCTTTCAAATACACACCGTTACTGACTAGTATTCCAATTTTTCTCTTCTCCCTCAGGTTCTCTCCCTCATGCAACTAATGTGATCCCAGTACTGACGGGGAGGAGCAGCAGAGGGAAAATAAGGATGCTGCGCAGGCGCCCAATGTCCTCCTTATGAACTGATGATGTAATTGGTAGTAGGATGCCAGTGGCTAGAAGGTTATAGTGGTGCACAATGAAGGCCTGTGTTACTAAAAAGCTTGATGCACCTGCTGGCTTGTATACAATTTTTGGGCAATTTTCAGGCATTTTGCCAAGGCACCCCTGAAGAAACCTGAAGGCACCTTGGTTGAAAAAGGCTGGACTATGGGATTTGTAGTGTGCATAGAGCAGTGTAAATGACCACAACTATCGTGCACTGCTTATTCCAAACAAATGGAAGTTACATAGATTACATAGTAGGTGAGGTTATAAAAAGACACAAGTCCATCAAGCCCAACCTGTGTGTGATTATATGTTTGTATTACATTTTATATCCCTGCATGTTGCGGTCTTTCAGGCACTTATCTAATAGTTTTTTGAAACTATTGATGCCCCCCGCTGATACCACCGCCTGTGGAAGGGAATTCCACTTCCTTGCCGCTCTTACAGTAAAGAGCCCTCTACGTAGTTTAAGGTTAAACCTCTTTTCTTCTCATTTTATTGAGTTTGGGGGGGGGGGTTGATGGTGGAGAGGTTTAGGGGCTCATGGAGGTCATTACAAGGAGGCAGAAAAACACAGAAAGAAACATTTGAATTAAAAAAAATAGATTGCAGGGCCATTAAGTAATGGATGTATATGGAATACCTTTGGAGAATAATATTAGTGTCAATTTAATATATTCAGTTTTCTTCAGCAAACAGATCTTTCTGATCTGCTGCAAAGTAGATTTACTTGGAAAACCTTCCAGTAACAATTCTTTCTTTTGTAGGGTGACAACACCTCCCAGTTAGCAGCATTGTTGTCAGCTTGCCTTGCAAGCTCCTTCATTGACTGTTGGGCTGCCTAACAGGTCTAAAAGCTAGGCAACCCAACAATCAACACAAGGAGCTAATTCCCCCTACTTTTTCTCTTACGCCCTGTTGTGTCTCTAAGACAGTAAGTCGGGGAGTCTCAATCAATATGCCATGGAATCCTCAGGTTCTTCCAGAGCATGCTAGGGGTTCCTTCAGCAATTTCTGCCTCTCAGATAAGTTCCCACTGACACCATTGATCTTTTTAGATATCTGTAAGGGGGTAATTCTTCAAAATGACCACAATGTAAGGAGCATTCTTCCCACTGACCATCACACTAATGTATCATGAGTTGTAGATATAGTAAACTTTAGCAGGGGCTCCCTAAGACCTGATACATTATTTCAAGGATTCCTCTGTGTTGAAAAGCTTGAGAAAGGCTTGAGTAAATAAAGGGAAATCTGCTCAGCAGGGCATGGCAAAAAAACCCTTAACTCTTTCCTACTCTATCCAAAACAAAAAAAAATGTCTTCACAACACTATAGAATATATTTAAAACCAAAATGCTTTTATTATTTTTTGTATAGCGTAACCTATGTCAGGCTTTTATTTCTGTCTGCATTCTTGCTGAGATGATTTCCCCTTCTTTTAATTCTAGTGGCCATTTTGAATGGGAAAAAAGCATTGGGAATTCCAAAACTTTAAATTTCTCACAGAAATAGAGGAGAAATCTTTCAATGGGAACCCCTGTTCCAGTGACAACTGTCTAAGAAGTGATTTCCTCTCACTGCCTGTTCTGTCTTTAGGACAGGATGTGAAGAGATTTAATCATTCTATACTATCCAACACGGAAAAAAATGGTTTGGCTTTGGATACATTTTAAATGTTAACTAGTTCTGCAATACAATTATTCAATTATTCATATCAAGACATTCATTACTTCTTAATGGTGCATTGGGAGGAAACGATTCATTCCCAGGTCACTCAAATAGACACGTGGCCACTCAATGAAGTTGACCAAGAAGTAGTTCAACTTTTAACTGTGTAAGTTTTTTTTTTTTACTGTTAGAGCAGTAAGGACGTAGAACTCCCTTCCACAATCGGTGGTTTCAGTGGGAAATTTCACCAAACTAAAACTTTTAGATGGGCATTTTATTGAACACAATATACAGGGATATTGGAAGTGTTAGAGACATAAATAGACACACACACTTTGAACTTGATGGGCTGGTGTCTTTATTCAACCTTACCAACTATAATTACTGCAGCTACTTGTGATGAGCAGAGGCGGAATATTGCAAGTGAAATAAAGAAATTAAGAGGTCAACTTTGAAATCTTAAAATTCCTGTTCCCCTCTCCCGCCAAGCCATATCACAGTAGGTTCACATTATACCATAGCAGGACTTGAGTTAAATTTCATTCTGTTCTTTCATAAGCAAAGACAATTAGTCAGCTATATCTGCCCAGACATCTTCCCTCAACAATCAGTTCATTCATCCTAATATAATGCAGACGTTTCCTAAAAGGCAAAGCCATTTTTAACTTGAATAATTCTAAAATATAAGGGGGGGAATAAACAATCCGGTTAATGGATATTACGGATGATGTTATATAACTTTATGCAACACCAAAGAGCCGTCATTGATACGAAACATATGTCTCGATGCCTGGAGTAGTCTGAAAACATATGTGTGGAATAATTACATTGCTGGTGCTCAGAAATGTTCCACAGATTTCATTAAATCCTTAAAAAAAAGTATGAAAACATTCCTAGTTCTAAAAAAAGTTGTAAAAATCTAACTGGGCTGTTTTTAGGAATTCTGGCAAATGTTTTGCTTTCGTAGGGTCATTGTTGTAAAGCACACAATAGGCTTTTTGTTTAAATAGCAAAAAAATTTAAATTTGGGAAAACATTTATATTTTATTATAACAAATAATCTATGTTCATGTTTCAATGATCTGTGTTCAAGCGAAATCCACTTTAAAGAGGAGCAGAATTGTGAAAGTTGTGCCCCCCAAAAAAAAGGGCAAGCAGAGGGCAAGTAATCTTTTCCCCATTGCTGACTTATCATGCCTTGTTCTGTATTGTGTCTCGGTGTGGAGGTAGCCATGTGGTCATGTGGTGAAGGAGCAAGGCTTTGCTCCCTCATGTCAGAGAGCCCCCCCCAGATGACTGGAGATCTGAGGACTGGTTGGGAAAATTCAAGAGGCAGAATAAGTAAGGCCAACCCCCCCCCCCCCGGTGGGACCACAAGGGCCCCCTTCCCGCACTACTCTGACAGGCAAGTTTCCTTACCATATTCTGTTTCTAACTCATTCATAGTCCTTCACACAGAGATGGGCTTCACCTATTTCTCCCTATCTCCACCCATCTCTCTTGCTTTGGTGCTTGCAAGAGATGGTGAACCATTTCTTTTCACCACTCAGCAAGGCACTCCTTACTGCTGGTGAAGAGCCTTCCCTTTTTTGGTTAGTGTATTACACTCGACTTTTATATGATTCTCATTCTGGCTACTCTGCTGATTTATATAATTCATCCTAGCTGGTGCCTTACTTTGATTCTCCTTTTTTATCACCCTACTGTTTACAGTTTTCTTGTAAATTCTTGGAAAATCCCACTACATCTATTGTAAAACAAGAGGCAGAATAGGAGGTGCAGAAATCAACAGAATGGATACATTATAAGCAGGGTAATTCTGGCACTATAGGTCCTCAGGTACCACTTTCTCTCCAGCAAAGAAAATAATGAACAGTGATTTTACCAAATCTCTCTCCAAATATCATAAGTCTAGCAGTCAGAAGCAGCACTGTCTATCACACAATAGATACAGTGGGTATAGAAAATAATCACACACCCCCCCCCCTTTAAAATAATCACATTTTGTTGCTCTGCAGCCTGAAATGAAGACAGACACAGTTTTTTGTTTTATTCAGCTGTAATTACTCAGTGCAACTTATAACATCCAAGTAAAAAATATAACACCAACATGTCAGAAAAAAAAAACAAAAACAGAATCACAGAGTTGGAAAAAGAACCCCCCCCCCTTATGTCAGTATTTTGTTGGACCATCTTTTGCTTTAATTCCAGCCTTTAGTCTGGTGGGATATGTTTCCACTAACTTTGCCCATCTAGACTTTGCAATATTTGCCCACTCTTCTTTGCAGAACTGCTTGTGGACTGCAGTATTCAAGTCATTCCACAGATTTTCAATGGTATTTAAGTCTGGGCTCTGACTAGGCCATGCAGGGACATTGATAGAAGAAACTGATAAGCAGCACTATATGGACTGGATCCAAACAATAATATGTAGACAGTAATGCCCCATACACACGGTCGGACATTGATCGAACATTCCGACTACAAAATCCTAGGATTTTTTCCGACGGATGTTGGCTCAAACTTGTCTTGCTTACACACGGTCACACAAAGTTGTCGGAAAATCCGATCATTCTGAACGTGGTGACGTAAAAAACGTACGCCGGGACTATAAATGGGGCAGTAGCCAATAGCTTTCATCTCTTTATTTATTCTGAGCATGCGTGGCACTTTGTGCGTCGGATTTGTGTACACACGATCGGAAATTCCGAAAACGGATTTTATAGCCTGCTCTCAAACTTTGTGTGTCGGAAAATCCGATGGAAAATGTGTGATGGAGCCCACACACGGTCGGAATTTCCGACAACAAGGTCCTATCACACATTTTCCGTCGTGTGTGTACGGGGCATAATTATTATACCAGTGTCAGCATCATGATGAATAAAAATGACAGAGTCCTAGAAACACAATAAAATTGATAATTAAAAAGCCAATGATACCGCTGAAAGCCCACGGGCATTGAGGGGTTGGCACTATCCGGAGGGCTTGCTGGTGGAGTATGGAAGGGCGCCAAGAACCATTCTGGGACGGTCCAAAGAGCTCTGCTTATCAGTTTCTTCTACCAATGCCACATTTTCCCAATGTTTTGGCAGCTCCACTGGTTTCTGGTCCATAATATACATTATTTGGATTGTCTTATTACACCACAGGACCCAAGGTTTTTGTAGCAGTAAACGTGTTTTTTCTCATGCAGGGACATTCACCTTTTTCTCCTTCAACCACTGTGTTTTGCCGCATCCATGGTTCCTTCTATCCTGACAAGTGCTCCAGTTCCTGCTGCAGAGTAACACCCCCATACCAGCATATTTCAACCACCATGCTTTACTGTAGGAATGGTGTTATTTGGATGGTAAGCTGTGTTGGATTTCTGCCAGACATATCGCTTGGTGTTGAGGCCAAACAATTCAATTTTAGTCTCATCTGACCATGACACCTTTTTCCATGTGGCCTCAGAATCTTCATTGTGCGTTTTGGCAAAGCTCAGCCGTGATTGCATGTGGCCTTTCTTGAGGCGTGGCTTTTTTCTTGCAACCCTCCTAAAACAAGCCACATTTGTGGAGAATTTGTGATATTGTTGTCACATGCACACAATGACCACTCTTTGTCATAAATTCCTGCAACTACTTCAGAGTTTCTGTAGGCCTCGTGGTAGCCTCTTTGACCAGTTTTCTCCTGACTATTTCATCTAGTTTGGAGCGACGTCCTTATCCAGGGAGGGTCTGTGTTGTACCAAATACCTTCCACTTCTTAATAATATACTTCACTGTGCTTCTAGGCATTGATAAAGCCTTTGAATTTTTTTTATCCCTCTCCTGACTTGTGCCTATCCACAACTTTATCCCCAAGATTTTTTGACAGTGCCTTGCCACCTATAGTTGATAGTTTGCTTCTGTTGCACTACCAGGGACTGAAATGCTTCAGCAAAGTTCTTTTCATGCTGAGCTCATCAAAATGACCACAGCTGATCACAGTTGAAAGTCAAATGGCTTTGTCTCCCATTGAGAAGGTGATTAGCTACACCTGATTTACGAGTCATTTTTAGGAGGGGGGGGGCCTTATCCAACTCAGTTATTTCAATTTTTTTTTTTAATGACATGTTGGTGTTGTATCTTTCACTTTGATGTTATAAGTTGCACTGAGTAGATACAGCTGGATAAAGCAAAAACAGTGCCTGTCTTCATTTCAGGCTGCAAAGCAACAACATTTGATTATTTTAAAGGGGGGGGGGGTTGATTCTTTTCTATACCCACTATATAATAAGTACATTTAAAATTTTCCAAGAAGGCAAATTCAGTATGGTTGGTAGCATGCCTTTTAAGTTTTTAAAGCATAGCCAAAGTATAAAGTGTCATAAGTAACCCAAAGTAACCAAATGGACTTCAGATAACTGAAGACATCACTGAAATACATATACCTGATTCTGTTCTGAAGAATTGTTGTTTGTTTCACCATGTCCTTTCCACACTGATTCCTGAATGGAAGCATTAGACTTCATTATATCTGCCTGCTGCATTTTTAGTGTTCTACTGAGGTAAGCTGTTGGGTCTGCTTCCCTTTAGAAGACAAGCCTTAGGAAGAATCTCACCAGACATGAAATTCCTATTGCAGAGGATGCCTTTTTAGTGCAGACAAGTAAGAAAATCAGGGAGAAAATCACATGCACAGGAAATTACATTTCTGGGTGCATGAATAGGGTAGATCAGAGGTCACCAATTACCAATGACCCCTGGCCTACCTACTTTAGCTCTACCTTCCACTAACCCAATAAAACGCTTTTAAATGGGATTAAATGGTCGTAAGGCCTTTTATTATAAAAGAAAGTATGAATAAATAACAAAAACATAATATTACAGATCAACTTGGGTTGTAAGTCCTTGAAGGTACCATATTACTGAAAAATTGTGTCTGTGGCACCCACTATCTAGGTTATGCCCCCAGCTGCAAGGCACTGCCTCTGGGACAATCCCAGCTGACCTCACACACATTACAGGTCTATCATGACCTGGTCACTATTATTGGACCACCAACTAGAGAGCACCATACCAATGATGATTCCCCACCCTTTTCTGAAAACACTAGATTTTCAACCCTTTCAAGGACCCCAACCAAAAACGTCTGCTACAAATTACCACCAACCGAAAGTAACTAAAACAAAAAGGGCAAGAAGGGAGGGTGTTCATCTGACGGCTTCATTTCTCCGGCTGATTCTGTCACACCCCTTCCTGGAAACTATGCTCCTACACTCCCCCCCATCACCCCGTCTCTTCAACCAATCCAGTAAGCACTATTAACCCCACGCTGTGTGGTTCCCCTTCCACCCTGTCATATATGCCCTGCGCTTATCCATTTCTTTCTTAGCTCCAGGCCTGCCTTTCCATACTCCAATGGTTGCAATATTGCATTGGATTTTCTTTTTTTTTACCTATAAGTAGATAGATGGAAAGGGTAGGAGTCCTCTCTTTACCAATATACAGAATCATATGTTAAAGTGATTATGTGAGTGTGGGAGGCCTAATTGAATTTAAAGAATATATACAGGTTTTTTCTCCAAATGCTGGCATGTGCCTAGACACAGTAAATGGTACTCAGTCCACTTTTATATTCATTTATGCAGGCCATGTGCCTCACTTGTAAATTGCAACGCCTGCGCTTTCGCTGCTATGGCAAAGTGCCCCGTTTAGTATACTCTCTGATACACAATATTTGTCTCTCACCTAGGAAATTAAGTAGTTTTCCATCTTTCTTTTCATGAACACAACTGCCATCTCTGCGCCTAATTACAATTTCATATTTTTTTAAGGAAAAAAACTTGGCAGTGCCCCTTTTTTTTTTCTTCTTCTTCCTCGAAAATGACCTGAAATAAGAAAGAGTTTGTCTCAGCTCCTCTAGGAAGTGCAGATCTGACAGCTGCACTAGAACTGCGTCCAACACTGGCTGCTTCTCAGTGCTCCCAGAGATACACTAATGATGTAGAGGACACAGCTGGCTGTACTGGCTCTTCACCCAGGCCTCCTTCTTTCCTCGCTCTAACAGAAATTTATACAGTTACATCTTTGATGATACAGCTAGAAAATGCAGAGGTTGAGATCATTTCCGATCAAATGTATTTCCTCTTCTTTATGCTCTGTGGGACCGTAGCAAAGACGAACTCTTCGGAGAGAAGGGGAGTTTTGGCATGAAAAACGTACATTTTGGCATGCAAGTCGAATTTCAATTATTGAAGTTCTCTCTGTACATAAATATTTATTCTTGATTCCATATGTAGATCGTTATTTTCAGTTAAAGATACCAATATGTGGAACTCAGACATCCTTAGTGTCTTATTATTTTATAATTCACATTTTCTTTTTTTTCTTAGACTTGGCAAGGGCTTCTGTCTTTTCTTTCAACTGAAAATTAATGTTTGTCTTCCTTTGAAAGCAGCTCTATGTCCAAACTATTCTAGCAATAGCCATCCACTGTATAGGAGCTTTTGAAAGGGGCTCCATACGTAGCGCTACAACCGTGGGAGTCGCTGGTTAGGATGGGTCCTCTGTTCTCTGAGGGTGCCCCCGGGGATTTTCTGGGCACGGGGTGGTAACCAGAAATGGGAGTAACAAGCGTATAAAAATATACAAAATGTACTGAGTACAAAGCAGTAATAGAATTAGTACACAAGGTATATCAACTTAAAAACAAATTAGTCTGACTAAATAGTTACATAACAGCTAGATTCTGAGACACATGGTTGATCTCATAATGAGAGACCAAATGATGTGCGTATACACAGGAGTCCCAACATGTTTCGGGAATATAGGTATGGATAAATAATTCCTTCTTCAGGGGCTGGTTTGAGACAAGCTGTTTTGTCTGGTAATAAAACAGCAGAAATATAATAAAAAGTATGAAAATAAACAAATATCCAAGTGTAAGAACACAGTAGGTGCATGGCATATAGGGATGGCAGGTAATAAAAACGGGTAATACTCACAGTATAACTATCTTTTGTGAATTAAAGTACAAATCAAGGTTCATACAAAGGAGGGGCTTCCATCTCTAAGCTGCTCCATCGCAAAATGAAATGCACTAGATTGTGGTTGGGGGGCTAAGTATACATCCCCACAGCGCTGATGATACAAGGGTTGCCTGTGAGTATGTTTTGTAGCGTCAGTGGAACATGAAGCATCCCTGCCGACAAAGGACACCGGGGCCCACGAGGATTGACCAAAATTTTGGAGACGGATCTGGCACAAAAAATGTGTTTATGTAAGAAACATGACATAATAAACCCAAAAGGATATATGATAATATAAGGTGAGTAAATGCATCGCCATGTCATGCAAATGCATGCATTGGGGTGCATTGACGTAAAGAGTACCATGGCGTGAGCCTCCCACTCCCAAGGGTCACCTGTGCGATGGAGCAGCTTAGAGATGGAAGCCCCTCCTTTGTGTGAACCCTGATGTGTACTGTACCCGCTTGCCGACCAGCTGCCGCAGTACTGCAGCAGAATGGCACGGCTGGGTGAAATGATGTTATTTTACGTCGCTTTGCCTTTTGGCCACTAGGGACGCGCGCGCCAGCAGCGCGTGCCTGACCCCCATGCGAGTGCCTGGCTCCCGCGATGACCACCGGGCTCCCGCGAACGCTCGTGTCACAGTGAGAACCGGGATCTGTGTGTGTAAACACACAGATCCCGGTTCTTTCAGGGGAGAGGAGACAGATCGTGTGTCCATACTATGTTCATACATACTATGGCTCAATATTCCCTATAAAGCAATATGGAATGGGCAAACTCAGACAAATTGTTAGTAAAATATATGTAGCGCCCTGGGGTTTAGTGAAGGAGCTCCTCACCAAATTCCTTGTCAGGGGTAGCTACCATAGTTAAATTGTTAGAGTTTGGCCTTGTACTTTTCTCTTCTACCACTAGGTGTCCGGGCACTTGGTGGTATAGATATGAGAAGGACAACTCAAGGTCAGGTTATGGGTATATGGGGTATCTCAGCCAATGGGCAGGGGTTTTCTTGAATCCCTTGGCCTGCTTGTAGAGCCTATATATTTGGGTGGAGTCAGGTGATCTATGTTCTGTTCCACCCGGACTGCCATCTGGGTGGACGCGTGTCGTCTGCCCCGGGCTGCTAGGCTGGAGTTTGGGACTATCCCAGGGGCATCTGGCTGCCAGGCTGTCTGAGGGCCTATCCAGAAGTAAGAGGGCAGCGCAGGGTTGGGACTGCGGCTTGCAGTCCAATCAAAAGTGACCATTCTGCCGGCCGGAAAACCTGTCGTGGTCGGAGGTAGAAGGGAAGCTGTTACCACAAAGGGACCAACCACCTTTACTAGGGACCAAAGTGAATAACTGAAGCAAGTAGCGGAGCAACATTCTCACCGAACGGGCACCTTTGCACCCACTATGCCTCACAACCCACTACATATTGAAGGATGTCAGTGGTCTTTGGCCTCAAAGGTTCTCATTAGACTGGAAGAGGTTTGAGATTCTGCTACATATATACATTTGAAAATTAGGGTGCAATAAAAGGAACTTTCAAAGGTAAAATGTCCTTGGTAAACCATACTAGATGACTAAACTCTACATGACCCCACAATATTAACTAAAGACCTCGTATGACTGTTCTTTACTCTCAATGCAAGCCTGTCATATCCTTCTAATAAGGTGTGATAAGCTGGACCTAGGCTTAAATCTGTCTTTATTCGTTAAGGAGTTTTTATTCCAAAGTGCTAATTCTTAAAGTGGAATACCAAGCAAAAACCCAATTAGATGGTTGAAGTACACACATAAGCTGTTTTACCAGCCAAAGGATTTGTCATTCTGTTCTGCTAGACTTGTAATCAAGCCACCCCTGCCAGGTGACCCCTATTTCTCAGCTGCTTTAAAGTAATACAGCCTGGTCACCAATCTGCCCCCAGCCTGTAAGTGGGCAATGAAGAATAATTGGCATCAGCCAGGTATGATCAAAGCTGGACCAATGTAACTATGTATAAAATATCCATACCTTGAATTCATCTTTAATTGATTTGCAGTTAATTATCCTACAGTAGAAAGAAAGTGTCTTCACTAGTGGAAATGAATATCTAGCTTTCATATTTGGGGGCCCGTGTTTTCAATGAGGAATGTAGTGTGATAGATCAATCATGCTGACTCCTTGGCTTTCCAACTTCCCCAACCATTCGCAGACCAGACCTCATGCCCTAGAGCCCACAAGAAATTCTCCCCTTAAGCCATATTACCTGGGAAGTTCCCCAAGATACACTAGTCATAGAGGGTGTCTGCCACTTCTTCTAAAAGACCAAAACGTATTATATATAGACAAACAAACCAAAAGTCAAACATTTGGAGAAAAAAAAAAAAACTTTAGCACTGAATCATATTGTTTTCAGTATATTGTATAGTCATATATTGTGATGAAACTAAAGTGATCTAAATGCAAACCCATAGCTTCAGGCTTGGAAAATGTATATTTTTATGTAAAGTGTCACCTGTTCCAACAGAAATTTGAAACTGTAAGAAATTATTTGTTAGTATAAAAAAAACTGCCAGTGGCAAAGCCGCTCTATCATTGTCTTTTAAAAGTTGCTTATGCAGCAGCTTTTAGTGTGTTGGGTCGGATTGTGTATTGATGCAATGGGTTTCAAATCTCAGAGGTGTGATATGACAAAAAAGGCCCAGCAGTTGCCCACATTCCACACAAATTTGGTCAACCTCCACCGTTCTGCATAGTTACAAGGGATTCTTGCATTCCTCATGGAAGTGGAAATTAGTTATTAGCTATGACCAGGCTAAATAGACATTAAAATTTGTACATCTCCTTAGCAAACAATAAATATTATTTAAAACCAGCTGTCACTGACCTCTGTAGCTGTAGGAACCATGAACCAGCTCATCCTCAAATTTCACAATAGAAACAATAATAGGTAAAGTGGTATTAAACTAAAAACAAAATGTATTATATGCAGATTACCAGTTCTAGATTTGGTGGCTTGATTATTTTTCTTTTTTATTAGGCTTTTGTTTCTTTATTTTCACCTGCTGATCCTGCCAGTAAGTCTGCTATTTTTAACTTCTTTTAGCAGGCCAAGCTTTCCAGCAAAAGTGACAGTTAGTGGGTTGGGACAAAGCATTTACTACTGGCAGGAGTGCTAACAATGATCTGCCCAGGAACCAGAGGTGCAGAGTCCAGCCCCGCTGCAGGCAGCCTGTCAAAGTCTCTGGCAGGATGTAGCTGGACAGGGCTGAGCGATGTATCTAGTGGTACCCGCATTTAGGGCCCTGTGCATTCAGGGGCAGATGTGGCTTCATCCCTGGATGCAGAGGGCCCGAAACACAGATAACACTCAGTACAGCATTCAGCCCCGTCCAGCCACAGGCTGCCAAAGACTTTGAAAAGCTAAATACTGCATCTGACCTTTTCAGGTGTACTAAAATACCGGGAGGGAAAAATTGCTCCTGGACATCCCTGTGTGAAGGGGGCCTTAGGCAGGCCATAGACTACACTATATTACCAAAACTATTGGGACGCCTGCCTTTACACGGACAGGAACTTTAATGGCATCTCAGTCTTAGTCCGTAGAGTTCAATATTGAGTTGGCCCACCCTTTGCAGCTATAACAGCTTCAACTCTTCTGGGAAGGCTGTCCATAAGGTTTAGGAGTGTGTTTATGGGAATGTTTGACCATTCTTCCTGAAGCGCATTTGTGAGGTCAGGAACTGATGTGGACTAGGATGACTGGCTCGCAGTCTCCGCTCTAATTCATCCCAAAGGTGTTCTATCAGGTTGAGTTCAGGACTCTGTGCAGGCCAGTCATATTCCATCCCAAACTCACTCATCCATGTCTTTATGGACCTTGTTTGTGCACTGGTGTGCAGTAATGTTGGAACAGGAAGTGGCCATCCCAAAACTGTTCCCCCCAATGTTGGAAGCATGAAATTGTCCAAAATGTCTTGGTATGCTGACAGCTTCACTGGAACTTAGGAGCCAAGTCCAACCTCTGAAAAACAACCCCTCACCATAATCCCTCCTCCACCAAATGATTTGGACCAGTGCACAAAGCAAGGTCCATAAAGACATGGATGAGCGAGTTTGGGGTGGAGGAACTTGAGTCCTGACCTTAACCTGATAGAACACCTTTGGGATGAATTGGAGAGTAGAGACTGCGAGGCCTTCTTGTCCACATCAGTGTCTGACCTCGCAAATGCGCTTCTGGAAGAATGGTCAAACATTCACATAGACACACTCCTAAGCCTTGAGGACAGTCTTCCCAGAACAGTTGAAGCTGTTGTAGCTGCAAAAAGGTGGGCCAACTCAATATTGAACCCTACGATGGATCGACCTGCATACAATCAGCCTGACCATAGGTGTATCGAATCTTGGCCAGTCCCTGCTGAACCGGCTGTGATTCGAACCATCTATGGCTGGCTTTATAGTAATGCTCAGATTACACACCCAGCTCAGAGGAGTGCTTCGAAAGAGACTTTCAGAAAGTTTTGAACTGTTCCTGTGCTTTCACTTTACAAAATTAATTTCTGCAAATCATTTGTAGACCAATTTTTATTAAGCAATAAAAAATAAAGATATAAAAGGGCTTAAACATGTGAAAACACTTAAAAAAATAACACTGAGCCAAAAGCATTATATTTTCCCTTTCACTAAGCTTTGACTGCAAATGACATACATAAGCTTTAATGCATTGTTCTATTTCCTGTAATGCTCTTTTATGCTTTTATATATGTATTAGATGTTAACTTAGAGGGGTAATGTTCTTATCTCCGATTATTATATTCCTGCAGGTGTACATGTTATCAGGTATAGAGTTACTCCGGAGATAAAAATGGAAGGCATTTCACTTATCATCTTAATATTAATGAATAGCCCCAAACCAATAAGCAGATGGCTAAATGTCAGATTACAAGGTAGGCGCAAAACGGAAAAAATGTAAATGCAAAAGGACAACCTTAGCTCACCTGAAACAGGCAGAGCGTCCCCGGTGTAAAGCACTGCTAAACTATATCCACCAACTACCGTGACATGTTGTAATTTCCAACTGCACAGCCCGCCATAACATTTGTTTCTCATAAAGAAATTAATAGGCTTTGATATCCAAGCCTACAGAACCAGACTGCTCTAATCAAAGCATAGCGCTAAATTATTGAAATATGCCTTTAAAAGCACGGAGCAAACATACATATTTTAAATTTAGCCTAGAAGCATTTCCAAACTTCTTTAAACATTAACTGTTGTGGCTCTGAAGCTCAGTCCTATAGGCAGGCCATGCTGATTCTGTTTCTACATGTTATAGGAATAGTAGTTTTAAAACATCCAAATTACAAAATGCCTAATACGACGGAGCTTCTAAAAATGTGGATCTCCTGCGAAAATGTTACTAAAGCTCCAAGCAATAAGTGGCCTCAGTAGGGGTCTAGTCTCTGTTCGAATGTCACAACATTCACACAGCCAACACAAATAATCCCATAATGTTTCTAATATGTTTATTTCCTATGATCATCAGCACCATCTACTGCAGGGGTCTCCAAGCTTTCTAAACAAAGGGCCAGTTTACTGTCCTTCAGACTTTATTGGGGCCAGACTGTGGCCATTGGGAGTTGAAATTGTCCTGGCATAAGTGAGCGTAAACATTGCATCTTCGGCATTAGGGGGATGAGTAGTGCCCCATGGTTGGTGCCAGTGGGAGGCAGGGCCGGTGCTACCACTAGGCAAAACTAGGCAGCCACCTAGGGTGCCCTGCTACCTAGGGCACCCGGCCACTGGTTTTCCTACTCATTTCTCTCTAAAGCAAGCAACTAAGTCTCAGCATCAGCAGGCAGCCGCACACCGTTCGCACATAGTGTCAGAAGTGCAGCGGTGGCGGAGGACTGTGTCTGTGTCCCAACTCCCAAATTAATGGAAGCAAGCAAACATTCATTGATGGACACTGGTGAGGCTACATTTCATGGGCGCTGGTGAGGCAGGCTGAGTTTGATGAGTTCCTCATCGTTGGTGTCAGTGGGGGGAATGGTTCCATCATTGTTGGTGTCAGTAGAAGGAATAGTGCCCCATCATTGGTGTCAGTAAAAGGAATAGTGCCCCATCATTGGTGTCAGTGGAAGGAACAGTGTCCTTTCATTATTGCCAGTGGGAGAAATAGTGCCTCATTGTTGTGCCAATGAGAGAAATAGTGCCCCGTTGTTGATGTCAGTTACAGGATTTATGCCCCATTGTTAGTGACAGTGGGAGGAATAGTGTCTTGCATCAGTAAGAGGAAAAGGGCCAGATAAAAGCAAGCAAAGGGTTGCATCCAGCCCCCGGGCCACAGTTTGCAGACCACTGATCTAGTGATTATAATACAGTCTTTTCCTAATTGAGATATTTCAGGAAAATACTGCATTATGGTCACTAGGTGAAGGTGGCAGAAAGAAAAATCTTAGGCACATTATGGGGAATATTTATGATGTCTATGTGAATGCTGTGACATTTGTGCAGCCAATTTTTTATAAATAGACCCCTAATGCCGCGTACACACGAGCGGACTTTACGGCAGACTTTGTCCTGCGGACTTTTAGACGGACTTTACGAGGGACTTTCCGAATGAACGGACTTGCCTACACACGATCAACCAAAGTCCGACGGATTCGTACGTGATGACATACGACCGGACTAAAACAAGGAAGTTCATAGCCAGTAGCTGCCCTAGTTTTTGTCCGTCGGACTAGCATACAGACGAGCGGATTTTTTGACCGGACTCGAGTCCGTCGGACAGATTTGAAACATGTTTCATTTCTAGTTCCTTAAGAAGAATATAGGGAAAGTGTATCGTCGCACGGAGTGGTACCGTGGATACACATAAAATAATACTGTGCCACGTCCTAACAATTGCATATATCAAAAAAATCCATCATTGTTACTAATATTATACTTACTTTGCTATACTGAAGTGTACCAATTCAATCTACAAAAAATATATACACTATATACAGTGGGGACGGAAAGTATTCAGACCCCCTTAAATTTTTCACTCTTTGTTATATTGCAGCCATTTGCTAAAATCATTTAAGTTCATTTTTTTCCTCATTAATGTACACACAGCACCCCATATTGACAGAACAACACAGAATTGTTGCCATTTTTGCAGATTTATTAAAAAAGAAAAACTGAAATATCACATGGTCCTAAGTATTCTGACCCTTTGCTGTGACACTCATATACCGGTATTTAACTCAGGTGCTGTCCATTTCTTCTGATCATCCTTGAGATGGTTCTACACCTTCATTTGAGTCCAGCTGTGTTTGATTATACTGATTGGACTTGATTAGGAAAGATACACACCTATATAAGACCTTACAGCTTACAGTGCATGTCAGAGCAAATGAGAATCATGAGGTCAAAGGAACTGCCTGAAGAGCTCAGAGACAGAATTGTGGCAAGGCACAGATCTGGCCAAGGTTACAAAAACATTTCTGCTGCACTTAAGGTTCCTAAGAGCACAGTGGCCTCCATAATCCTTAAATGGAAGACGTTTGGGACGACCAGAACCCTTCCTAGAGCTGGCCGTCCGGCAAAACTGAGCTATCGGGGAAGAAGAGCCTTGGTGAGAGAGGTAAAGAAGAGCCCAAAGATCACTGTGGCTGAGCTCCAGAGATTCAGTTGGGAGATGGGAGAAAGTTGTAGAAAGTCAACCAACACTGCAGCCCTCCACCAGTCGGGGCTTTATGGCAGAGTGGCCCAACGGAAGCCTCTCTTCAGTGCAAGACACATGAAAGCCCACATGGAGTTTGCTAAAAAACACCTGAAGGACTCCAAGATGGTGAGAAATAAGAATCTCTGGTCTGATGAGACCAAGATAGAACTTTTTGGCCTTAATTCCAAGCGGTATGTGTGGAGAAAACCAGGCACTGCTCATCACCTGTCCAATACAGTCCCAACAGTGAAGCATGGTGGTAGCAGCATCATGCTGTGGGGGTACAGGGATATCCTGGACAAAAACCTTCTCCAGAGTGCTCAGGACCTCAGACTGGGCCGAAGGTTTACCTTCCAACAAGACAATGACCCTAAGCACACAGCTAAAATAACGAAGGAGTGGCTTCACAACAACTCCGTGACTGTTCTTGAATGGCTCAGCCAGAGCCCTGACTTAAACCCAATTGAGCATCTCTGGAGAGACCTAAAAGTGGCTGTCCACCAACGTTTACCATCCAACCTGACAGAACAGGAGAGGATCTGCAAGGAGGAATGGCAGAGGATCCCAAATACAGGTGTGAAAAACTTGTTGCATCTTTCCCAAAAAGACTCATGGCTGTATTAGATCAAAAGGGTGCTTCTACTAAATACTGAGCAAAGGGTCTGAATACTTAGGACCGTGTGATATTTCAGTTTTTCTTTTTTAATAAAGCTGCAAAAATGTCAACAATTCTGTGTTTTTCTGTCAATATGGGGTGCTGTGTGTACATTAATGAGGAAAAAATGAACTTAAATGATTTTAGCAAATGGCTGCAATATAACAAAGAGTGAAACATTTAAGGGGGTCTGAATACTTCCCGTCCCCACTGTATATAAACTTGCGCTGATGGTGCAAAAATGGGGTAATAAAAAAAGTGAATGAAGCTGCTATATACAAAGTGCTAAACACTTGACAACAATAAAAATACATAGATAAAGCGCTCACAAACATAGACCCATCATAAGTGAAAAAAAAAACACAACGTAAGGTCCATAAAAAACTGAAAAAATGCTTCACATCTGATGTGCAAACAGAAAAAATGTTTCAGAAAATTTCTCAGGCGTACCAAGACACCCCCACATGTGTCCCCACTCACCAGATCACAATGACACCCAGCTTTTCAGTCTGGGGGTCAATAAGGCTTGTACCAATATTCAAAAGATGTCAGACAGAATGAATGGTGGAACTTGTTGATATATGTTTCTTCAAGATGATATCTCAGCCATAAACAGGTACCCAAAAGGAAAGAGATGGACTAATAGTGAAGTAAGCTAAGAACAGGCTTTATTGCGCATAAAAAATGCATACTTACAAATGTAAGTTAAAAGCAGGCATAAAATAGGGAGAAAAATATAGCAGACGCCATTACTGGCGTTCTTTTAAAAATGCAATCTATTTTTTATTGTGGAGCCACACAACAATGAGTTTTGTGTTTTTACTATATGAACTTATATGTTACTATGTTACTATATTTTTTAAATAATGTTTGAAATACATGACTTTGCAGAATCAAAAAAGCAGCTTGGATGAGCCTATAACTATAGATGAAGTTGCTAACGCCATAAAAGACCTAAAACTTAACAAAAGACCAGGCCCAGACGGCTACTCGGCTTTGTACTATAAAACATTCTCAGAAATACTCTCTCCCATTCTCACTGAAACTTTTAACAAACTTCTAGATGGACATTCTTTTTGACAAGAAACACTAATGGCAATTGTTTGTATGATCCCAAAACCCCTTTCTGATGATACTTCCTGTGTGAATTATCGGCCTATCTCTCTGTTAAACCTTGATATGAAATTATTAGCAAAAATAATAGCAAAACGCCTCAATAGCATTATAGGAAAATTAATACATAGAGATCAAGTAGGCTTCATGCCAAATAGACAGGCAGGCGATAATATACGCAGGGCAGTGTTATTGGCACATATTGCTAAAAAACGGAAAATCCCTTTATGTTTTCTATCTCTCGATGTTAAGAGGGCATTTGACACAGTATCCTGGCAATATATGCAATATTCATTACAAAAATGGGGTTTTGGACCCCACTTTTTAACATGGATCAAAGCATTATATAATAAACCCAAAGCCTATATAAAATATGCTGGATACAAATCTGATGCCTTTAATATCGAAAGAGGTACCCAACAGGGTTGCCCATTATCTCCCTTATTATTTGCCCTTATACTCGAACCCATGGCCCAATACATCAGAACAAACCAAACTATAACTGGCATTGAAGTAGGAGGTATCACACACAAATTATGTATATTTGCAGACGATATATTACTTTTTCTATCATCACCACAGGTCTCTGGTCCTAACTTAATACCAGCTCTTGATGGATTTGCAGCCCTATCCGGCCTTATGATTAATCCCAAGAAATGCCTAGTGCTTAATATTTCACTCACAAACATGGAGTTGATCCCGGCTAGGGCTGCACTCCCATTCACATGGGCAGAAAAATCAATCCCATATCTTGGAATTCATTTAACAGCATCTCACTCTGACTTATTCTCAACCAATTATCCTCCTGTATTAAGACAGATCACAAATCTAATAAAACAATGGTCGCAACTTCCTTTATCCTGGATAGGGAAGATTAATGCAATCAAAATGACTATTCTACCCAAATTGCTTTATCTATTCAGAGTCCTCCCTATTCCAATTCCTTCCTATTTTTTGAGAATAGTACAAAAAAGAGCAACTTCGTTTATATGGGGCTCTTCTAAACCACGTATACCTATACACACACCACATCTTCCCAAAAATAAAGGAGGCCTGGGATACCCTAATTTTACTAACTACTACAGAGCAGCACATTTGGCCAGTCTGTCCAAATACCATGCAAAACAGGAAATCCCATTATGGGTATTTATAGAGGCTTCAGAAAATGACCCTCTATTAATATCAAACTTATTATGGCTTGATCCTAAAGACCGCTTTAAAATTCATAATCCCATAACTAAACACTTCTTATCTCTCTAGGATAAACTAAAAACCAAATATCAGTTACAATCTCCACACAATCCTCTCCTTTCTTTTATCAGAAATCCAGCCTTTTATCCGGCATGGATCTACCCAAATTCTTTTAAAGCTTGGACAACATCAGGCATTCAGACACTAAATGACTTCATAGCATCTAAATCATTCCTTTCATTCCCATCGCTTAGAGAAAAATATGATCTACCAAACTCTGAGATATTTAGATATCTCCAAATCAAAAATTTCTATACACCATTCCTAAAGGGGGATACACCATTATCCCAATTATCCATTTTTGAATCAATCTGTACAAAAGATCCATTTGCTAAAGGTACAATTTCATCACTTTATAATCAATTATATGGAGTACCAAATCTTAATAGACCCTCTTACGTTCAGAGGTGGGAGGAGGACCTGGGACGAACTTTAGAAGACACGGACTGGTCTAACATATGGCTCACATCTAAGTCATCTTCACCCAACATCTTAGCACTGGAGACAAATTATAAAGTCCTAACTCGCTGGTACCTTGTACCCGCTAGAGTGGCAAAATATTCACCTAATACCTCAGCTCTTTGTTTTCGAGGATGCCCAGAAATAGGCACACATTTACACATATGGTGGACGTGCCCAGTAATCCAAACCTTCTGGAAGGAAGTCTTCGTGATTGCATCTAAAATATTTTAAAAAATAATACAACCAGATCCTTATATAACTTTACTTAATCTAAAACCGGAATGGTTAACACTCTCTCAATTCAAACTTATGATCCAACTAACAACGGCTGCAAAACAAACAGTGGCCAAGGCATGGAAATCTCCTACATTGGTACTAGCAGAAACAATTCACAGAATGAATAATACAATGTCCCATGCTAAGATGGTAGCCATCGATCAAAATCAAATTCCAAAATTTGAAAAACTTTGGCATCCTTGGATAAAACAACAGTTCCTGTCAAACTTCAATGACTCTGTCCTGTTGCCATGGTAGCAGATTAAATGACTTACAGAGACACCCATTCTAAGGCTTCAAAGAGAACTAAAAAGAATAATAAACTGACGAGCGGGACCACCTTGTGGACCATACCTCTGCCTTTCTCCCCTTTTTCTTCTTTCTCTTTCCTTTTCTCCACCTTACGATTAAAGCTCATTATCAGAATTTATTTGACCTATATACACTCTACCTGTAAACAATATGTATAGTAGGTATAAATCATTTAAATACCTACAAAAGTAACTAAGGAAATGATATATATCTTTAATTTAGGTTTACGTGAACCCAATGTTTAATATTTGAAATTTCATGATATTTACCTATATAAACCCTACTGTAAAACAATGAGCTTACTTTATATATCCTTGTAAACTTACTTTATGTATCTTTATAATATTGTATACTCAATAAACTTCTTTTGACAAGGAAATACATGACTTTGGCATTAACTATGGCTTGTGGCCAGCTATCCCATTAACCCCACTCCTCACTAATGACCACACAACACTGAAATGGGGTAAATTGGCCATAGCAGCCGTTTTATTAACCAAATATAAAATAATTAACATATTAACATAATAAACCTTTTTAATATATATCCCGTTTTTTCACAACAATGGAGCACAAGGTCCCCATAGGCATAACCCATAACTTTACCTGCTAATCACTTTTTAGGCCTCCAGTCGTGGAAACCCCCAACTCGGAGACAACTAGCAGGTACCCATATACCAACTGGGAGCCGTACCTCATACGGGTCCCTACACCATGCCTTTTTGCTGTGCCCATCTGACCCAAAAAGGACCTTGCGCCCCGCCAATTGCCGCAAACCAACCACCAGGATTGCAGCATACTCCACCATATCCACTAAATTGTAGGGCGGGCGGGTGGGAAGTTCCTTACCCTCTCTCCTCGTGCTGACTAAGTGCCTCCCCTTCCGTTCCGTCTAGCTTGCTTCCCCGGCTCCTCCCCTTCACCTCTGCACTGCCAGCCCCCAGCTAACTGTTCCCACCCCTTTTCCTAACCACGTCCAAACCCCATTAAACCCCTGTCATGCCGGCCCTGCGCTGAATTACCTTTTAGGTAATGCTCCGGGCCTTACTTTTTATGAATTTTACTTCTTTGCTATGCATGATGCTTTATGTAACTAGGTGGTTCTAATTTATATACTACCCACCAGACACATTTTGTTGTGTTATCTCCCTGGTTGCTTGCTTCATATAAAGTCCCAAATCTTCCCCACATTTTTCAGTGTAATACGGATGGAGGCAGATTTTCTACTATGTTCGAGGCCTCATACAAAGTCCCAATCCCCCTTTCATTTTTAACAGCTCAGCAACTGCTGTCAAGTTGTTTTTCCACCTCCTGGAGTCCATCCAAGTTTTATCCTGTGTTGATCCCAGATGAAGGGGGGAGTGGTGTTGCCCCCATAATTCATTGGCTGTTTTTATATGACTTTTTTTTATCAACAATTAAAATGATCTGGGACTCTTTGATCTGATTTTGGTCTGGTGCTTCTTTCTGTATTTCTAAGGTCCCAAGATGGTGGCATGGATGAGGTGCAGCTGGAGAAGAGTTTCGGAAGGGTGAAATTCCTCCTTGAGTAGAAAGGTGAGATACTGTCTATAAATTTCCTTACCAACACACCCCTGGAGCTGCTCACAGAATGATGCAGTTGTAAAATACCATGTGAAATGTAGTGCAGCGGTCAGCAACTACACTATATTACCACAAGTATTGGGATGCCCACCTTTACAGGCACAAGAACTTTAATGGCATCCCAGTCTTATGCCCCGTACACACGGTCGGACTTTGTTCGGACATTCCGACAACAAAATCCTAGGATTTTTTCCAACGGATGTTGGCTCAAACTTGTCTTGCATACACACGGTCACACAAAGTTGTCGGAAAATCTGATCGTTTTAAACGCGGTGACGTAAAACATGTACGTCGGGACTATAAACGGGGCAGTGGCCAATAGCTTTCATCTCTTTATTTATTCTGAGCATGCGTGGCACTTTGTCCGTCAGATTTGTGTACACACAATCGGAATTACTGATAACGGATTTTGTTGTCGGAAAATTTTATCTCCTGCTCTCCAACTTTGTGTGTCGGAAAATCCGATGGAAAATGTCCGTTGGAGCCCACACATGGTCGGAATTTCCGACAACACGCTCCGATCGGACATTTTCCATCGGAAAATCGGACCGTGTGTACGGGGCATTAGTCCGTAGGGTTCAACATTGAGTTGGTCCACCCTTTGCAGCTATAACCGCTTCAAATCTTCTAGAAAGGCTGTCCACAAGGTTTAGGAGTTTGTCAATGGGAATGTTTGACCATTCTTCCATAAGCGCATTTGTGAGGTCAGGCACTGATATGCAAGAAACAACAAAAAGTGTAGCGCTAAACAGTATCATGTGTCATGTTGGAACAGGAAATGGCCATCCCCAAACAGTTCCCATAAGGTTGGGAGCATGAAACTGTCTACTTTGTAGGGGGTTATGATTGATGCCAATGTTCTTAAGGGTAGTTGGGAAGAGTTACAGAACTACAGAGGGAAGTGACCTGTAATTTTTTTTTCAGTTGCTTTCTAGACTTCCCTCCAGGTTCCCCTCTTGAACTGCTTTGTTCTATAGCTTATTACAACATATTTGTAAAATAAAATTGACAGACGGCTATTTTAACATAAGAACAAAACCCACACTATTGTGAAAGACAGAGGCACATCATAAATTTAGCAAGCCATTATTGATATTGAGGAAACAAATAGCGGAATAAAATATTGTGCAATGAAACAGGAAGAAAAAGAATCTCAGCTTAGCAGAGGGTAGATAAAGCTGAGTTATTCTAGGTCACATATGAGGTTCTGCTGGGTGACTGTCTAAAGAAAACAGCTTTGTTTACTCAGAGTGGTGTCTACAAGTATGTTTTTCTACATACTGTACATATCCACAGGCAACCTTAAGGTCATATTAACCCAAAGAGAAGAATGGAATATATTGCAGCTTACCAATCATTAGATGTGGTGGCTGCATTAGTTTTCTTTTTGTTAGGATTTTGTTCCCTTTATTTTCATCTGGTGATCTGGCTAGTAACACACTTCCTTTCTTAGGGTGTCTCCACTCTGGATGAAGACACTCTTGGACAGTAACATTGTCAGACTGGGGAGAGAGTAGTGTTACATGGACTAGTAGAGTTAGATGAACTTGACTAACAAATTGAATCTGAATTCCAGCTAACACTATTTAAAGCGGAGCTCCCCCCTCCGCTGCCATCTTTGGCACATTTCGGTTTTGATAGGTACCGGCTCCCACTTCCAGCTGACTTTGCCGTGGCCCCCTAGGGCTGAGCTGGTGGCCCCCCTCCTCCTTTCCCGGCCGCCAGCTGATTCACAAAGTGCAGCGCGCTTTATGCATGCGCAGTAGGGAACAGGCTGTGAAGCCGCAAGGCCTCACTGCCGATTTCCCCTAGCCGAGATGGCGGTGGTAGCACTCAAGAGCTGATAAAAAATCGTCTTGGGTGAAGACACTGCTGAATTCGTGGACAGGTAAGTATCCTAATTTTAAAATTATTTAATTTTTTTCTGAAGGAGCCTGAAGCTCTTCTTTAAGCAGATACAGCAAACATTTTTTTCCTTTTGGGATAAAGGTAAATGAATAATGATCATTTTAAGCAACCCTGTCAGTGGTAAATGGTTTGTCTCAACACCCTTACTGCTAAATTTGCTGGACAGCTTGGCTGGATCAATAGGTAAAAATAAAATTAAAAAAATTTAAAAAGAAAACGAATGCAGCCACCACATCTAAGAAGGGGTAGGCAGCAATATATTACATTTTTGTCTTTGGGTTTAATACCATACTCTGGCCATGAATGGCAAAAAAATAGTTGCACTTTTAAAATGATATACAATTTTAGGATACCCCCACCCTCTTTTATATACAGTTTATATACAGTATTTGTAACACTGTGCATAGTTACTGAGATGCAGACTTCTATTTGCCCACAAGATGGTGGCATTCTGCACTTTTCCTCGCCATAGCTTAATCCAATCTTTTAGAGCATGCTAGGAAATGTAGTCTGGAAGCAGGGCTTTTGATACAGCAAGCTGAAGGCACAAATTACAAAACCCACAAGCTCCAGACAAGGAGAGGGACTTTATAAAAGGAAAAACCCAGACAGTATGAAAACAATTGTGGAGAGACGTGTCAACAGGAAGGAGTGTGCGTGAGATTGTTCTGAGCTGGGCTGTCTGGACCGGGTCAGATCAAGTTGTGGTCCCACAGAGCTGACTGCTGTGTGAAGTGCCGAGTGGAGGAGATCATTCAGAGTAGACTCCTGCAGCATCCAGAACTGCCATAAGAAGTATATGCAACAATTCTGCCAAAATCTAATTGTCAATTAAGGGGGCCCCCCACCGCATGACAATCTGGCCGAGGGCTTTCATAGTGGAGTGGTGCACTTTCAGTATGTCAAAAAAAGTCCTGCAAGCAGCTCCTTTGAGGCGCTTTAGAAGCAGTGTATATGTAGCGCTTACCCCCGAAGGAGCGGCTGATTATTTGTTATATCCGTAATTCACGTTTACCACCTAACCCATCGCAGCCCATAAATCCAAAAAACACAGTCCATATTGCATTTTTTCTCTTGCATTATTAAGTGACATGAACTGGGATAGGAGAAGGGTTTCTTTTGAGATGCTCTTTTGTTGCTTTATCATCTTTTCTCTGCCTCTCATGTAAGAACCTAGAATCATTGCGGGTAATAGGAAATCACTTTTCTGGCACGCTCCCTTCCCCGCAGGGGAGGCCAACGACACCGATGACTACATGCTGTACGGTGTCATCTCTTCCTCTATGGAGGCCGGTTCCCCACCCTTTTCACAAGGGGGGCTCCGTTGGCTCCCCGGAGGGGGGACCTCTCCCCTCCAGGAACCAGGCTGGGCTTCTCTCCAAACTCGAACAGGAAACTCCAAAACTCCCTGGCTGACCACGTGACGCGCTTTTATACGTGAGTTCCGGGGCATTTCCAAACAAATTATTGATTGGCCGGGACTCGCATACAAACCACCTGCCACTCAAATCCCAAATGAACAAAACAGGCCTGCCGTAATAGTACAAGCCTGGCTAAACTTTCCTGAAACTATAATTCAACAAAAAGTCACATACTTAAAAGTAAGTGCCCGCTACATATACACCGTTGCTAAAGTGCCCCTGCTAAAGCGCCCCGCTAGCAGAGGGGTGGACAGGGGGACAGAGGGGTGGACTTGGGGACAGAGGGGGGGACAGTGGGATGGACAGGGGGACAGTGGGGTGGATAGTGGGATGGACAGAGGGGTGGACAGGGGGACAGAGGGGTGGACAGGGGGACAGTGGGATGGACAGGGGGACAGAGGGATGGACAGGGGGACAGTGGGATGGACAGAGGGGTGGACAGGGGGACAGAGGGGTGGACAGGGGGACAGAGGGATGGACAGGGGGACAGAGGGATGGACAGGGGGACAGAGGGATGGACAGGGGGACAGAGGGGTGGACAGGGGGACAGAGGGGTGGACAGTGGGGTGGACAGGGGACAGTGGGGTGGACAGGGGGACAGTGGGATGGACAGAGGGGTGGACAGGGGGACAGAGGGGTGGACAGGGGGACAGAGGGGGGGACAGTGGGGTGGACAGGGGGACAGTGGGGCGGACAGGAGGGTGGACAGTGGGATGGACAGAGGGGTGGACAGGGGGACAGAGGGGTGGACAGTGGGGTGGACAGTGGGACAGTGGGGTGGACAGGGGGACAGTGGGATGGACAGAAGGGTGGACAGGGGGATGGACAGAGGGGTGGACAGGGGGACAGAGGAGTGGACAGGGGGACAGAGGGGGGGACAGTGGGGTGGACAGGGGGACAGTGGGGTGGACAGGGGGGACCTCTCCCCTCCAGGAACCAGGCTGGGCTTCTCTCCAAACTCGAACAGGAAACTCCAAAACTCCCTGGCTGACCATGTGACGCGGCTTTTATACGTGAGTCCCGGGGCATTTCCAAACAAATTATTGATTGGCCGGGACTCGCATACAAACCACCTGCCACTCAAATCCCAAATGAACAAAACAGGCCTGCCGTAATAGTACAAGCCTGGCTAAATTTTCCTGAAACTATAATCCAACAAAAAAGTCACATACTTAAAAGTAAGTGCCCGCTACATACACCCCCCACTTGAATCACAATTGTTCCCAGTTGTGGGGAATGAATTTAGAGTACCTCCTTAGTTTTAAGAAGGAAAGAGCATCTCACTAATCAGATGGGAATGGGGAAAAGGAAAATATAAACTTGAAACAGGGATAACATTAATGTCATTGTACACAATATCAACACAACATATTTTCTTATACAATTTACATGGCCTGACTGTAGATCCCTACAGCTAACATTCCATACAAGTGGAACCAAAGCACTGCTCCCACAGGAGGAATACTCTGCTTACCACAGGGCTTCATCTGTAAGATAGACAGCCGTCACATCTTCAATATACCTAAAAGAAGACAGAAAACATTTCTAAATACTACTAACTACTACACACACATTACCAAACAGAGGGGGTTATCATCCTCTATTGGGTAATCAATCAAATATACAATCTTTTATGGCATGTACGTTTCTGTTAGGATCATTGCTCCCTCAAAAGGAGTCCAGCAGTCCTCCTGCAGATCGCACCCTAAACAGACATGCTCAGCGATTCAATCCGTTTGCCTGTTGGCAAATAAACTTTCTGTTTGGCTCTTAAACAAGAGTCCCTGAAGAAGTACTTGTATAGCAAAGGGACTTAGCAGAGACAGCACACCCTAGTGTCCATAACTTTGTCCTTGTTAGGCACCATGAATGTGAGTCTCCTGCTTGGCAAAGTATTTGGGGAAAACCCACCCTAACCCATCTGCCATCCTGCAGTCAATCTGGGTAGTAACATACATTTGTGAGTGCACTTTGAACAATCCTGCTCACAAATAATACCTCGGGTCAAGCAACCTTTTCCAACTGTCCCCTGGTCCTCTCACCGAGATAGAGTAGCTACGGGTGTTTTGTCTGGCCTTTACTACTAACACTCTATCTTTGTGAATTGCTCTTCCAAGTCTCCATTCACGGTGGATGTCTTTAAATCAAACCCAAACCTCACTGTCAAGTGTCCTTTTTGGTTTAGGAACATGAAGATAGTCCCAAACAAGTTCATCCTCCCATGCTTCCCTGGAACTTTCAATAACTTCCATAATGTGTTCCGGAACACAGGGGTAATCTAGGCCCCACTCCTAAGCCACCTTCCTTTGAACCTCTCTCTGAAACCTTGAAAGTCTAGGCAAATCTTTAGCCTTTCCTCTGCAAGGCAAAACACATGCGTCAGAAGCTCTGCTGACCCACTGTTGAAACGTGGCTGCCCTGGTAGGAAGGGTAGTACTTGAAACATTAAACGGAGGTACTGGAGTTTTAACCGTACCAGATAACTTTCCTGACACTCCTGTGGAAGCCTCCACTGAAGTAGAACTTTCTAGGAAACATTCTTCCTCATCACTTGACTCAAACTCTTCAGGGGATGACCATTCAAAAAGATTGTCCATAGATCCATATTTTTGCAAAATCTGTGGTGATCCCCAATCTACAGCCCGGCCTTCGTCTACCCTGTTTGGCTCACCCGAGGGATCCCCCTCCTGTTACTTAGGCTCCTTCCGGACGGGCACAACAGAGGGCTTACTGCTAACCGCCTCCTCAGGGGTTTCTTCCACAGACTGAGCAACAACTTCAACAGTCCCTGGGTCCCCAGCCAGGCTACAGGCTTTTCCATTAGATCCTACCTTATCTTCTGGTGGTTCCGATTCAGCGAATCAGATGGGAGCTCCTCCACTGATGCAGCAGGCGATACATGACCATCTCTGGCCTTCCGAATCACCTGTTCTTGCGGCAGACAAAGTCTTGTTGCAATATTAGCAGAATAATATTTGACTTCTTGTTGGACGGGTCCCAACCGTGTCAACTGAACACCGCAATGTCCACACTGGGCCCAGGAGGTCACTCCAACCGTAGGCCTCTGACATCCAGGACACAACATACAAAGCCTCTCCACTCCGTCAATCACCCCCAGTGCCAGTCCTCCGGTGAGCTCTAACCGAACACCGGTGTTGATCAGAACCCGGTCCTGCAAGTCAGATAACCGCTGCATGGCAAGTGCACTCCCAACACCCTCCACCATCTTCCTCCGCCTGTTTCGGTCTGGCGCGTGGCACGCTGAACACTGAAGAATTTTCCTCTGGGGTGTGGCTCCACCCCTCACTTGTTGGTTCAGCGCGCGAAGAACTGTAGCTGCACATTTTCAAAGTCCTCCCCTGTGACCCCTGGTGGCAGGTACTGTTATACTACAGGCTATGTTGGCAACAGTTACTGATATGCAGACTTCGTTGCTATGGGAGCTGGTTAGCGGACAAATGTGAAACAGATATCCCAGACGACGCCCCCACATGTAGCGCTTACCCCCAAAGGAGTGGCTGATTATTTGTTATATCCGTAATTCACGTTTACCACCTAACCCATCGCAGCCCATAAATCCAAAAAACACAGTCCATATTGCATTTTTTCTCTTGCTTTATTAAGTGACATGAACTGGGATAGGAGAAGGGTTTCTTTTGAGATGCTCTTTTGTTGCTTTATCATCTTTTCTCTGCCTCTCATGCAAAAACCTAGAATCATTGCGGGTAATAGGAAATCACTTTGTGTGATTTCTTCAATCAGGGAAGACGGAAGTAGATTTGATAGAGAATAATTGATAAAGAGTCACTCTTGAATAACTTCTTCATCTGCAGAACTTCTTAAGAACAGTCTGTATCTCTATATATGTGCTTGCAGCTTTACCGCTACCTCTTTACCACTACTTCCCTTCTGCATGGTATTTCCAAGTTGAGCTAAAGAAAAGTCACTCTAAATAACTCCTCCCGCTTGACTGATTGGAATCCCGGGGCATTGCTGAACCCAAAGTCACAGGCCATCACCACCTGTCTCACTGACTTGCGTACCAACATCCCTCAGCCTCTGGCAGTACCCTTCCCTTGGGCTTTCACTCACGTGATCAATATTCCATGTGCCACTCATAAACGATCAATCGCCCAGTTTCCTTCCGCTTTGTTGCTACTTCTTTCGCAATGATTCTTTGTTCCCTTTCAGCTTTTCTGGCATTCTCCCTTCCCCGCAGGGGCGGCCAATGACACCAGCGACTACATGCTGTATGGTGTCATCTCTTCCTCTATGGAGGCCGGTTCCCCACCCTTCTCGCAAGGGGGGCTCCGTTGGCTCCCCGGAGGGGGGGACCTCTCCCCTCCGGGAACCAGGCTGGGCTTCTCTCCAAACTTGAACAGGAAACTCCAAAACTCCCTGGCTGACCATGTGACCCGGCTTTTATACGAGAGTCCCGGGGCATTTCCAAACAAATTATTGATTGGCCGGGACTCGCATACAAACCACCTGCCACTCAAATTCCAAATGAACAAAACAGGCCTGCCGTAATAGTACAAGCCTGGCTAAACTTTCCTGAAACTATAATCCAACAAAAAGTCACATACTTAAAAGTAAGTGCCCGCTACATATACACCGCTGCTAAAGTGCCCCTGCTAAAGCGCCCCGCTAGCGGCCGAAAAGCAGCCCTAAAACGACAGTAAATCGAAGCTAAAAATAGCGGCGCTTTACCGCCGATGCCCGGGCGCTGGCAGTGTGAAAGGGCTCTTACAGAAAGTGAAAAAAGTGGATAGATCTGTATCAGGAAGTCAGAGAACATTTTCATAATAAGGAATTCATTTTAACCCCCCATTGTCCCCTTGTCACATCTCTCATCATTTCTTATCTGTAGCCAGCAGGTCCAGATGTCATTACACTTGGCCAATGATCACTGGCATGTAATGTCACCCGAGCTATGCCGTCCAGCTGGGAAATCAAACTGACGTCTCCCAACTTTGAGATAATAATCTTTTTCATTAGTCTGCACACATATCACATTATGTTATGAACAATTTGTCTCAAGTTCCTCCAGAAAGGTACACTGAAAATTTATTTTTTTAAAGAGGAACACTAGCCATTGCATATAAGTCTTCAGTGGAATTACAGGATCACATGCTGTGCTTGGAATTTGTATTGTAAACTCCAGAAATACCTGCACTAAGCTTTACAATAATTTCCTTACAGTTGAGGGTGTTTTTTTTAATTTAAAGTAGAGCTGTGGTTGAGCTATCAACATTCAAATATTTACACAATCTTAAAGCATTTCTCGAAGAAACGTAACGCCCCTCTTTTCTTCCTCCCACTCCCCTTGGACCCATTTGCCATTTTATTTTTAATAAAAGTTTTTAAACTCATTTTTAACTCACCTAAGTCTGCCACTGTGTGTCCATAATTGATGCCTAGTCCAAGAGAAGAGACTTGTATGTGGACGCGGCCTACCCTGCACGTGGTGGTACCTCTCGGGAGTGCATCTGGGGGGATCAATAGTGGAGAAGGATCTGGGTGTTCTGGTGGATCATAGGCTTAATAATGGCATGCAATGCCAAGCAGCATTTTGCAAAGTGAGCAAAATCCTTTTTTGTATTAAGAGAGGTATGAACTGCAGAGAGAGAGATATCATTTTGCCCCCTGTACAAATCATTAGTTAGACCTCATCTGGAATATGCAGTTCATTTTTGGGCACCAGTTCTCAAAAAGCATATCGGGGAACTGGAGAAAGTGCAGAGAAGGGTAACCAAACTGATAAGAGCCATGGAGGAGCTCAGCTATGAGGAAAGATTAGAGGAACTGAATTTTCTCTTGAGAAGAGGTGGTTTAGGGGGGATATGATCAACATGTACAAATAATGTACATAAGTGGTCCATATAGTGAATTTGGTGATGAGTTATTCAGTTTAAGGTCATCACAGAGGATAAGGGGGGCACTCTTTACATCTGGAAGAAAAGAGATTTAATCTCCAAATACAGAAAGGCTTCTTCACAGTAAGAGCCCTTTCACACCGAGCCGCTGGGGGCGTGGGCGGTAAAGCGGCGCTATTTTTAGCGCCGCTTTACCGTCGTTTTAGCAGCGTATTCGGCCACTAGTGGGGCAGTTTTAACCCTCCGCTAGCGGCTGAAAAGGGGTTAAATCCGCCCGCAAAATGCTGCCGGAACGGCGTTTTGCCGGCGGTATCGCAGCACTGCCCCATTGATTTTAATGGGGAGCAGCGGTAGAGGAGCGCTGTGTTCACCGCTCCTTCATCGCTCCAAAGGAGCTGCTGGCAGGACTTTTTGTGACACCCTGCAGGCACACCACTCCATTGTGAAAGCCCTCAGGCTTTCACACTAGAGTGAAAGGAGACGCTTTTTTCAGGCGCTATACAGGCGCTATTTTTAGTGCTGTAGCACCTGAAAAACGCTGCCAGTGTGAAAGGTGCCTAAGAGCTGTGCAAAATGTGGAATAAACTCCCTCAAGTGCTGGTTCTGTCCAGCTCAGTAGATTGCTTTAAAAAGAGACCTGGAT
This sequence comes from Aquarana catesbeiana, assembly GCF_042186555.1. Taxonomy (NCBI): domain Eukaryota; kingdom Metazoa; phylum Chordata; class Amphibia; order Anura; family Ranidae; genus Aquarana; species Aquarana catesbeiana. The sequence goes on from NC_133327.1 coordinate 649,701,596, forward strand.
TATTACCCAAATGTACAGTCAATATAAAAAGGCTACACACCCCTGTTAAAATGTCAGGTTTCTGTGACGTTAAAAAATGAGACAAAGATAAATCATTTCACAATTTTTCCACCTTTAATGTGACCTATAAACTGTGCAACTCAATTAAAAAACAAGGGAAGTAAAAATAAAAATCTTGAAATAATGTGTTTGCATAAGTGTGCATACCCTCTTATAACTGGGGATGTAGCTGTGTTCAGAATTAAGCAATCACATTCGAAATTATGTTAAATAGGAGTCAGTAAACACCGGACATCATTTAGAGTGCCTCTGATTAACCCCAAATAAGTTCAGCTGTTCTAGTAGGTCTTTCCTGACTTTTTCTTAGTCCATTCCTACACCAAAAGCCTTGTTCCGCAGAGAGCATCCAAAGCATTAGAGGGATCTCACTGTTAAAAGGTGTCAGTCAGGAGAAGGGTACAAAACTATTTCCAAGGCATTAGATATACCATGGAACATAGTGAAGAAAGTCATCATCAAGTGGAGAAAATATGGTACAACAGTAGAAAGCTGAACATGAAGGGAAACTTCATCTTTCAGCATGCCAACGACCCAAAGCATACATCCAAGTCAACAAAGGAATGGCTTCACCAGAAGAAGAATAACGTCTTGGAATGGCCCAGCTAGAGCCCAGACCTGAATCCGATTGAAAATCTGTGGGGTGATCTGAAGAGGGCTGTGCACAGGAGATGCCCTCACAGATCGGAGTGCATTGTTGTATGATGATTGGCCAAAGCATGCACCTGACCTGCATGCTTTGGCCAATCATAGCGCCCTTTGCTAAGAGAGCCATAAATGGCCAAAGGCAGGGTGCCTTTGGCCAATCATGGCTCAGGGGGACTAAGTCCACGCCCCACACTATAAAAGGCTGCTTACACGGTGGCCGTGTGTACTGTTGGCTGTACTCTGCAACCGGTGTAGCCTATATCTACAGTGCATTCCATGGTGTACTGTTTCTAATACACTTCAGGCGGTGTACACAGTATCTAATACAGTGTGTACAGTGTCTACTACACTTCTGGTGGTGTACACAGTATAAAATACAGTGCAGCCGTTGTACAGCTTCTGATACAATGCAGGCGGTGTACACAGTATCTAATACAGTGTGTACAGTTTCTACTACACTTCTGGTGGTGTACACAGTACACAATACAGTGCAGCCATAGTACAGTTGCTAATACAGTGCAGGCGGTGTACACAGTATCTAATACAATGTGTATAGTTTCTACTACACTTCTGGTGGTGTACACAGTACACAATACAGTGCAGCCATATTACAGTTGCTAATACAGTGCAGGCGGTGTACACAGTATCTAATACAGTATGTACAGTTTCTACTACACTTCTGGTGGTGTACACAGTATCTAATACAGTGTGTACAGTGTCTACTACACTTCTGGTCCTGTACACAGTATAAAATACAGTGCTGCCATAGTACAGTTGCTAATACAGTGCAGGTGGTGTACATAGTATCTAATACAGCGTGTGCAGTTTCGACTACACTTCTGGTGGTGTACACAGTACACAATACAGTGCAGCCATAGTATAGTTGCTAATACAGTGCAGGCGGTGTACACAGTATCTAATACTTGTGTACAGTTTCTACTACACTTCTGATGGTATACACAGTACACAATACAGTGCAGCCATATTACAGTTGCTAATACAGTGCAGGCAGTGTACACAGTATCTAATACAGTGTGCGCAGTTTCTACTACACTTCTGGTGGTGTACACAGTATTTAATACAGTGTGTACAGTGTCTACTACACTTCTGGTCCTGTACACAGTATAAAATACAGTGCAGCCGTTGTACAGTTGCTAATACAGTGCAGGCGATATACACAGTATCTAATACAGTGTGTACAGTTTCTACTACACTTCTGGTGGTGTACACAGTACATAATACAGTGCAGCCATAGTACAGTTGCTAATAAAGTGCAGGCGTTATACACAGTATCTAGTACAATGTGTACAGGTTCTACTACATTTCTGGTGGTGTACACAGTACACAATACAGTGCAGCCGTAGTACAGTTGCTAATAGAATGCAGGCGGTGTACACAGTATCTAATACAGTGTGTACAGTTTCTACTACACTTCTGGTGGTGTACACAGTATCTAATACAGTGCAGTCATAGTACAGTTGCTAATACAGTGCAGGCATTGTACACAGTATCTAGTACAGTGTGTACAGTTTCTACTACATTTCTGGTGGTGTACACAGTACACAATACGGTGCAGCCGTAGTACAGTTGCTAATACAGTGCAGGCGGTGTACACAGTATCTAATACAGTGTGTACAGTTTCTACTACACTTCTGGTGGTGTACACAGTAGCTAATACAGTGTGTACAGTGTCTACTACACTTCTGGTCATGTACACAGCATAAAATACAGTGCAGCCATTGTACAGTTGCTATTACAGTGCAGGCGGTGTACACAGTATCTAATACAGTGTGTACAGTTTCTACTACACTTCTGGTTGTGTACACAGTACACAATACAGTGCAGCCGTAGTACAGTTGCTAATACAGTGCAGGCTGTGTACACAGTATCTAATACAGTGTAGTCTGGTGTTGCAAAACAAAATATACATCATGTCCGGAAGGCCACCAAGGAGAGGTAGATGCTCACAGGCCACTAAAAGAGGGCAAGCAGCCTCTGTGTCTACAGTCAACAGTGCTGGTCATGGACATTGTGCATCCTCTGCAGGTGGCCGTGGGGCACACTTGCCCTTTTTTTCTGCTGCTGGCCGTGTTATTGAGCCAGAACATGCAGAAGAGTTGGTGGAGTGGATAACAAAGCCGTCCTCATCCTCCTCATCCTCTGTCACCCAGGCTCAGAGTAGTTTGCCTTCCAAACCAGCTGCCAAAGCGGCCTATTCCACCAGCTCCTTGTCCACAGTCGCTCCTTCCGTAGCCCCACCATCATGCACAGAGGAGTCCCCAGAATTATTCGACCACAGTGTTGGGTACATGCTGCTGGAGGATGCACAGCGATCTGAAGGCTCCGATGTTGGTTCCCAGGTTGAGGAAGGGAGTAACGTGAACAGAGAGAAGGGGTGCTCAAGAAGGACAAGAAACTAGCAGTCATGTTCCCCCAGCTGCAGCATACGGCCAAGTTTGCTCCAGTGACGAGGAAGGAGGGGATGATGAGGTCACTGGCTGTACTTGGGTGCCTGAGAGAAGAGAGGAGGAAGAGGAGTAGGAGGCACAACTCCAATGAGGCAGGATGTCCTCTAGGGGGGCAGCTTAAGGGTAGCCACCCTATTGCATCAAACCGCGGAGCTCTGCAGGTGCAGGGCGCTGCTGACTCCCCACTGTTCTTTGGTGTGTGATTTTTCGACACGCGTGCAGCAGATCGCACTGTTGCTGTTTGCAACCTATGTCTAAAGCGGATCAAGCATGGCCAGAAGCGTGGCCAGAACAGCAGCCACTTGGCACCACATGCGTGACCAGACATATGACGACCTGCCATGCAGTCCGTTGGCAACAGCACTTGAAAGACCCACATCAAAGAAAAAGGCGGACTTCTCCTTGCTCCTCATCTGGGATCTCCAACCCTACTATACCTCCAGTCCTCTCAAAAATCTGCCCTGAGAGGAATGAAGGTATAGAAATAAGTGTCCCAAGTACTTGCAGCCAATTTGCTAGCAGTACACCATCTGATTTTAGCAGGCAAATTTCCCTACCCCAGTTGCTGAACGGTAAAAATAAATTCGGTCCCAGCCATCCACATGTTTAGCGTCTAAATGCTAGCTTGGCCAAATTGCTAGCACTGCAACTGCTGCCTTTTCAGCTGGTAGACTTTGCCCCCTTTTGTAAATTTGTGGAATGTGCTGTACCTCAGTGGCAGGTTCCAAAACATTTCTTTTCACGGAAGGCCATTCCGGCTCTCTACCGGCATGTGGAAGGCAATGTTTTGGCCTCGTTGGACAGGGCGGTCAGCAGTAAGGTGCATATTACCGCTGACTCATGGTCCGGCAGGCATGGGCAGGGACGTTACTCTTCCTTCATGGTGAAACGGGTAACTCTGCTGGCAGCTAGGAAGGATGCAGGATATGGTTCAGTGTTGTTGGAGCTTGTTCCACCACCACGCCTCCAAAATGCTAGTGGTGATTCTGCCACAGCTCTCTCCTCCACCCCACCTTCTTCCTCTATGGCCTCTTCTGCAGATTTGTCCTCTGAACCAGCGGTGCTCCGTAAGTGTTCAAGGGGCTACGCAAGCAGTCAGGCTAAAAGATACCATGCGATGCTTGAGTTGGTATGCCTAGGGGACAGGAGCCACACTGGGGCAAAGATTCTGTCAGCTTTGCAGAGGCAGGCTCAGAGGTGGTTGATGCCATGCCAGCTTCAGCCAGGAATGGTTGTATGAGACAATGGCACCAACCTTCTCTTCGCCCTCCGACAGGAACACTTGTTCCATGTTTGGCATACATCCTGAATTTGATGGTGCAGCGGTTCTTGAGCAGGTACCCAGGCTTACAGGATCTCCTGAGGCAGACCAGAAATGTCTGTGGTCATTTCCACCGGTCATACAATGCCAGTGCTCGGCTGGCTGACATTCCAAGGGAATGCAACCTGCCCACCAACCGCCTCCTTTGTGACATGCACACCAGGTGGAATTCAATGTTGGCAATGCTGCAGCGGTTGCACACACAGCAGAGCACCATCAATGAGCACCAGGACAGGGTCAGGGGAGCTTGGCTTCTTTTCGCCACGCCAGTGGCTACTGATCAAGGGTGCATGCACTGTCCTGTCACCATTTGAGGAGGCCACAAGGATGGTGAGCAGCGACAATGCATGCATCAGTGACACAGTCCCTCTAGTCTTCCTGTTGGAGCACACTCTTCATGGAATCATGCACAGGGCATTTGTGGCAGAACAGCGGTAGGAAGAGGAGGACTTCCTTACCTCTCAACGCCCCCTTTATCCAGATGGCATTCCTGCAGGCCCGCCAAACACACAGGAAGAAAGGAAGAAGAGGAGATGGATTGTGTCAGCATGGATGTAGAGGATAACACTCAGCAGCAATCTTCAAGGGATGGTTTTCAGTCCCCCGAAACCCAAGGAGTTGTACGTGGCTGGAAGGAGGTAGTTACAGATCATGTGATCCTTAGTGACCCAGAGGACTCAGAATCGAATGCTTCTGCAAACTTACGCTGCATGGCCTCCCTGATTCTGCAAAGCTTGCGAAAGGACCCTAGTATTCGTGGTATCAGGGAGAGGGATTATTACTGGCTGGCAACCCTTCTTGATCCATGTTACAAGGGTAAGGTTGCAGAGCTCATCCTGCCTTTGCAGAGGGAGCAGAGGATGAAACATCTTCAGGAGGCCTCGAAGAAAGGATTTTATGCATTTCCAGGCCCTGGGAGGTTACAATTTCCTGGTGCTGGGCAACGTGTTGCTGAGGCTTCGTTCAGTCAGAGGAATAGCGGTGGAGAAGGTGGCCCACTAACCGATGCTTTTAAACAATTTTTCAGTCCTCAGCGCCAAGGTCTGATCGGTTCAAGCAACCATCACCAGCGTCAGCATTACATGGTGCAGGAATATCTAGGGGCAAGAGCAGACTTGGAGACCTTTCTAACAGAGCATCCACTGGGTTACTGGGTCTTGAGGATGGACCACTGGCCAGAACAAGCTCAATATGCAATTGAGCTACTGGCCTGTCCTGCATCCAGTGTGCTTTCTGAACGCACATTCAGACCTGCTGGAGGGTTTGCAATGAATCAAAGAGCGTGCCTGTCCACAGTCTCCGTTGATAGGCTCACATTCAAAAAAATGAATCAGTCTTGGATCAGCAGGTATCAAGCACCTGATGCTGATGTAACTGACTGAATTTGCTATGGATGTGGGACCTCTTGAACCCCTTTATCCTAGTCCTCCTCAATCTTGTTGATGCTAGCTTCCAACAATATTTTTGGTTTAGGGCACCACCACCACCTCCCAAGGCCCAATTTTTAATAAGGGCATGTAATTACAATTTGTGATCTAATATTTCACAGCAGGGCCCGTTCTTGTGCCCAACAACAATATCTGTGAGGGGTTACAGTGTTGTGGCACCACCACCCAAGGCCCAATTTTTCTGCCCCTGTTCAATAGGGGCATGTAATTACAATTCTTGATATACCATTTCACAGCAGGGCCTGTTCCTGCGCCCAACAAGAGTATCTGTGAGGGGTTACAGTGTTGTGGCACCACCACCCAAGGCCCAATTTTTCTGCCCCTGTTCAACAGGGGCATGTAATTACAATTCTTGATATACCATTTCACAGCAGGGCCTGTTCCTGCGCCCAACAAGAGTAACTGTGAGGGCTTACAGTGTTGTGGCATCACCACCAAAGGCCCAATTTTTATGCCCCTGTTTAACAGGGGCATGTAATTACAATTCTTGATTAGGGATGAGCTTCGAGTTCGAGTCGAACTCATGTTCGACTCGAACATTGGCTGTTCGCAAGTTCGCCGAACAGCGAACAATTTGGGGTGTTCGCGGCAAATTCGAATGCCGCGGAACACCCTTTAAAAGTCTATGGGAGAAATCAAAAGTGCTAATTTTAAAGGCTAATATGCAAGTTATTGTCATAAAAAGTGTTTGGGGACCCAGGTCCTGCCCCAGGGGACATGGATCAATGCAAAAAAAAGTTTTAAAAACGGCCGTTTTTTCAGGAGCAGTGATTTTAATAATGCTTAAAGTCAAACAATAAAAGTGTAATATCCCTTTAAATTTCGTACCTGGGGGGTGTCTATAGTATGCCTGTAAAGGGGCGCATGTTTCCTGTGTTTAGAACAGTCTGATAGCAAAATGACATTTTGAAGGAAAAAGCTCATTTAAAACTACCCGCGGCTATTGCATTGCCGACAATACACATAGAAGTTCATTGATAAAAACGGCATGGGAATTCCCCAAAGGGGAACCCCGAACCAAAATTAAAAAAAAAAAAATGACGTGGGAGTCCCCCTAAATTCCATACCAGGCCCTTCAGGTCTGATATGGATATTAAGGGGAACCCCCGGCCAAAATTTTAAAAAAAAAATGACGTGGGGTTCCCCCTAAATTCCATACCAGACCCTTCAGGTCTGGTATGGATTTTAAGGGGAACCCCGCGCCAAAAAAAAAAAAAAAACGGCGTGGGGTCCCCCCAAAAATCCATACCAGACCCTTATCCGAGCACGCAACCTGGCAGGCCGCAGGAAAAGAGGGGGGGGATGAGAGTGCGCCCCCCCCCTCCTGAACCGTACCAGGCCACATGCCCTCAACATTGGGAGGGTGCTTTGGGGTAGCCCCCCAAAACACCTTGTCCCCATGTTGATGAGGACAAGGGCCTCATCCCCACAACCCTGGCCGGTGGTTGTGGGGGTCTGCGGGCGGGGGGCTTATCGGAATCTGGAAGCCCCCTTTAACAAGGGGACCCCCAGATCCCGCCCCCCCCTGTGATAAATGGTAAGGGGGTACTTACCCCTACCATTTCACTAAAAAACTGTCAAAAATGTTAAAAATGACAAGAGACAGTTTTTGACAATTCCTTTATTTAAATACTTCTTCTTTCTTCTATCTTCCTTCATCTTCTGGTTCTTCTGGTTCTTCTGGCTCTTCTGGTTCTTCCTCCGGCGTTCTCGTCCAGCATCTCCTCCGTGGCGTCTTCTATCTTCTTCTCCTCGGGCCACTCCGCTACCCATGGCATGGGGGGAGGCTCCCGCTCTTCTCTTCTTCTTCATCTTCTTCTCTTCTTCTCTTCTTCTTTTCTTCTCTTCTTCATTTTCTTCTCCGGGCCGCTCCGCACCCATGTTGGCATGGAGGGAGGCTCCCGCTGTGTGACGGCGCTCCTCGTCTGACAGTTCTTAAATAACGGGGGCGGGGCCACCCGGTGACCCCGCCCCCCTCTGACGCACGGTGACTTGACGGGACTTCCCTGTGACGTCACGGGGAATGCCACAGGGAAGTCCCGTCAGAGGGGGGCGGGGTCACCGGGTGGCCCTGCCCCCCGTTATTTAAGAACTGTCAGACGAGGAGCGCCGTCACACAGCGGGAGCCTCCCTCCATGCCAGCATGGGTGCGGAGCGGCCCGGAGAAGAAAATGAAGAAGAGAAGAAGAGAAGAAAAGAAGAGAAGAAGATGAAGAGAAGAGCGGGAGCCTCCCCCCATGCCATGGGTGCGGAGCGGCCCGAGGAGAAGAAGATAGAAGACGCCGCGGAGGAGATGCTGGACGAGAACGCTGGAGGAAGAACCAGAAGAGCCAGAAGAACCAGAAGAACCAGAAGATGAAGGAAGATAGAAGAAAGAAGAAGTATTTAAATAAAGGAATTGTCAAAAACTGTCTCTTGTCATTTTTAACATTTTTGACAGTTTTTTAGTGAAATGGTAGGGGTACTTTTGTACCCCCTTACCATTTCACACAGGGGGGGGGCCGGGATCTGGGGGTCCCCTTGTTAAAGGGGGCTTCCAGATTCCAATAAGCCCCCCACCCGCAGACCCCCACAACCACCGGCCAGGGTTGTGGGGATGAGGCCTGGTACGGTTCAGGGGGGGGGGGCGCACTCTCGTCCCCCCCTCTTTTCCTGCGGCCTGCCAGGTTGCGTGCTCGGATAAGGGTCTGGTATGGATTTTTGGGGGGACCCCACGCCGTTTTTTTTTTGGCGCGGGGTTCCCCTTAAAATCCATACCAGACCTGAAGGGTCTGGTATGGAATTTAGGGGGAACCCCACGTCATTTTTTTTTTAAATTTTGGCCGGGGTTCCCCTTAATATCCATACAAGACCTGAAGGGCCTGGTATGGAATTTAGGGGGACTCCCACGTCATTTTTTTTTTTTTTATTTTGGTTCGGGGTTCCCCTTTGGGGAATTCCCATGCCGTTTTTATCAATGAACTTCTATGTGTATTGTCGGCAATGCAATAGCCGCAGGTAGTTTTAAATGAGTTTTTTCCTTCAAAATGTCATTTTGCTGTCGGACTGTTCTAAACACAGGAAACATGCGCCCCTTTACAGGCATACTATAGGCACCCCCCAGGTACGAAATTTAAAGGGATATTACACTTTTATTGTTTGACTTTAAGCATTATTAAAATCACTACTCCTGAAAAAACGGACGTTTTTAAAACTTTTTTTTGCATTGATCCATGTCCCCTGGGGCAGGACCCAGGTCCCCAAACACTTTTTATGACAATAACTTGCATATTAGCCTTTAAAATTAGCACTTTTGATTATTCATGTTCGTGTCCCATAGACTTTAACGGTGTTCGCGTGTTCGAACGAACTTTTTTCCTGTTCGCATGTTCTGGTGCGAACCGAACAGGGGGGTGTTCGGCTCATCCCTATTCTTGATATAATATTTCACAGCAGGGCCCGTTCCTGCGCCCACCAACAGTAACTGTGAGGGCTTACAGTGTTCTGGTACCACCAACACCTAAGGCCCAATTTTCTGCAGAGCATATAGGGCAGGCCATATAGTATATATACTTGCTGTTCAGAGTATATAGTGCCTGGGGGCCCCCATAACATTTTTTTAAAATTCGGGTGCGGGGTTCCCCTTAAAGTGGAGGGCCACCCTAAAAAAAAATTGCACCAAAAATCTTTAAAAAATTTAAAAAAAACATGTGAAAAAAAAATGTACTTACCTGAAACCCTTGTTGCTAGGCAGTCTTCCTAATCTGCCTCTTCCTATTCTGCGGCATGTCCTGCTCCTCGGTGAGCGGCCCCGTTGCCTTCTGGGAACTGTGGGTGTTCCCAGAAAACCACGGGGCCATTCACAGAGCGCCGCACCGCTCGCTCGTTCGTGCGCAGTAGGAAACTGGCAGTGAAGCCTCAAGGCTCCACTGCCTGTTTCCCTTAGTTAGGATGGCGGTGCCGGGACCCGAGAGCCGAGGGACAGGTCGGCCTCGGGCGGCCGACATCGCGGGCACCCAGGACAGGTAAGTGTACTTATTTAAAGTCAGCAGCTACAGTGTTTGTAGCTGCTAACTTTAAAAAAAAAATTTCGCTGGCCGGAATCCTGCTTTAATATCCATGCCAGACCCAAAGGGCCTGGTAATGGACTTGGGGGGGGGACCCATGCCATTTTTTTCAACGATTTTCATCTATATTGCCGGGACCCGACAATACATTACAGCCGCAAGTAGTTTTAAATGACATTTTTTCCTTTAGAAATGTCATTTTGCTGTGGTATTGTTATAAACACAGGAAAAATGCGCTACTTTACAGGCATACTAAGGACAGGCAGGATATTTAACTGAATATTTAATTTTTATTGTTTCACTTTAAGCATTATTAAAATCACTGCTCCCGAAAAAACTTTTTTTTTGCATCGATACATATCCCCTAGGGCAGGACCCGGGTCCCCAAACACTTTTTATGGCAATAACTCGCATAAGCCTTTATAATTAACACTTTTGATTTTTTCACGTTCGTGTCCCATAGACTTTAACGGTGTTTGCATGTTCAGACACATTTTTTGCCTGTTCGCATGTTCTGCTGAAAACCGAACTGGGGGGTGTTCGGCTCATCCCTAATCCCTAGTAGCATTGTCATACTATTAGCAGAAAAACTGTGAAAGATAGTAGAAAGGTGAATCATTGATTTTTGTGGGGAAGGTTTAAACACTCAATGAATTAAAAAAAATATATATATATATATATTGTGTAATTCTACTTTTAGGCCTGACTTTGATAAAGTATACACAAAATTATTACATAGTTCCTGTATACTGTTACCCTGTCTAGCCTAGGGTGCATTTGTAGAGGCGTCCCCCCCAAACCTTATTGTACTCACTTTACCAGCTCTCTATCGCAGCTATCAACAATACCCAGTATAAGGCTGGATTCACACCTATGCATTTTTAGCGCTTTTTGCATTTTGCAGATTTGCACTACAGAACGTGTTCCATAGGAAACCATGTTAAATGGGCAGTAGTGCAAATCAGCAAAATGCAAAAAGCACTAAAAATGCATAGGTGTGAATCCAGCCTTAGACAGCACGTGACCTCCTCCTATGTGACAGTGCTAAGGTCTAGCAGCCAGTCACTAGGCTCAAGCACTGTCACATGACCAGGAGAGTGGCATCATTGCGTTTTGCCCTGCGCATCTGACACCAGCCGACACCATAGAGTTCAGTGCCAACTGCAGTGAAGGCGCTCGTAAGGGGAGTATAACTGAATGGGATGAGACGGGGTAGATCTTTACAAAGATGCTCAGAATGGTTAATGTGACAGTGCCTCTTTTTAAGAAGGCATCCACAATAAATCACAATACGCAATCACTAAAAACATACCATATTTATAGTTTAACCACTTAAGGACCGAGCCTCTTTTTGAGACTTGTTGTTTACAAGTTAAAATCAGGCTTTTTTTGCTAGAAAATTACTTAGAACCCCCAAACATTATATATATTTTTTTTAGACACCCTAGAGAATAAAATGGTGCTCATTGCAATACTTTATGTCATACCGTATTTGTGCAGCGGTCTTACAAGCGCAATTTTTGGGGAATTTTTTTGAAAAAATACACTTTTTTGAGTTAAAAATAAGACAACAGTAAAATTAGCCCAATTGTGAAAGATAATGTTACGCTGAGTAAATGGATACCCAAAATTGCGCCCGCTCGGGAATGGCGACAAACTTTGGCACTTAAAAATCTCCTTTGGCGACATTTAACAATGCCTACAGGTTACCAGTTTTGAGTTACAGAAAAGGTCTAGTCCTAGAATTATTGCACTTGCTCTAATGATTGCGGTGATATCTCACATGTGTGGTTTGAAAACCGTTTTCATACGTATGTGTCACTTACGTATGTGTTCGCTTCTGCGCACAAGCTCGGCAGGTCGGGGCGCTTCAAAAAAAAAAAAATTTTTAAATTTATTTTACCTTTTATTTTTTATTTTTACACTGTCCTTTTTTAAAAAAAAAATGGGTCACTTTTATTCCTATTACAAGGAATGTAATCAACCCTTGTAATAGAAAAAAAGCATGACAGGACCTCTGAAATGTGAGATCTGTTGTCAAAAAGACCTCAGATCTCATATTTACATTAAAATGCAATAAAATAATAATAATAATTAAATGTAATTTAAAAAAATAAACAAAAAAATTCCCCTTTAAAAGTATTGGGTGGAAGTGCTATGGAGTCGAGCGGGCGCCATCTTTCTCTTACTTGGCATCCAGGTAGTGAGGGGAGGGGCCACGATCCTCTCCGCCGCAACCGGCAGGACCGGTAAGTGGTGGAGACGGCCTGAGAGCGGCGGAACAGGGAGGGGCGCCAATCCGCCGCAGAGACCACTTTTATCTTAAAGAGACCCGCACGCCGTTCCTGAAAATACCGGGGTTATGGCAGCTAACTGCTGCCATAACCCCAGTATTTAATAGCAAAGTACCGACAGGTACGTTAATTTGTGTGAAGTGGTTAAAGCAGCTATTCTCAACCAAGGTTCCATGAAACCTTAGGGTTCCTCCAGAGGTTGTTAGTGGTTCTTTTCGTTGTGACTTATACCCTCACATTTGATGGTGCCTGATTCCACTTGACAAAACCAATATCATGATTCCAATTAACTCTATAGCTGCCTGTAAGGGTGGCATTCACCACTGTAACTGGGACATTCTTCCCACTGGCCACTAATGTAAGGGGCATTTTTCCTACTGAAGCCTAATAAATTGGTTTTGAACAGGGTTCTCTGAGACCTGAAAATAATTTCAAGGGTTCCTCTGGGGTGAAAAGGCTGAGAAAGTCTGGATTCAAGTATAACTTTAGCTTTTTTTGGTTTTAGAGGAATTATTGCTGTCTGTGTCCCTGTTATGGAGATTCACCCTACTTGTTAAGCTTACCATTATCATCAAAGGTGAAAGAAAATCCTGAATTTTGGTTTGTCACCAGAACAGAAGTAGAGGAAAAATCTTCCAATGTGGACATTAGTTCTGGTAACAACCAGAGATTCCCTCATTTTAAAGGGATTTCCTCTTCCAATTTTAGCTATGGGACAGGAAGTGAATGGAAATCTCCCCAATGAGACGCAGAGGGGGAAAAACCTGACAATGGTTTCTGACAACCTGACAACCTCCCTTCTTCTATCCAAAATGAAAAAGAAAAAATTTTGCATTTAGTTCTACTTTAAGCTAGAAAATAAATGGGGACAAATAGATAACTTTACAGTGTAAGACCTAAAATTCACATAGCGAGTATGTAGCCTGTGCCCGCTCTTCCACATCTGACGATAGTGATGAATAGAAAGTCTTCTGTCCTTTTGATCAGATGGTACTGAGGCACATAGCTCAGGATGGTTCCCAGAACAATGGAGGATTTCATTCTGCACGATAAGATGATTTTCTTTCAGCAAGTCACAGATGATGGTGGCTCTAACTTACAATCAGTATTTCAATGTCTTCAATTTGCCAACTTCATTTCCTCATTCTACATTGTAATCTGAGCGTCTGTACACATGAACCTTTTTGTCCTCCGATGTTGTCTTCTGTGTAAGGAAGGGATTGATTTCAAAGATGCACCTATTTCCACCCAAGATAGGGACATAAAATAATGGGGCCACATCCAACGAAAAACGACGTTTGACTTACTTCAATTAACAATTACCAATTTTAAACAATGTTTTTTTTCTTTCTGCGTTTTGCTTGATATTGAAAAGGAAAAAATAAAAATTTGATTTTACAATCCAATCTGATATTATGTTATACATTATGTTGCATTCTATGATATTATACAGTATATTCTATTATGCCATATGAAATTATATTATATAGTATACCTTAGTTGTGGAGCAAAATATGAATACAATGTTTCCAAAAATAATGAAAGAAATATTTATAAACCTATTTAAATTGTTTTGTAAATGTTACTTTTACATTAAGCATAAATTATGTTCAATTTGTTCTCCTTTTACCATCCAAGCAGAAACATCTGCCAAGTTTAAGAACCGATTACCCAGCTCATCGATCAAACTCTGATCAACCCTCGGACATTAATTGCAATTATTCTCCCTCCTCTTTTCTACCTTATTTCTTTGTGGCTGTATATTGTCGTTATCTCTTTTAAATATCTTTTTTTCTGTAAATATTTTATTTGCATCAATTTTGACCTTTTCATTATTAAACCCTTGTTTTGAAAAGTGTTAACATTGTCTCTAAAGCTCTTAATGCAAGCTATAAACAAACCTGCATCTTGATTTGCGCTACTGTTGTAGAGTAAGGCCTCTGAGCAGACCTGTCTGTGGTGGCAGTGTGTGTTGCAGACACTTATTCTAAAATCATAATTGGTATTGCTAAATTGATGGAAGTCCTGACCCTCCCTAATCAAAGGTCGGTGGTGGTAGTGAAAGGGTTAATTGCGCAATTAGCCAAGTGACAATCGCTCTCAGGCTGCTGGCACCTAGATTGTGGTCCCACAAGCTGAAAAATCTTTGTGCTGGGTGCAGCTGAGAGTGGCACTGTTACCTGTGACAGCGTGGTATAAGGTTGGCGAGAGAGAGGACACAAGTGTCAGAAGGAGTGGTAGAGAGCGCATGTTACAGAGTGGAAGAAGAGCTTAATAGAGAGGGTCACCTGTAGTCTGTTAGGTGCTTTCCAGTGCAGTTTGCTATGTATGTTTGCTTTGTGCAATTGCTGAAATGCAGAGGTTGAAGTGCATATCACTTGTAGAAAGAATCACTTAGAGAAAGAAGCCTTAAGCATAGAAGCCCCTGCAATGTGCTCCCCCAACAATGTGCTGACCACTTAAGGGTGCTCAAATTTATACTGTTATAAGGGTGGGGTGGAAGTTTGTTAATTCATCTACCTGCCTGGCTGCCCTACTGCCTTCTCTGCCTGGCTACCCTACTTTCTCTCTTCTGAAATCCCCACAATTATTCTCGGTGACTTCAACATTCCTGTTAACATTAACACTACTATTACTTCTAAACTTCTCAGTCTAACCTCATCTTATGACCTGAAGCAATGGATACAGGCTCCTACTCACGCCAACGGCAACACCCTTGACCTTGTCTTCTCCTATCTGTGTACTGTGTGCAACCTTTCCAACAATCCTCTCCCTCTCTCTGATCACCACCTTATTAGTTTTGCTCTCCCCCTCTCTTCCACCTCCTCTCCCTCCAACCGCCTAACAGTTACACGTAATAACCTTCGCAATCTCAACCCTTCTCTTCTCTACTCTGCTACTGATCACCTCTATGACAAAATCTCACCCCTGTCCTGCCCCAACCTAGCCACTTTCATCTACAACAGCTCACTGTCTTCCTCCCTAGACAAGCTTGCCCCCCTCACTACACGCAGAATTAGGCCCCGACTGCTACAACCCTGGCAAACAGACGACACTAGAAGTCTCTGAAAACGTAGCTGCGCTCTTGAGCGTCTGTGGCATAAGATTAAATTCCAGGAAGACTTCACTCAATATAAATTTGCCCTCCTAAAATACTATTCCTGACTCCGCACTGCCAAACAGACCTACTTTATCACACTTGTTAACACCTTCTCATCCAGTCCACGTCTTCTCTACCAACAACACTTTACTCTGTCCTCCACTGCCTCCACCCTCTAACTCACTCACTGCCCAGGAGATCACCAATCACTTCAAAAATAAGATTGATATAATTCATGAGGAGATCTCCAAGGCACAGAAACCTCCCCCACGCAACACCCCATGTCCACAGATACAATCATTGCTTCCCTCATTCAACCCTGCTATTATTAATGAGGTTGCTAAACTTTTATCTAACACTCATCTAACCACCTGCCCCCTGGATCCTGCTCCCTCACAAATGCTACACTGACCCTCTGACTCGATTCTACACTCTCTAACTCACATTTTTAACATCTCCCTCTCTTGTGGCATCTTCCCAAACTCTCTAAAACATGCGCTAGTCACCCCCATACTTAAAAAGCCCTCAATGGACCCCACCAATCTTAACAACCTACATCCCATCGCCTTACTCGCCTTCTCCTCCAAACTTCTTGAAAGATTGGTCTACAACTGACTGAGCGACCATCTGACCATGAACAAACTTCTTGATCCCCTTCAGCCCAGATTTTGCCCTTAACACTCCACGGAAACTGCTCTCCTTAAACTCTCAAATTACCTACTAACGGCTAAAACCAGCAGACACTATTCTGTACTACTTCTCCTGGATCTATCTGCTGCCTTTGACACAGTGGACCACCCCCTCCTCCTCCTCAATAAACTCCAATTCTTTGGTCTTCGTGACTGTACTCTTCGCTGGTTCTCATCCTACCTATCCCACCACTCCTTCAGTGTTGCCTACTTTCTCCTCTCGTCCCTGCCCATGCTTGCTGGACCACGTGTCAGCAGTAACGTGGACTTTGCAGCTGAATGCCTTTCCCAACTATGCCACAACATTGCCTTCCACGTGATGGTAGAGAGCTGGAATGGCCTTACTTGAAAAGAAATAGCGACTGGGAACCTGCCATTGTGGTACAGCACATTCTGCAAATTCTGATCTGCTGATCTGACAACTGTAGTGAGGACTTTTAATGGCAACTATAATCACAGGTAGTGTTACTCACTTCCTCTGGCTTCACTGTGTCTCCGACTTTGACATCTCGTAGCAGTGACACCTATGCCGAAATCAGGAGATAGGGTCTCCTTCAGCCCCTCCCACTTCACGTTTCTCACCAGTCAGCTGACCTCTAGTCTCTGCCCCCAGCCATGCTGTGAACTGAATGGGCGACTGCGAAGAGGCTGAGTGGAAGTCCGCGGGCTCCAGGAACAGCCCAGCTGGGCGACCACAGGCTTCAGGGACAGCCCTGCTGGGCGAGTGCTGAGGGCTTCAGGAATATCCCAGGATTTGGTGACCCCTGGAAAATCATCATTCGACCCCCGAGGGGGTCCCGACCCCCAGGTTGAGAACCACTGCTCTATAGGTTTACGGTGTGAAGGCTTCACAGGCACCCAAAGAACAATTTTTCTGCACCTGTTTGACAGGTGCATGTCATTACAATTTTTGACAGCAAGGCCAATTCTTGCTTTCATCAAGAGTACTTCTATAGGGTTACAGTGTGAAGGCACCACTGACACCCAAAGAACAATTTTTCCGCACCTGTTTGACAGGAGTAGAAATCCAAAGTCTGGGGTAGAAACACCAGACTTTATCCAAAAAATCTCTAATTGTGTTTCCAGTGCACTACATTGTGGCCTCATCATAAAGACTGGCACCCCAAGCCGTTGCTTACAAAATAAAGAAAGCTTGCAGGGCAAATGTTATATTTGTGGGCTTTATAAATGCTATTGTTGCTGCAGCAGCTTCTATACACAGTACAGATGTGCCACTTTACAGGTGGACTAAGGGGACCCCCCAGGCACTATATTAAAAGGAATTTTTATACTTTTACTTTAAGCATCACTAAATCTTATTTCAAACTTGTTTTCATTGATACATGTCTCCCAGGGCAGTACCGGACCCCCATAACCATTGTATGCCCAATTACTTGCATATAAGCCTTCAAAATGGGCACTTTTGATTTTTCACGTTCGGGTCCCATAGTCTTCAATTGGGTTCGTTATTCGGTTCTGAACTTCTGCGATGTTCGAAAGTTCTGGTGCAAACTGAACAGGGGGTCATCCCTAGTGATCAGTCAAGTTCCTCCTCTTACATTGGTGGTCAGTGAAGAAATGCCCCTCTTACATTAATTGGTGGTCAGTAGAGAAATGTTCCCCTTTACATTAGTGGTCAGTGGAGAAATGCCCCTCTTACTTTGGTGTTCACTGGGGAATTGTTACCTTACATCGATGATCTGTTCTGTTAGGGAGTTCCCTGTTATATTGGTGGTAGCTAGATAAATGCCCCATATACATTTGTGATCAGTCTCAGGGAGAATTCCCCCTTACAGACTGATAGAAAGATCAGTGGTTACTTACCTGGTCCTGCATGGGTTGCTCTACGTAGTGACTTTGGCACCAATGCCAGAGCTATACAGGCAATATAGGGAGGAAGATAAAGATCATGATTTGTATCATTGTCCTGGGGCACTAAGCAGGAGACCCAGAACTCATGCCCCAGGTTCCTAGGCCTAGCAAGGCCCAGTCATTGACTTGGAACAATTATACAGATAAGAAAAGTCAGAAGTTTCTTCTAAGCTACTGTTTTAAATGCTACTTGGCTAGCAGTCCTCAATGCCAGCACAATTCCACCAGTTGCAGGCAGTTCTGGCATGGTTTGGTGCTGGAATTATTGACTGTCAATGATGGTTAGGCTACAGCACAGAGCTTAAGCAATGGCATCATCACCGTCGACATACCCTATTAGGCTGGGTTCACATATGTGCATATGTTTCCCTGCATCCCATTTGCATTGTATGGATATGGCTTGCAATGGAGTCAATTCACACATGTCTGGGGCATGCTGTTCGCATTTCAAAAGGGTCCTGTGCATCTTTGGGTCTGGTTCAGATGCAAATTCAGGCAAAAATTCAGACCTGAATCGCACCTGAACTGGTGAACAGGGACGCACTGGACCCTATGCTGGGAACCTTGGAGAATAGAAAAGGATCTGTTCAAATTGCCAGAATCTTACAATAAAATTCATGAAAAACAAGGTGACACAGGGTAGTAGGGTAGAGTTTTCATTCAAAAAGAAATAAATTACAAATGGACTTATCCAAACAGTGGAGTACATTTTCTTTTTTTTTTTTAGGTCACCGGTTCGCCTAATTTATAACAGGTCTTATTTTTCTCTACAGAGACAGATTGATACTATAATTATTAATCTGCTTTTCTTTCAACTCCCCGGTGACTGATTAAATACTAGTTGGAGGGAATAATAGCACTCCTGATATGTTCCTGTACAGCCCATGTTTAATGAGTTACTGTAGTTAAGGGATGACAGGCAGCAGTGATAACAGAAGTTATCGAATAGGCTGAGCATGGGAATACAAATATGACTTGGATACGCTGCAATGGGCTGGCTAGAAAACATTGCTGATTATATTTTGTTGATGTCAGCCATACAACAAACAAAGACTACCATACACTGTCACAGATCATATGCCAAATCAACACTGGGCATGGCTGAAATATGCATGTTTTATATGGCCAGAAAATTTTATGTATTTTCCGATATATTTTCTTTAAAGTCAAAGGTGATTGTGCAATGCATTGTATGTGAAACTTTTTTATTTGCTCTACTGAATCAATGTATTATTTTGGGGCAAGCTTTCAGAACTATCCCCTTCTTCTAGTCAAGGTAGTACTGATTAACCACTTGCTTACAGGGCACATTCACCCCCTTCCTGCCCAGGCCAATTTTCAGCTTTCAGAGCTGTCACTCTTTGAATGACAATTGCGCGGTCATGCAACACTGTACCCACATTTTTTATCATTTTCACATAAAGAGAGCTTTCTTTTGGTGTTATTTAATTACCACTGCGTTTTTTATTTTTTGCTAAACAAACAAAAAAAGACCGAAAATTTTGAAAAAAAATAAAATAAGTTTTTCATATTTTGTTGTAAAAGTTTGCAAACAGGTAATTTTTCTTCTTCACTGATGGGTACTGATAGGCTGCACTGATGGCCACTGATGATGTGGCACTGATGGACACTGATAGGTGACACTGATGGGCACTGATGAGGCAGCACTGGTGGGCACTGATAGGTGGCACTGATGGGCACTGATGAGGCAGCACTGGTGGGCACTGATAGGTGGCACTGATGGGCACTGATGAGGCGGCACTGGTCAGCAATGATCAGGAGACACTGATGAAGCTGCACTGATGGGTGGCACTGATGGGCACTGATAAGTGGCACTGATAGGTGACACAGAGAGGTGGCACTGATAGGTGGCACTGATAGGCGGCACTGGTGGGCACTGATCAGGAGGCACTGATGATGAGGCACTGATGGGCACTGTTTGGCAGCACTGATGGGCACTGTTTGCCGGCACTTATGGGCACTGATAGGTGGCATTGGTGGGCACTGATAGATGGCACTGGTGGGCACGGGTTTGTAGCAGTGGATGGCACGGAATAGCAGCACTGACTGGTTTCCCCTTTCCATCACAGTTGGTAAAAAATTTTTTGTTTTGTTATATGATTTTTTTGTGTGTGTGTTATACAAGTATCATATAAGTGGATCAGGGACTTGCGGTGAGGTCAGTGGCTGGTGAGGCACTGGCTAGTATCAGAGCCAGATACACACAGGTTACATAAGCCACGAATGTTAGAGTGAGAGCAATAATTCTAGCACTAGATCTCCTCTGTAAATCTAAACATGTAACCTGTAGATTTTTAAGTATTGAAGTTTGGCACCATTCCTCAAGTGTACGCAATTTTAAGGTGTGACATGTTAGGTATCTATTTACTTGGCGTAACATTATCTTTCACATTATACAAAAAAATCAGTCTAACCTTTGTGGCACATTTAAAGTCCCTTTCTTTACTTCTCTTCAATGCCCCTTCTTTCAGGGCCATGGCGGAAACTATTTTAATCTAAGAATTTTAATGACTTTCCTAAGCCTTGTCCCTGCAAATAAATAACACTGAATGAAGGAACATGGACCAAATTGGAACTGTCTAGATATGACTAAACTAACCGGAACTAAACAGAAGGGGTGAACAGAGGAAGATACCAAAATCACATTAGTAAACAAGTTGTAATGGCCCAAACATGTCACTAGATGTCAGCATACTACAATATAATTAACCTACTGCACTTTAATACAAAACAGAAAAATTACATGAAAGTGAAGCAGAAGAGTAAGGCTACCAGATTACCAGATTTTCAAAATTAAAGGGACACTCCACTGACCATGCCCACTTTTAACCACACCCTAAAAATGACACCCTCATTTGTAATCACACCCTCAAAACCACACCCCCTTTTAAAACATCCTCAACAATTGATCAGAGACTTTTGGAAAAAGAGGCAGGCATTCAAAGAATAATGAAGAACATATTTCAAATAAGAGGCACCAAGATATGCATGCATAGCCTTAAAGGTATTAAAAAGACAAAGAGCAAATGGCTCCATTGGCCCCCGTTTTGGGGTGGTGTCTGCATAGTTCAACTACTGGGTTGGCCTTGTGCTGTAAAATGTGTCCAGAGCCAGGAACAGCGCAGGGGAGGCATGTTTTCTGGGACAGATACCTGGAAAAAGAAGACTGTAGCCAGGAGACATATGGTAACCATAGTTTAAAGCCTCCATAGATGACTTGAATTACAGCCAGTTCTCAAAATTTGAGCTGTGGGTGGCCCTGCAAGCACCACCTGACTTGACAAAAGTTTATTTAAAAGTTGACTAAGCCAGGTGGAAAATTATCAGGTGAACCGTGGCTGATCCTTATCAGATGCAGTCACTTTTAAGTAAAGCCACTGTATTCAGGCAGCCGCGTATGGTCAGACTCAGAACACTATCTGCAAAAAAAATCATTCACAATTTAACCTCCCTATGTACCACTTTGTTCTTCCATTAAAATCTTTTATAAGCACCATGGCAGATGTGCAAACAAGGGGAAGCAGGGAGAGCTGTGCTACTGAAAGAATGATTCGAAAAACATATATTGAGAAGGAACTGCTCCACAGTCGCTGCAGCTACAGAGGTAAGTGAGGGCTTTCTTTAAACCTCACTTACTGCTTCAATGTCCTTAGCTTGGTCATAGGGCACGTTTAGAGAACAATATGCCTGACCATATTGTACTGGATAGTAATTGTATGTTAAAGGGGAAATGTTATTTAGAGCCAGTGGTCAGTGTAGGGCCCCTGATATTTGAGGTTTGTGGGATAAAACCCCTCTTCCATTGGTGATCAGTGTAGTGACCCAGTTACATTGGTGATCAGTCCTCCTTGCATTTGCAGTCAGCAGAGAAGCCCTTCCTTAAATTAGTTATCAGTGGTGAAATGCCTCTTTACATAGGCGGTCAGTGGTGAAGTGCCTCCTTACGTCAATGATCAGTCTAGTGCCTCCTCTTACATTGGTGGTCGGTGGTAAAGTTCTCCCTACATTTGTGGTTTGTAGATAAATGCCCCCCTACATTGGTGATCAGTAAAGAAATGCCCCCCCCCCCCTTAAATTGATGGTTAGTGGAGAAATGTCCCTTTTACTTTGGTGATCACTGGAGAAGTGCCCCCTTACATTGATGGTCAGTGGAGAAATACCCCCCTTATATCGGTGATCTCTTGAGAAGCTCCCCATCAAATTGATGGTAGCTTGGGAATTCCCCCTTACATTTGTGATCAGTCTCACTAAGAATTTCCCCTTACAGTTAGTGGAGAAGCACACCCTTAAATTAGTTGTAAGTGGTGAAATGCCCCTTTACTTTGGTGATCAGTGGTGAATTGCCTCCTTACATCAGCGATCAGCTTAGTGCCCCCCTTACATTGGTGGCCAGTGGTAAAGTGCTCCTTACATTTGTGGTCTGTAGAGAAATGCCCCTATTCATTGGTAGTCACTAGTCAGTGAAGAAATGCCCCCTTACAGTGGTGGTCAGTGGAGAAACATTCCCCTTACACTAGAGGTCAGTGGTAAAGTGCCTCCTTGTATCAGTGATAAGTCTAGTGTTTCCTCTTACATTGGTGGTTAGTGGTAAAGTGCTCCTAACATTTGTAGTTTGCGAAGAATAGCCCCCTTACATTTGTGGTCTATGAAGAATGGCCCCCTTACATTTGTGGTCTGTGTTGAAATGCCCCCTAATATCGGTGGTCAGGGGAGAAATGTCCCCCTGACATTGGACAGTATGGCAGTTCAGTCGTTAGCACTTCTGCCTGGCATTAGTTTGAATCCCAACCATGGCATTATCTTCCTGGAGTTCGCACGTTCTCCCAGTGCTTGCTTGGGTTTCCTCTAGACATTCTAAGTTCCTATCACATTCCAAAGTCATTCTGGTAGGTTAATTCACTCCAGTCCAAATTGTCCCTAGTAGGTGTATGTAGAGCATTGACATATGACATGTAGGGCTTTAACGCATACAATTCTTTTCCCTTCCCCAACCTGTAACTGGACAGTGAAATGAGAAGCAGCAGACCGATAAGCTCATCTCTCTGTCACTCTGCTCTCTCAGAGAGCAATGTCCTCAGCATGGAGGACATTGCTAATCCCCTAGGTGAAATACTCACCTTGACACAATCAACAAAACAAACATCCCATCAGTGATATCTCCTGCATATTGACTTAACAAGATATGATACTTCTCTTAATATTTTGTATATTTTGAATTTAATAATAGCACCCACCCAATCAGTCCTGAGGAAGCAAGTAAATCTTGCGAAAAAAAATGAATAAAAACCAAGCGCTGATGTGGATAGATATGTGTGATATAAATAAATTGTGCTAAAAAATATATATAAACCAATATAGTTAGTGCTATAATAAAATCAGTAAATTAAAGCTGCTATCAATATAGGGTGATCAGATAACCAAACAAATAGTACTAAGTATAAAATTGATGCGCTTTAAATAAATAGTGCACAATATGCTGCTGCGACTAAGCTGAAATCCAGGAATAAAAAATGCATACATGTGAATAAAATAGATAAATAATTATGGTGCTAATACATGTGTTAAAATTGCCAAAATAAATCTTCAAATTGGTGATGTGACAGTGAATATAAATAACACTCTGAGTACAATGTCCAGATAGAGATAAATAGTGGGGGAAAGTAAAAATAATTAAACAGTTCCTTCCCTTAATCCAGATTGATTGACTCACTGGGTTAGATCGTTTGTATCAGGATATTTAGTTTTTCTTGCATCCCACTTTAGCCATAATACTGCTGATGATTCGGCTCTCAGATAAAGGTTTTATGCAAAGCAAGCAAAGAAAAAATAGATCATTGTGCAGTGAACTTGATAGTGCACAAGCAAAACAGGGACAAGAGATACACTCACAAACTCCCGGTCTAGTAGAAGCATTCAAATCTTGCGAAACACGTTGACTAATTCCTAAGTATGGAGGAATTGTGGACTTGATCCCCGATATCCACACCGACACCATATATATCTTCCACTGATGGACTTCTATACATCATATATACTGCTTGGCTGGATCTCTATCTCCATGTTTGGTTTGGGTATTTCTTGACCCACTGAACATGGAGGGTGTTACAATGATTTTATTCTATTATGTTTTAAGATTTTTTTGAATAAAGGTTGTTGTATATTTTAAACAGATTGCCTCGTGTTGTGCCTACAAAGTCCGCCATGTTTTCGAGAAATTAAGGTTCTATTTTCTCTTCTCCTTTCCTGTATATAAAAATGCATTTTATGATGTATTAATGGTTACAGGGCTGGGTTATGGGTTTTTTTTTTATTGTATCTGCCTGGAGTTCAGCTTTAATGATAAAAAGGTAGAGCTTTTCTGAAATATTATACTTTTATAGGAATTGATCCATTCATGTAGAGTTACTGATGATCCACAAAAATGTATACAAGCAACAGGTTGAGAAACTTTTACATTCAAACAGAATAAAGTCTTCTATGCCCCCCATTTAAATAAGCCTTCTATCAATACCAGCGATGAAATATTTATCCACAGTAGACGTTATTTGCTGTTCAGCTCAGTCCTCGACGTGCATGCTTCTGTTTAAACTCGCTTCTATTCATTTAAATAATTTAGATCACTACTGCTGCCTGCCTGACATGGCTTTGAATTATTGCAAACTGTATAAATGACCTGGAGCTGTTTAAAAATGACTTAAGCTAATTATTTTTTGTTTTTCAATGTGCTCGTCATCAGCGCTACCACCGCGTGTTATTTCCCGCTCACATGAAATACGCCGGGGCTCAGCATGGCGAAGCCGAATGCAACTGTGTTTAAATGGGTTTAATGACTCTTTTAGAAATCATGTTTGCGCTACACAGAAGGATAATTCTCTGAAGTGATAAATTGGCTCATATGTCTCAAGAAAGGATGACAGTCCGCACCTAGGGGGGCTTTTTATTGTTGAAGCGCAAGAATAATTATCCCTGCAGCCCTGTCTTATTTAAACAGCTCACTACATGCATGATGGCATCTATATAGTCTCCTCATTACTTTGCTTTATGTTTATTTATGGAAGAAGTAAGCATGTTCCATGTTCTCATTGTAAACCCTCACATATACCCAGTGAAGTGACTGTTCTCGGGTGATACACAGAGATGAAACAAATCCCCCTACATAAGTTGTGCCTGTTTATCTGCTGTTTTCTTTACATCTGTTGAAATCCATCAATTTATTAAGTTTGTCTGAGCTTTCAGAAAGCGGCAGAGAGCTGAAGTTACACACTGCAGAGCTCAGTGAGGAGAGCTCTGAGAGCTGATTGGAGAGAAGGGACACCCCCCCCCTTCACACAGCACAGAGGAACAGAGCTGAGGCTGTCACTCACAGACTGTGTGCTGGAGGTCCCTTCCCTGTCACCTTTTTTTCTCTTGGTGTCAGGAAAACTTGTCAGAAGTGATTCATGCTGAAAGCAGAGGAACCAGGCAGCAGACAGAAATGACACTTAGTGAGACAAGTACACACTAGAGAGGGAGATTTGTTTATATTTCATGTCTGAGATTCGCAACCTCTTTAAAGCGGTAGAAAACCGCTGTTTTTGTTTTTTTTAATCCTGCAAGGCAATGCCATAATGTGTTAGTATGCATCGTATACTAACACATTATGTAAAACTTACCTTAAAACGAAGCCCTCCAGCGATGTGTTGTCACTTCTGAAGGCACTTCCATCTTCACCCGTTCATCCTTCTGGGTTTGCGGACTCGGGCTGTGTGAATGGCCCAGAGTCACAATGACGTCACTCCCACACATACATGTGGGAGCTGTCGCCCACACCACAAAACTCTGAAGAAATGGCACAGTATGCCGTTCCATCAGAGTGCATGTGCTGGTGACGAACCTGGATGCATCAAAAGTAAATATCTCCTAAAAGGTGCACGTTTAGGAGATATTTACTGTACCTATAGGTAAGACGGAGTCAGGGCAGACGGAGTTCAGAGAGTGGTCAGACAAGCCAGGTCAGCAACTTGAATCAGGAAACAGGATAACAGGACACAGGATGTGGATTAGTCAGTGTCCAATTCTTGTGAGCACGAAAGGGAACATGTTTTAGCCTGTGCACCGAAGGCTTTCCTTACATACACATTTCCCAGAGCATTTGGAGAGAGTGAACAGAAGAGTAACATGTAACTATGCCCCTCCATGTTATGGACAAGAGGAGGGTATCAATGTCCTGAAGTTAGATCTTTCATCTGTTCAGAAGCAGTACAATGAGTGAGCGTTGTCACCAGTGGCGGCTTGTGATTTTTTTTCTTTTGGGGGGACGGCAAACATAAACCCCCCCCCCCCCGTCGGGACATTAAAGCCCCGCACTTACCCCATCAAGGAAGCTGGTGGGCGGGCAGCGTTTCCGGCGAGTGGCAGCTTTCTTTCTTCCTCCTCCTGTGGATCATGGTGGCTTCTGCAGTTCATCTCCCTTCTCCTCCTAGGCATGGGGAAACGGGTATCAGACCCGCGCTTCCTGATTGGCGGAGATTTGCTTTTATAACACACATGGGGGGCTATGCTCTGCGCCACAAGCCCACCCTATTTTGAAGCCTATTAGAGCTTCTGGCCCTAATCAGGTGCTTCCAAAAAACACCCCTGTCGCTGTAATTCATGTGCCCGGCGTCCTGAAAGGGGACGGACACATGAATAGGGGGTGGCAGCGGCGATGGAAAGGGGAGGCGGCACCCGTGCGCCCTTAATGGACGGGCCACCCTTGGTTGTCACCCTAGCATATCAGCAGGTGAAAATTAAGGTATAAAAATCTAAGGACCAGAAAGTTGCAATATGTTTTTTTTTTTTTCTTAGATACTCTGGGGTTCATTTACTAAAACTGGAGATTGCAAAATCTGGTGTAGCTGTGCATACTAACCATCAGCTTTCAGATTTTTGTGGGTTTTTTTGCAAAAGTTTAATTGAACAAGTTAATGTTAGACTCTGATATTGGTTACAATGCACAGCTGCACCAGATTTTGCACTCTCCAGTTTTAGTAAATCAACCCCTCTATGAGCACTAGGCACTAGAACATTTTACAAACCATTGACAGTGTTGTCTCTTATTAAATCATGAGCGCCAATATAGTTAATAATGTTACTGTTCAGATGGGACCGTGGCAGTCTCTGCCTTGTCGCCTGTGTTACACATAGCCTGAATTGCCACACAAAAAATAAAGTCCAAAGTTCTTGCTCAAGATAATTTATTAACTCTAATTGTAAGAGGACAATCAATAGTTGGCGATCATACAGCTGTTTCATATAAAATCTCCATGCTCATACTTTCATAGATCAAAATCAACATATTATCAAGCTGTTGTTTTCATTATAGCAATACGTTTTGGCTGCCTGGTGGCAAATATTAACTTGAGATAAAAAAAAATGTCTGATGAATAAAAGTTGTTCATTGAAGGTTTGCTGAGCAAAGTTCATACTGAAGTGCAAAGTTTATATTTCAGAGTTTATTGATGGGGATTTTTTACTGTTGTTGTTGTGTAAGAGTGGATAATATCCAACCTTCTTTCCTTCCTTTCTTCCTTCCTTCCATCTTTCGTTCCTTCCTTACTTCTTTCTTTCCTTCCTTCCGATGTGCTACCCTTTAAAGAGGAAGTAAACCCTGATGGGTTTAACTTCCTCTTTTATTCCCCTGCAAAGTAAAAGCATAATGGGCTAGTATGCATTGCATACTAGCCCATTATGTGGCACTTGTGGCACTTATGTGGCACTTATCTGCAAACGAAGCCTGCGATGTCCGCGATGTCCCCGCTGATGGAAGCATCCATCTTTGCCCCTCTTCCTTCTGGGGCCGCGTCAGTCACGGCACACGCTGGGGAAGAAACAGCACGGAGGGCCATTTGTTCACTGCGCATGTGCCGATGACATCATTGGCGCGCTTCAAGGCAAATATCTCCTAAACTGCGCACGTTTAGGAGATATTTTCAGTACATATTGTAGGTTTACCTATATGTAAAAACAGGTCAGGTGGGTTTACAACCACTTAAAAACATAAAGCTGAATTCTAGGAGGAGATAAAAGAAACAAATTAATGCAGCTCTGTATTCATCAATACATCATTAAAGTAATATTAAACCCTCCGCATTTTTTAGTTTAATATATTGATAAAGATAAAATAAACATTCCCCAGCAAATTACAGGTGCATCAAATGAAATTAGAACATCATCAAAAAGTTAATGTATTTTAGTAATTCAATTCAAAGAGTGAAACTTATATATTTTATATAGATGCGTTACACACAGAGTGATATATTTCTTTCTTTTAATTTTGATGATTATGGCTTACAGCTAGTGAAAACCCAAAATTCAGTGTAGCACCCTGATGACTAGGAAGGGTTGCTCCTAAATTTACCTGCCAGGTATAGTTGCCTTGGTCAATTGTTAGGGATCAAATGGTTTCACCCCAAGTCTGGAATTGCTTCACTTCTCTCTTCTGTCGCTGAGTGGCCGGGTACCTGGTGACATTGGATAAGATAAGGGTGATGCAATGACAGATTAGGAGTATATGGGGTGTCTTAGCCAATAGGCAGGGGTTTTCTTGGCCCCTCAGCTTGCTGGGAGAACCTATATATTTGGGTGGAGTCAGGTGATCGGGGTTCTGTGCCACCTGGACGGCTGTCTGGGTGGACGTGTGTTGTGCTGCCCAGGCTGCTAGGCCGGAGTTTGGGCCTATGCCGGGCACATCTGGCTGCTAGGCTGTCTGAGGGCCTATCCAGGAGCAAGAGAGCAGCGTAGGGCTGGGATTGCAGCTTGCAGTCAAACCAGAAGTGACGGTTCTGCCGGCCGGAGAACCTGTCGTGGTCGGAGGTAGAGGGGAAGCTGTCGCCACTAAGGGACCAACCACCTTGTTACCAAGGACCACAGTGAGTAGCTGAAGCAAGTGCCGGGGACGGTGAAACTTCAGCAGGTGCCAAGCCAGGGACCCAGCCAGTGGGGTGACGCATGAGGAGTATCTGGAGTGCCAAGCCAGGGACCCAGCCAGTGGGGTGACGCATGAGGAGTATCTGGAGTGCCAAGCCAGGGACCCAGCCAGTGGGGTGACGCATGAGGAGTATCTGGAGTGCCAAGCCAGGGACCCAGCAGGGAAGTGGGGATGACACTTGAGGAAGATTAGAAGAGCTCACGAGGTTCAGTGGCAGTGAATCGGCAAGTCTAGTGAGAGAGACTGGGAGCTTGGTGGGCTGAGAATCTACAAGAAGTGATCGTATAAAAGTAAAGGAGTTTGTTACAATTTGTGTTAGGAACTGTTCTAAGACTGTTGCTATAGGAGACAGCGCTCCTACACATACAGATGTGGTGTCTTACTGGATAACTTTCCCTGCATGGCTGTCTACCTGTAGAAGTCTCGGAGTCTGCCAATTAACATTGCAACTACCTAAGGGTGTCCTGGCCCTAAACCCGCTCTCCCACTGTTCTGTTCAAGAGAAAATAAATTTCTTTGCATTCAATAAGTGTCTGGCGCTCTTGAATCTACCTTGAATTACACCCACTATGCCTTGTAACCCATCATATACAGAAGGATGTCAGCTGTCCTTGGCTCTGGAGGTTCTCATTAGACTAAAGAAGACCTGGGACCTTGCTACATCAGTATCTCAGAATATTAGAATATTATATAAGACCAATAAAAACAGCATAGTATGCAATATACTGGGCATCACTAAATTGTGGCCCCTGGTCCGTGTCCTGCCCGAGCTACTGCTCTTTCTGGACCTCCGCGATCGCGTCATTTAGCTGCCACGTTTGTCAGCAGCCTCCGCTGCCGTCAGTAACAGAGTAGAGCGGGCGGCGGGAGGCTGGACAATTCTGGCCTGGGGGCGGGACCAGCACTGCGTGCAGAGAGGCTGCCTGAATAAACTTTTCACGTTAACCAGGTGGTGATTGGCTGCTAGGAGGCGGTCCTAGCAACCAATCACTAGCTTGCTAATATGAAAAGTTACCCGGCAGCTCCCCATCCAGTGCTGCTGTGCCTCTGCTTTCAGTTCAGGATTGTCCTGACCCTGATCTCCACTCTGTGAAAGGTAGGAGAGTAAAGGGAGGAAAGGACATGATGTGAACTGGTGAAGGAAGGGGAGCAGGGGGCAGAGCTGTGTGGGGGGAGTCATGTAAAGGGGAGCAATACTGTGGTGTGATAGGGGCAGTGCTGTGGGGGTGATATGTTAAGGGGGCAGCGCTCTGGGGGGATGGGTGATGTAAAGGGGGACAGTGCTGTAGGTGGGGGATATGAAAGGGGCAGTACTGTGAGGGGTTTGTGAAAGGGACTGTGCTTTGGGGGTGATATGTGAAAGGGGACAGTGCTGTGGGGGGATTTGAAGTGAACAGTGCTTTGGGGTGATATGTGATGGCGGGCAGTGCTGTGGGGGGATGTGATGGCGGGCAGTGCTGTGGGGGGATGTGAAGGGGGACAGTCCTTTGGTAGAGGGCTGCGCTGACTTTGGACTTGATAAAACACAGTGGACCAACACCAGTAGATGACATGGGCCCCCCAAATCATCACTGACTGTGGACCATTGGATCTCATGCAACTTGGATTCTATGCCTCTCCTTTCTTCCTCCCGGCTCTAGGACCTTGATTTCAAAATGAAGGTGGGGAGCCATGGCATCAGCTTGTGTTAGCTGCCTGTGGTTTCTTTTCATTTAGTAAATTTTTTGGTGAGAAGTGCAGGCATTGCCCTCTGGGTCATACATTTTGTTTGGCTCTAGGTTTGAAGTGCATTCGTTGTGAACTCATTTGACATTTACATAAATTCATCTTCCCAATCAAAGTTGTACAGCTGATTTGTTACTAACATGTATATAGTGCACACTGTGCTTTACATATATCACTAGATTGGCATCTATGGCTCCCCTCATGATGTTTATTGTATGAGGTTCCTTCATATACTGGGGACAATTTAGACAAGAGCCTATTTGCCTACTAGCATATCTTTGCAATGTGGGAGGAAATCAGAGTACCTGGAGGAAACCCACGCAGACTCCATGCACGTAGTGCCATGGTTGGGATTTGAACCCATGACCTACTTACTACAAGGTGGAAGCGCTAACCACTGTGCTGACCGTTCTGCTGTGTTTTATTCAATCCAAAGTCAGTGCAGCCCTCTACCAGGAAATTATAGAGCACTTCATGTTTTCCTCAGCTGACCAGCTTTATGGAGATGCTGATTTCATTTTCCAGCAGGACTTGGCACCTGTCCACACTGCCAAAAGTACCAATACCTGGTCACATGATCATGATATCACTGCGCTTGATTGGCCAGCAAACTTGCCTGATCTAATCCCCATAGAGAATCTGTGGGGTATTGTAAAGAGGAAGATGAGAGACACCAGACCCACTTAAGCCCCAGAAGGATTTACCCCCTTAATGGCCAGGCCATTTTTTGCGATACGGCACTGCGACCATTTAAATGACAATTGCGCGGTCGTGCGACGATGTACCCAAACAAAATTGATGTCCTTTTTTCCCCACAAATAGAGCTTTCTTTTGGTGGTATTTGATCACCTCTACGGTTTTTATTTTTTGTGCTATAAACAAAAAAAGACCATCAATTTTGAAAAAAAACCTATATTTTCTACTTTTTGCTATAATAAATATGTGTGGGGGGATTTGAAGGGAACAGTGCTTTGGGGTGATATGTGATGGCGGGCAGTGCTGTGGGGGGATGTGAAGGGGGACGGTCCTCTGGTAGAGGGCTGTGCTGACTTTGGACTTGATAAAACACAGCGGACCAACACCAGTAGATGACATGGGCCCCCCAAATCATCACTGACTGTGGAAACTTCACATTGGATCTCATGCAACTTGGATTCTATGCCTCTCCTCTCTTCCTCCAGACTCTAGGACCTTGAGTTCAAAATGAAGGTGGGGAGCCATGGCATCGGCTGGTGTTAGCCAACTGTGGTTTCTTTTTTTTTTTTGGTATTTTTTTTTTTTTTTAGTAAGTGCTTAGTGAGAAGTGCAAGCATAGCCCTCTGGGGCATGCATTGTGTTTAGCTTGAAGTGCATACATTGTGAGTTTGAAGTGCATTAGTTGTGAACACATTTGACATTTACATTAATTCATCTTCCCAATCAAAGTTGTACAGCTGATTTGTTACTTACATGTATTTATACAGTGCTGACAGTACACACTGTGCTTTACATATATCACTTTACATTGACATCTATGGCTCCCCTCATGATGTTTATTGTATGAGGTTCCTTCATATACTGGGGACAATTTAGACAGGAGCCAATTCACCTACCAGCATATCTTTGGAATGTGGGAGGAAACCGGAGTACCCGGAGGAAACCCACGCAGACACAGGGAGAACATGCAAACTCCATGCACGTAGTGTCATGGTTGGGATTTAAACCCATGACCTACTTACTGCAAGGCGGAAGTGCTAACCACTTAGCCACTGTGCTGCCCGGTCTGCTGTGTTTTATTCAATCCAAAGTCAGCGCAGCCCTCTACCAGGAAATTATAGAGCACTTCATGCTTTCCTCTGCTGACCAGCTTTATGGAGATGCTGATTTCATTTTCCAGCAGGACTTGGCACCTGTCCACACTGCCAAAAGTACCAATACCTGGTCACATGATCATGATATCACTGCGCTTGATTGGCCAGCAAACTCGCCTGACCTAAACCCCATAGAGAATCTGTGGGGTATTGTAAAGAGGAAGATGAGAGACACCAGACCCAACAATTTCCGGTGAGCTTAAAGCCACTATTAACCACTTAAGCCCCAGAAGGATTTACCCCCTTAATGACCAGGCCATTTTTTGGGATACGGCACTGCGTCACTTTAAATGACAATTGCGCGGTCATGCGACGATGTACCCAAACAAAATTGATGTTCTTTTTTTTCCCCACAAATAGAGCTTTATTTTGGTGGTAGTTAATCACGTCTGCGTTTTTTATTTTTTGAGCTATAAACAAAAAAAAAACGTCATTTTTGAAAAAAAAACATTCTTTTACATATTTTTGGTAAAAAAATAACAATAAGCTTATATTGATTGGTTTGCGCAAAAGTTATAGCGTTTTTTTTTTTTTACTAGTAATGGCGGTGATCGGCGATTTTTAGCGGTACTGCAACATTGCGGAGGACAGATCGGACACTTTTGACACTTTTTTGGGACCAGTGACATTATTAATAATCAGAGGTAAAAATATCCCCTGATCACTGCATACTGTAAATGACATTGGCAGGGAAGGGGTTAACACTAGGGGGCAATCAAGGGGTTAAGTGTGTCCTAGGGAGGTGTTTCTAACTGTGGGGGGAGGGGACTGACTGGGAGTACACAGAGATCGCTGTTCCTGATCACTAGGTACAGACGATCTCTCTCTACTCTCCTGTCAGAACGGGGATCTGTTTGTTTACATTGACAGATCCCCTCTCTGGCTCTCTGTGGAGCGATCGCGGGTGGCCGACGGACATCGGGGGCGCCAGCTACGCACATCGGCTTCGCGCTGCTGTAGCCATTAACATAGTTGCCAACACTGTAAAAAAAAATGTGGGACACTTTTGTGGCTGTAGGCGGAGCCGTACAATAATTAGGGGGTGGGGCATTCATTTGTAGGCGTGGTTTAGGAAAAATATACAAGTGTGGCACCGAAAACTGGGCGTGGTTTACGCAACATAGTGGGTGTGGCTTAAATGGGTGTGGCTCAAGAGGGTGTGGTTGGAGTCTGAGATGAATGAGGGATGGCGAGGGAAAGGGGGAGAGGGAAATGACGGGACAGCAGCCCCAGATCCTACACAATAAAAATATGTGTATTCTAGAAAGTTTAACAATCAGCAGATAAAGATACTCCAAACACCTGGTGTTAGCACTTCAATCATCCCGGCATCATGGTTGTTATGGTGTCAGGATGATTGCATTATTTCTATTATTACATTGTAATATAAAATGAAATCTGTCAACTCACCATAATCCAGAATCAGTGGGAGCCCTGAGCGTGTCACTAGCCACGTCGCCTGCCACCAGCCGTCCGTCCTTGCGTCAGATGTCCCAGCAGAGTCCGTCCTTGCATCAGGTGTCCCAGCAGAGTCCATCCTTGCATCAGGTGCCCCCAGCGGAGCCCCCCTTACATCAGATGTCCCCAGCGGAGCCCCCCTCACACCAGGAGTCCCCAGCGGAGCCCCCCCTCACACCAGGAGTCCCTGGCGGAGCCCCCCTCACACCAGGAGTCCCTGGCGGAGCCCCCCTCACACCAGGAGTCCCCGGCGGAGCCCCCTTCACATCATGTGTCCCCAGCGGAGCTCCCCCTCACATCAGGAGTCCCCGGTGGAGCCCCCCCTCACATCAGGTGTCCCCAGCGGAGCTCCCCTTCACATCAGGTGTCCCCGGCGGAGCCCCCCTCACATCAGGAGTCCCCGGTGGAGCCCCCCCTCACATCAGGTGTCCCCAGTGGAGCCCCCCCTCACATCAGAAGTCCCCAGCGGAGCCCCCCTCACATCAGGTGACCCCAGCGGAGCTCTCCCTCACATCAGGTGTCCCCGGCAGAGCCCCCCTCACATCAGGTGTCCCCAGCAGAGCCCCCCTCACATCCGGTGTCCCCAGCAGAGCCCCCCTCACATCAGGTGTCCCCAGTGGAGCCCCCCCTCACATTAGGTGTCCCCAGTGGAGCCCCCCTCACATTAGGTGTCCCCAGTGGAGCCCCCCTCACATTAGGTGTCCCCAGTGGAGGCCCCCTCACATCCGGTGTCCCCGGCAGATCCCCCCCTCACATCAGGTGTCCCCAGTGGAGCCCCCCCTCACATTAGGTGTCCCCGGCGGAGCCCCCCCTCACATCAGGTGTCCCCAGTGGAGCCCCCCTTACATCAGGTGTCCCTAGTGGAGCCCCCTTACATCAGATTCCCACAGCGGTGCGCCCCCCACTACCTTAGAGGTGTCCTAGTGTGTCCGCCAGCCGCATGGCTATAACCCCTGCCCCTTTCCATAACAGACTGGCAGCGGGGCGGGGGGTAGGCGGGGCGAGGCGGAGCGGGCGGAGGGTGGGCGGCGACGCAGAAGCTCCGTCTAGCCCCCCCAGCCGTCTTCCTGAACTTCTTTAAGATGGCGACCGGCAGAGACAATGTCTCCGCCGGCCGCGGACCTCTAGTGGCGGCGAAAATCGAGAACTGTATTTCTCTGGACATTTCCCAGGACACCACAAATTCGGGAATGGAGTCTAAGTCCCGGGAAATCTGGGACAGTTGGCAACTATGCATTAAAGGGACCGATGTTCACCTACAGTGGTTTGCGCAGCCGATGCTCTGGCTGGTTGGCAAGCGGTTAAAGCAACCTGGGCTTCCATAACACCTCAGCAGTGCCACAGGCTCCATGCCACGCCACATTGATGCAGTAATTCATGTAAAGGAGCCCCGACCAAGTATTGAGTGCATACTATACTGTAGTATAGTGAAGTATGTGAAGGAGGACAGTGCTGTGGGGGGGGGGGGGGTGTGAAGGGGGACAGTGCTGTGGGGGGATGTGAAGGAGACATTTGCTGTGGGGGATCTGAGGAGGGACAGTCCTGTGAGGGGATGTGAAGGGGACAGTACTGTGGGGGGATTTGAAGGGGGACAGTACTGTGGGGGATGTGAAGGGGGACAGTGCTGTGGGGGATGTGAAGGGGGACAGTGCTATGGGGGATCTGAAGGGGGACAGTACTGTGGGGGATGTGAAGGGGACAGTGCTATGGGGGGTGGGGGGGATCTGATGGCGGGCAGTGCTGTGGAGTTGATATGTAAAGGGGGACAGTTCTCTGGTAGAGGGCTGCTGACTTTGGACTTGATAAAACACAGTGGACCAACACCAGTAGATGACATGGGCCCCCCCAAATCATCACTGACTGTGGAGACTTCACATTGGATCTCATGCAACTTGGATTCTATGCCTCTCCTCTCTTCCTCCTGGCTCTAGGACCTTGAGTTCAAAATGAAGGTGGGGAGCCATGGCATCGGCTGGTGTTAGCCGCCTGTGGTTTCTTCTTTTTTTTTTTTTTGGTATTTTTTTTTTTTTTAGTAAGTGCTTGGTGAGAAGTGCAAGCATCGCCCTATGGGACATGCATTGTGTTTGGTTTGAAGTGCATACATTGTGAGTTTGAAGTGCATTAGTTGTGAACAGATTTGACATTTACATTAATTCATCTTCCCAATCAAAGTTGTACAGCTGATTTGTTACTTACATGTATTTATACAGTGCTGACAGTACACACTGTGCTTTACATATATCACTTTACATTGACATCTATGGCTCCCCTCATGATATTTATTGTATGAGGTTCCTTCATATACTGGGGACAATTTAGACAGGAGCCAATTCACCTACCAGCATATCTTTGGAATGTGGGAGGAAACCGGAGTACCCGGAGGAAACCCACGCAGACACAGGGAGAACATGCAAACTCCATGCACGTAGTGTCATGGTTGGGATTTAAACCCATGACCTACTTACTGCAAGGCGGAAGTGCTAACCACTTAGCCACTGTGCTGCCCAGCCAAGTTGTTTTATTAAATCCAAAGTCAGCGCAGCCCTCTACCAGGAAATTATAGAGCACTTCATGCTTTCCTCTGTTGACCAGCTTTATGGAGATGCTGATTTCATTTTCCAGCAGGACTTGGCACCTGTCCACACTGCCAAAAGTACCAATACCTGGTCACATGATCATGATATCACTGCGCTTGATTGGCCAGCCAACTCGCCTGACCTAATCCCCATAGAGAATCTGTGGGGTATTGTAAAGAGGAAGATGAGAGACACCAGACCCAACAATTTCCGGTGAGCTTAAAGCCACTATTAACCACTTAAGCCCCAGAAGGATTTACCCCCTTAATGACCAGGCCATTTTTTGGGATACGGCACTGCGTCGCTTTAAATGACAATTGCGCGGTCATGCGATGATGTACCCAAACAAAATTGATGTCTTTTTTTTTCCCACAAATAGAGCTTTCCTTTGGTGGTATTTGATCACCTCTGTATAAGCGTATGTAGCGATGGTAGATTTTAAATCTACCGCTTATAGGTAAATTTAGTGGGTTATCCGTTTATACATAGTCAAATTTAGCCTTTGTTCCAGTTTGGCTGTGTTGCATGTAGTTTCACAGTGTGCCTGTGGGTGTCGTAGTCGCCATTGGTCGGTGTTGGAAAGGCAACAAGTTAAAGTGTATAAGTGCTCCTCTGTCCCGGAGATAACTCGGTGGAGGTGGTCCTCCGAGTTGCATTCTGGAAGAGGGTATTTATGGGGGAGACGCCATGTTTTAGGGGTCTTTCGTTCCACCTGCTGGCCCTTCTGGCCGACAGGTATGTGTTAGGAGTACTACCTCGTGGAGCTCCGACCAGGAGGACCACGTTGCTGCAGCGTGTGGGTGGGCCCAGAAGCCTGTCTGGGGCCTACCACAGCGGCGAGGGAATGGTCCTGTGCAGTCTGTCCTATGGGAAGAAGCTGGACAACTGAGAAGATCCCAGGGGAGGACCCGTCATGGAAGGATCATGCAGAGTGCTGGTCTGGAGAGGGGCCTGGTGACTCAGTTGGAGGACGCATCCTAAAGTTAACCTACCACATAGTACTGCCGGGTCGGCTTAAAGGTTCTAGTGCTGTGTTTGCTATCCATCGTAAACCATTACATCCTGTGGCAGAGGATCGTACGGGTTTCTATTCCATTCAAGCCTGTGGCAGAGACTTTTGTTCGTGTTGCGTACCGGCTGCTAGGTTAGTGAGAGAAACCTATCCGGGCGGGCAAAGATTCAACTCTAGAAAGAGTACATTCATCTACAAGATTTCAATTCCTAATACTACACTAAGAAAAGGTATTTAAACTTCCCTGCAATTCTTCTTCTACCTCTTTCCTGCTACTTCCTTCAGTTACTCTTTATTAAAACCTTGGAAAAGATACTCAAGTGCCCGGTGCCTACATTGTCTGATATTAAGCTCAACGGGACCCTAGACCCGGTTCTGGTGAAATTGAGGCAACAAAGGTGACGGTAACAGCCCGCTTTAAACCAGCAGCTCCACCAGGAGTTATTGCTACACGTATATTGATTTTATTGTGCAAAAATTATAGCGTTTTTTTTTTTTTTACTAGTAATGGCGGTGATCGGCGATTTTTAGCGGGACTGCAACATTGCGGAGGACAGGTCAGAAACTTTTGACACATTTTTGGGACCAGTGACATTATTACGGTAATCAGAGCTGAAAATATCCCCTGATCACTGCATAAATGACATTGGCAGGGAAGGGGTTAACACTAGGGGGCGATCAAGGGGTTAACTGTGTCCTAGGGAGGTGTTTCTAACTGTGGGGGGAGGGGACTGACTGGGAGTACACAGAGATCGCTGTTCCTGATCACTAGGTACAGACTATCTCTCTCTACTCTCCTGTCAGAACGGGGATCTTTTTTTTTACATTGACAGATCCCCTTTCTGGCTCTCTGTGGAGCGATCGCGGGTGGCCGACGGACATCGCGGGTGCCGGCTACGCACATCGGCTTCGCACTGCCGTAGCAATTAAAGGGACCGATGTTCACCTAAAGCGGTTTGCGCAGCTGAGACAACCTGCCGCAGTATAACTGCAACCTGGGCTTCCGTAACACCTCAGCAGTGCCACAGGCTCCATGCCACGCCACATTGATGCAGTAATTCATGTAAAGGAGCCCCGACCAAGTATTGAGTGCATATTATACTGGAGTATAGTGAAGTATGTAAAGGGGGACAGTGCTGTGGGGGTTGTGAAGGGGGACAGTCCTCTGGTAGAGGGCTGTGCTGACTTTGGACTTGATAAAACACAGAGGACCAACACCAGTAGATGACATGGGCCCCCCAAATCATCACTGACTGTGGAAAGTTCACATTGGATCTCATGCAACTTGGATTCTATGCCTCTCCTCTCTTCCTCCCGACTCTAGGACCTTGAGTTCAAAATGAAGGTGGGGAGCCATGGCATCGGCTGGTGTTAGCCACCTGTGGTTTCTTTTTTTTTTTTTTTTTGGTAATTTTTTTTTTTTTTTAGTAAGTGCTTGGTGAGAAGTGCATGCATCGCCCTATGGGACATGCATTGTGTTTGGTCTGAAGTGCATACATTGTGAGTTTGAAGTGCATTAGTTGTGAACACATTTGACATTTACATTAATTCATCTTCCCAATCAAAGTTGTACAGCTGATTTGTTACTTACATGTATTTATACAGTGCTGACAGTACACACTGTGCTTTACATATATCACTTTACATTGACATCTATGGCTCCCCTCATGATGTTTATTGTATGAGGTTCCTTCATATACTGGGGACAATTTAGACAGGAGCCAATTCACCTACCAGCATATCTTTGGAATGTGGGAGGAAACCGGAGTACCCGGAGGAAACCCACGCAGACACAGGGAGAACATGCAAACTCCATGCACGTAGTGTCATGGTTGGGATTTAAACCCATGACCTACTTACTGCAAGGCGGAAGTGCTAACCACTCAGCCACTGTGCTGCCCAGTCCAGTGTGTTTTATTCAATCCAAAGTCAGCGCAGCCCTCTACCAGGAAATTATAGAGCACTTCCTGCTTTCCTCTGTTGACCAGCTTTATGGAGATGCTGATTTCATTTTCCAGCAGGACTTGGCACCTGTCCACACTGCCAAAAATACCAATACCTGGTCACATGATCATGATATCACTGCGCTTGATTGGCCAGCCAACTCGCCTGACCTAATCCCCATAGAGAATCTGTGGGGTATTGTAAAGAGGAAGATGAGAGACACCAGACCCAACAATTTCCGGTGAGCTTAAAGCCACTATTAACCACTTAAGCCCCAGAAGGATTTACCCCCTTAATGACCGGGCCATTTTTTGTGAAACGGCACTGCGTCGCTTTAAATGACAGTTGCACGGTCATGCGACAATGTACCCAAACAAAATTGATGTCTTTTTTTCCCACAAATAGAGCTTTCCTTTGGTGGTATTTGATCACCTCTGTATAAGCGTATAGTGATTGGTTTGCGCAAAAGTTATAGCGTTTTTGTTTTTACTAGTAATGGCGGTGATCGGCAATTTTTAACGGGACTGCAACATTGCGGAGGACAGGTCGGAAACTTTTGACACTTTTTTGGAACCAGTGACATTATTACAGTAATCAGAGCTAAAAATATCCACTGATCACTGTATAAATGACATTGGCAGAGAAGGGGTTAACACTAGCGGGCGATCAAGGGGTTAAGTGTGTCCTAGGGAGGTGTTTCTAACTGTGGGAGGAGGGGATTGACTAGGAGTACACAGAGATCGCTGTTTCTGATCACTAGGTACAGACGATCTCTCTCTACTCTCCTGTCAGAACGGGGATCTGTTTGTTTACATTGACAGATCCCCTTTCTGGCTCTCTGTGGAGCGATCGCGGGTGGCCGACGGACATCGCGGGTGCCGGCTACGCACATCGGCTTTGCACTGCTGTAGCAATTAAAGTGACCAATGCTCACCTACAGCGGTTTGCGCAGCCGAGCCAACCTGCCGCAATATAACTGCGACAGCTGGTTGGCAAGCGTTTAAAGCAACCTGGGCTTCCATAACACCTCAGCGGTGCCACAGGCTTCATGCCACGCCGCATTGATGCAGTAATTCATGTAAAGGAGCCCCGATCAAGTATTGAGTGCATACTATACTGTAGTATAGTGAAGTATGTGAAGGGGGGCAGTGCTGTGGGGGATGTAAAGGGGGACAGTCCTCTGGTAGAGGGCTGTGCTGATTTTGGACTTGATAAAACACAGTGGACCAACACCAGTAGATGACATGGGCCCCCCAAATCATCACTGACTGTGGAAACTTCACATTGGATCTCATGCAACTTGGATTCTATGCCTCTCCTCTCTTCCTCCCGGCTCTAGGACCTTGAGTTCAAAATGAAGGTGGGGAGCCATGGCATCAGCTGGTGTTAGCCAACTGTGGTTTCTTTTTTTTTTTTTTGGGGGGTATTTTTTTTTTTTTGGTAAGTGCAAGCATTGCCCTCTGGGGCATGCATTGTGTTTAGTTTGAAGTGCATACATTGTGAGTTTGAAGTGCATTAGTTGTGAACACATTTGACATTTACATTAATTCATCTTCCCAATCAAAGTGGTACAGCTGATTTGTTACTTACATGTATTTATACAGTGCTGACAGTACACACTGTGCTTTACATATATCACTTTACAATGACATCTATGGCTCCCCTCATGATGTTTATTGTATGAGGATCCTTCATATACTGGGGACAATTTAGACAGGAGCCAATTCACCTACCGGCATATCTTTGGAATGTGGGAGGAAACCGGAGTACCCGGAGGAAACCCACGCAGACACAGGGAGAACATGCAAACTCCATGCACGTAGTGTCATGGTTGGGATTTAAACCCATGACCTACTTACTGCAAGGCGGAAGTGCTAACCACTTAGCCACTGTGCTGCCCGGTCTGCTGTGTTTTATTCAATCCAAAGTCAGCGCAGCCCTCTACCAGGAAATTATAGAGCACTTCATGCTTTCCTCTGCTGACCAGCTTTATGGAGATGCTGATTTCATTTTCCAGCAGGACTTGGCACTATAGAATTCAGGAAATTATAGAGCACTTCATGCTTTCCTCTGCTGACCAGCTTTATGGAGATGCTGATTTCATTTTCCAGCAGGACTTGGCACCTGTCCACACTGCCAAAAGTACCAATACCTGGTTTATTTTTTTTTTTTTTTATTTTTTTTTTTTTTAACATTCAGTTTTATTGAGATTTAACAGTATTACAGAATGCAAGGAGAATAAACAGCAAATATTATTGCATAAAAGGAATCAAAGATTTGACATGCAAGTTATAGATTTTAAGACTCATCAAAATATAACTAGTTCTAGCGAAATCATATAGAAAAAAGGACAGTCACAGGTAGTGTTGACTGTAAAAATAAATTTTTCTGACATACGATAAAAAAAAAAAAGTAAAACCTTATATAGTTTTGAACTGTAACAAAGATGGAAAATAAAGTTAGAGTGGTAAGTGTAAAGGAATCAAAGTATAGGTGGGGACCCAGCATGAACGAGACCTCAGGTGTATGACAATGTGTGTTGGAGGCCTTTAGGAAAGGCTGGTCACTTAAGCTCGCCAGGACCGTTAGGGTGTAAAAGCCAGGTTTTCCAATTCATTATGAATGATTGGGTTTTTATGTTTGCCTTGGTGTAGCCATATTCAAGCAGGCAATTTTCATTCAATATGCGGATTATTTCAGTCAGTGTTGGAGGTTGGGTGCATTTCCAGTGTCTCGCAATGGCTAAGCGGACGGAAATGAAAATATGTGTAATTAGGATGTTAAGATTAGAAGGCCAGAGGTGAGAGTCCATGCTGAGTAACACCATCTGAGGAGTTAAAAAGAGAGAGAGGCCTGTAGAGGAGGAGATGAACGTTGTTATGTCCGACCAGAATGTCTTCAGGGCAGGGCAGCTCCACCAGATATGTAGCATTGATCCATGGTGACCACACTGTCTCCAGCAGTTGGAGGAGGCTGCTGGGTATATGTGGGCCAGTTTAGATGGTCAGGTACCAGTTGTGGAAAATTTTATGTGCAGTTTCCCAATGGGAGATACAACGTGAGGCTTTAGAAGTGGAGCGTAGGGCCATGTGCCATTGTTCCGTGGTATAGGTTTGGTTTATCCATTGCTCCCATTGACACATGGAAGAAGATTTACCGCTGGAAAGAGGGCTCAGTAGGAGTGTGTAGATATTTGAGATACCTTTGGTGGACGGTCTTGCAATGGTGTAGAAGTGAATGATATTCAAGGTGACAGTATCATTAGAAAACTGCACCCTATGAAGCGCAGACCGTAGTTGGAGGTACATGTAGAATTGCTGGGGTCGAAGTGGATATGACCGACAAAGTTGTTCAAATGATTTGAGAACTGAGTTTGTGTAAAGTGACCCTAGAGTATCAAGGCCAGCTTTAATCCAGGAGGCAAAGGATGTATTTGGGATAAGGAGTTCCAGTGCAGTAAGGGGGAGGTAAGAGAGCAGTGCAGGTGAAACGCCATTGGATTTTTGATGAGTTGCTTTCCATACTCGAGTCGTAGCTGTAATAGTGTCTAGAAAGGATCTAGATGGTTGCATGTGCAGGAGAATGGCGCTAGAATGGCGAGTAGATTTTTTGGGGACGTTGTCAAGGCTGCACTCTCGATTTGGAGCCAGGTCGGATGGTGGAAAGGGGTCCACCATACTTTAGCTTGATCCAGTATGGCTGCTTTATAGTAGGCTCCAACGTTGGGGACGCCCAGTCCGGCAAATTTAGTTGGTGTGCATCAGGGCCGTCTTTAAGGCAGGGCAAAAGGGGCAGCTGCCCTGGGCCCTGTCATTGTTGTGGGGCCCAAAGCACCTGCCTCATACTTGCCAACTATCCCAGTTTAAATTCCCTTGTCCCTTGAAGTTTTAGTCCCGTGCTGTGTGCTGATATCTCAGTGTGAAGTGCTGCTACTAATGCTGCCCAGCTCTGCCCTATTGTTGTGTACAGATGACTCACCTGCAGATCCAGTATTTACAGGTAAATAGTGGCGGCATTCATATGTAAATACTGTAGATGCATTCGGCGGCATAGATATGTAAATAAAGGCAGCATTCATATGTATATCGTGCCCCCTGCAGTAAGGAGATGATGTGCTGTAACCTCTAGCAACCAATCAGTGAGCAGTATTACTGTACAGTAATCTCTAGCAACCAATCAACAAGCAGAAATGATGTGCTGTAACATCTAGCAACTAATCAGTGAGCTGTAATGTGTGCTGTAACCTCTAGCTACCAGTCAGGAAGCGGTAACGATACACTGTAACCTCTGGCAACCAATCGCAATCGCTGCCTGATCTGATACAGTAAACTGATTTCAAGGGGAGGGCCCCAAGAAAACGTTTGCCCAGGGTCCAATCAGTATTAAAGACGGCCCTGGTGTGCATAGTAGTTTGCGGTGAATTCGAGGGCGATTGTTTTTCCAGATGCAAGTGTTGAATATGGCTTGAAGTTTGGCGATGTGCGAGGAAAGAATAGGCACAGGTATTGATCTAAATAGATATAGTACATGTGGTAGCATAAACATTTTTGTCAGAGCCATTCGGCCTGCCCAAGAAGCAGCAGTCTTCTGAAGGCCCTGCGATATATGAGAAAGTTTAGATAGTAAGGTTTGTAGGTTTACATGGAGAAGTCTTGTGGAGGGAGAGGTTGGTTGAATACCAAGGTAATTCATAATTGAATTAGGGGCCCACGAGAAAAGGTTGTTAGCCGAGATCAGTTCTTTAGTGGATTGTGATAAGGAGATGCCAAGCATGGAAGATTTACTATAATTAATCTTATACAGGGAAACGCGACTGAAGCTATCAAGGAGGTTTTGTAATGCCGGT
This sequence comes from Aquarana catesbeiana, assembly GCF_042186555.1. Lineage (NCBI taxonomy): Eukaryota > Metazoa > Chordata > Amphibia > Anura > Ranidae > Aquarana > Aquarana catesbeiana. The sequence continues at coordinate 649,745,919 of NC_133327.1, forward strand.
AATGATTCAAGGGGTTTAGTCACCGATATTATTACGTCATCGGCGTAGAGGCCAATTTTGTGTGTAACATCGCCAATTTGAATGCCCGATATTGAGGGGGATGCTCGGACGGCTTGGACAAGAGGCTCCATTACCAGGTCAAATATTAGGGGTGATAAAGGGCACCCCTGTCTGGTGCCATTTGTGATACTGAAGGGGTCAGAGGTCATTCCATTGGTCCAAACCCTGGCACTGGGATTGGTATAGAGACTGAGGATGGAGTTGAGTATGTTCCCATGGAAACCAAATTTGTGTAATACAGCTGTTAGGTACTGCCAATGAACTCGGTCAAACGCCTTCTCTGCATCCAAAGAAAGAAGCAGAGAAGGCGTTCTATTATGTTCCGCCCATTGTATCAAATCAATATATCGTCTGGTGCCATCTGAGGCCTGTCTGCCAGTCACAAATCCCACCTGGTCATTATGCACCAGCAATGGGATGATGGATGAGAGTCGAGTCGCTATCAATTTTGCGAATATTTTGGTGTCCGTGTTAAGGAGGGATATGGGTCGAAAATTGGCAGGGGAGACAGGGGTTTTACCTGGTTTGGGGATGGTTGTTATTAGTGCTTCCAAAGATTCTTTGGGGATAATTCCAGTATCTGCCGTGTGGTTAAAAGAATTGCATAGATGGGGAGATATGTGAGAAGAGTATATCTTGTAATATTCATTTGCAAATCCATCAGGGCCAGGGGCCTTGTGGAGAGGAAGAGAAGCAATGGCTGTTTGCACTTCCTGTAATGTGAAGGGGGTCGATAGTTGGTCCAGGGAGTCTTGCGATATTGTGGGTAGTTGGAGCTTGTGCAAGAATTGTTGGATTTCTATAGGGTCTGGGGATGTCAGGGTGTCAGAGGTGTTAAGGCTATAGAGCGTGGAGTAGAAGGATGCAAATTGGTTTGCAATATCTTTAGGGTTAGTTAGTTTCTTTCCTGTGTCATTTAAGATATATGGAATGTTAGATTTTGCCCGTTGAAGTTTGTATTGTCTGGCTAAGAGGGAGCCAGGTTTGTTGGCTTGGGCATACCAGGTCATTTTAAGCCGTTTGAGGTAGAAGTCAAAGTTGTGGCGTGAAGTTTCTCCAAGGTCCTGACGTAGTGCTTTTAATCTGACAGCGATTGGCTGGGAGGGGTTTGGCTGGGAGGGGTTTCTTCTGGCTAAGAGGGAGCCAGGTTTGTTGGCTTGGGCATACCAGGTAATTTTAAGCCGTTTGAGGTAGAAGTCAAAGTTGTGGCGTAAAGTTTCTCCAAGGTCCTGACGTAGTGCTTTTAATCTGACAGCGATTGGCTGGGAGGGGTTTGATTTGTTGGTTAGCTCTAGGGATTTAATCTGGTGTAGGAGTTGGGTGATCTTGGCATTCCGTAATTTTTTCTCGTGAGCCCCTATTTTTATCAGCGTCCCTCTCAAAAAGGCCTTGTGTGCATTCCAGAGAATATAGGGATTGCCCACAGAGTCTTTGTTTTCTTTAAAAAAGGTTTCAATCTCAGAAGCAATCTGCTCTTTGTATGGGGATCGAGCTATAAGTGAGGTATTCAGCCTCCAGATTTTCACACCTAGCACAGTGGGGGTAGTGAAAATTTTCATACTGATTGGCGCGTGATCAGACCAAGTTATTAAGCCAATTTTGGTGTTCGAGATAGTTTGTAAAGTGGCCGAATCGGTTAAGAACAGATCGATTCTTGAGTAAGTTCTTTGAGCACTGGAGTAAAAGGTGTAATCTTTTTCCTCATCGTGATGGCATCTCCATGGATCGTATAGATTTTCCCTGTCTTTAAAAGAGGACAGAGCAGAGGAGCATCTTTTAGAGGTATTTGTAGTGTCTAGGGAGCTATCAATAATGTCATTAAAATCTCCACAGATAATTAGGTGGGATCTTCTAAGGGGTTGTATTTTGTGTATGAGATCTTTGTAGAAGCGATGCTGACGCTTGTTGGGAGAGTAGATGTTGGCTATCGTAATGTAACGACCATTAACAGTGGCAGATACAATCAGATAGTGTCCATCAGGATCAATTTCAATGTGTTCAAGCTTGAAGGCAAGGGAAGCTCTAACAGCTATCATGACCCCAGCCTTCTTTTTAGGAGCATTAGCGAAGAAGTATTGGGTGAATTGTTTGTGGGAGCATTTTGGTGGGTGTCTAGCCAGAAAGTGTGTTTCTTGGACACATAGTATGTCCGTTTGTAGGGATAGGGCCTTTTTCCATAGTAAATTACGTTTGAAAGGTGAATTAAGACCATTTGCGTTAATTGAGGATATAGTGTAAGCCATGGGGAGCATTCAGGGGACTTCTAGGAATGTAGAATAAGATTATACCATATGATACCTCGAGACCAATACACATATGATGACGAGAAAGATGTAAATTAAAATACAAGGTTTTCCCCTAACAAAGAAAAACAAGAAATAGTCAAAAAGAAATACAGATATAATTGAGAACCTATTAACCGTGTATACAGTGATAACAATTATTATTGTATTAGAACTTGTAGGCGTGCGTAGCACCCTATACAAAACAGAGGTGGCAAGTAGTGAGAGTAACGATGAACCGCCACTGGGACAGTTATGTGGCTAGTTAACAGAGGACAGGTTACTCCTGGCTTGTAAAGCTACTGAACAGTGAGATAAGAAAGAGTACATTATGATGTATGTTGTTTGGCAGATCGTGACTCCGAGCGTTGCTGGTAGGACAGGCTGCGAGGAGAGGAGAGTGGTGGAGCATTTATGAGGCCCCAGTTGAGAAGACTTTTTATGCCCTCTTTAGGGGAGTTGAATGTGGCGGTGTGATCTTGATGGGTCACTATGAGCTTAGCCGGGAAACCCCACTTATAGGGGATGTTGTGGTCCCGGAGGACAGAGGTAACTGGGGCAAATTCTTTCCTGCGTTGTGCAGTGGCCGCCGATATGTCGGCATACAGGGAGATCCCTGCGTAGGGAGCTGGGAGGGGCACTGCGGCTCTGGCTGCTCTGAGGACCTGGTCCTTGATGTGGTAAAAATGTGTACGTGCCAGGACATCCCGAGGTACGTCATTAGGTAGATAGGTCGGCTTAGGAAGCCTGTGGGCGCGATCTATTGTGAGATCAGGTATGATGAGATGTGGGAGCAGTTTTAGAAACAGATGTTGTAGGTAAGTATGCAGGTCAGCAGTTTTAACGCTTTCGGGTATACCGCAAAATTTTATGTTGTTATGGCGGGACCGATCCTCAAGGTCCGCCAATTTAACTTGTACGTTGCGGAGCTCTTATGATTGTTTCTCAAATGCAGACACCATATCATTATAGGCTTTAGTGTTGTCAGAAATCTGTTTCTCAGCTATGTCAGCACTTTCCTCAATGTGATCCACACGCATATTTAACTGGGAGATAGAAGAGCGGAGTTCCCTTTGGATGTCTTTGTGGAGAGAGAGCAGCATGAGCTTTAGTGTATGTTCAGATGCAGGTTGATCACTTGTGGGGAGAGCTGCTAGTGATTCCTGAGCGTCTTCCACAAAATGGGGTTGTGGGGGAGGAGAGCACAGTTGTTTTTTATATTGAGGGACCTTATCAGGGGATTGGTTTGGTGTAGGTGGAGGTCTCTTACCTCTATCAGAGGACTGTGAGGGAGAGGAGTCCATATCCAGTGCTTCAGGCTCAGTTCTGTCCATTTCCTGTTTTGAACATAGTGAAGAGCCCTGTGTCAGCGGCTCTGTGTCTCTGTCAGTGCCATTTTGGGATTCCTGTGAGGAAGAAGCAGGAGGGAAAAACTCAGTGAGACGGCGCGGGATAAAGGGAGTCTCCCTCATTCTTCCTCTGCCCTGCTGTTCCAGAGTGACAGCGCTATATGCCGGGATATGTGTGACCCATCAGTGGCGCCGCTGCGAGCCGCCCAGCGGTAGTGTGGAGCCGGTTTTTGAAGATACAGCGGTCCCGGTCCGCCGCTCGTATATTCCCCCCGCGGGTCAGGGGTGTCAGGAGAATCAGCGCCTCTGGTTGGGGTGGATTTCACCCGCTTCTGTGGTCGCTGTGTGTTGCGATGTCCCGTTGTGGAGCGGAGCTGCAGGATCAAGCAGCCATCTCGGTCCGCCGCTCGGCCACGCCCCCCCCCAATACCTGGTTTAATGATCATGATATCACTGCGCTTAATTGGCCAGCAAACTCGCCTGACCTAATCCCCACAGAGAATCTGTGGGGTATTGTAAAGAGGAAGATGAGAGACACCAGACCCAACAATTTCTGGTGAGCTTTAAGCCACTATTAACCACTTAAGCCCCAGAAGGATTTACCCCCTTAAAGCGGAGTTCCACACAAAAATGGAACTTCCGCTTTTCGGAACCCCTTCCCCCTCCGTTGTCACATTTGGCACCTTTCAGGGGGGAGGGGGGTGCAGATACCTGTCTAAGACACCCACTTCTGGCATAGACTCCCATGGGAGTCTACGCTTCTTCCCGTCCCCACCGCACTGTCTCCTGGGAAACACACAGCTTCCAGGAGAGAGCGGGACCACTTGGGACGCGCAGCGCGACTCGCGCATGCGCAGTAGGGAACCGGGAAGTGAAGCCGCAATGCTTCACTTCCTGATTCCCTCACCTAGGATGGTGGCGGCAGCTGCCGAGAACCGAGCGGGTTCTCGGCGTCGCCTGCCGACATCGCTGGACCCTGGGACAGGTAAGTGGCCATGTATTAAAAGTCAGCAGCTGCAGTATTTGTAGCTGCTGGCTTTTAATATTTTTTTTTTTTGGCGGTGTGGGTGGACCCCCGCTTTAATGACCAGGCCATTTTTTGGGATACGGCACTGCGTTGCTTTAAATGACAATTGCGTGGTCGTGCGACGATGTATCCAAACAAAATTAATGTCCTTTTTTTCCCACAAATAGAGCTTTATTTTGGTGGTATTTGATCACCTCTGCGGTTTTTATTTTTTGCGCTATAAACAAAAAAAAGACCCATCAATTTTGAAAAAAAAACCATGACTGCTGAGAAGCATAGGCTCATTTATGACCAACTAATAAACCAATACCTTGCCCCCCCAAAAAGACACAGAAGCTGATTAAGTTGGAAATAGGGCAAGGCCACAGTTTTATTGAACTTTTCAAAAGTACAATTTTCCAAATGTACCAAACAATGCCAGTCACAGTATACCATGAGCACCCATAAATATAAACTTACATAGTCTAAGAGGCCTGTCCTTACCATCAGTGCCAGAGCCGTACCATCAGTGCCAGACAGGCATTAGACTAACCCCAGAATTTACCAAACAACATGCCAGTCATAGTATACCGTGTGCACCCATAAACATAAATTCACATAGTCTAAGAGGCCTGTCCTTACCATCGGTGCCAGACAGGCATTAGACTGACCCCAGAATTTAACTTGAGGGCATAGCCCATAAAACAACATCAATTGCTGGCAAGGTCAAAACCGCCACACGCAAGTCAGTGGTACACTGACGAGCGCCCCACCACAGCCAGCACCTGCTCGACACCAAATTGTAGGCCGAGGTGAACATATTTAGGCCAATCATTTAAATTAACCCCATCAGGTCTTAATAAATACTGTTATCTCCCTCAAGACCCCAGCGGCAGACAACAAGGCCACCAATCCTGTGGACAAATTTGAAAACATAGGCATTCACCTTGCGGCGAAACAGCTCCAAACAAGAACGAGAAACAAGAACAAAGTATGTGATGGGCCAAAACCAGAAAAGGGGGAACAATGTTGGACCAAACAATAGATAGGTAAAACTGGCACAACACAGAGCAATACCATGCCTAATAGAGGAGGTGGAATCTACAGGCCGGTAATGCCCTACATTGTTACCCCATACATGAATGATAAGAATGAAGGGACCTAAATCAAATTGTCTCAGGTAATACCAGCAGCCAGTGTAGGTCATGAAAACTGCAACAACGAATTCTGCCAACTGCAAAGGAAAATTCTCCCCACAGTATCAAAATTCGGCATGGCAAGAGGCCCAATAAACGAAGGAGTCTACGATGATCCAAAGTAATTCTGGGGAGAGACATGAAATCAGAACAAATGGTGAGGACGAACATGTAGCAAAACTTCTAATGATTCCCATCTACCTAAAAGCCATCTCTATCCGAAAAAACCCACCCCATGGGCAGCACTGGCTGCGCCAACGGGAAAAGAATACATGGGAAAAATCATGAGGAGGCAAGACCAGCTGGGAAAAGGCGCAAGACCCAAAAAAATTCTAATTATTTGAGGTTGGAAGAATAAGTGAGAGATAAAAACAAAGTATTCTGTGAGCAGCACATCCTCTGAGTTACCATAAACTGAGCATTTGTTCTCGGCAGTAAGTTCACAAACCCTAAAGGTCCCAAAGAATGCCCAAGAAAAGGCAACTCGAAACAAGAGAGCCCTGAATGCAAAAACAGACAGAGGGCAAAATGGAGAGGATGTCGGTTAAGTTGTGCACAGAAAACAGGTGCGGAGAATAAGGGAAGCAAGTCAGATGTTTCCAACCATTTTCCTTCAAAATCCTCTGAATAAGAAAACTTTGGAGATGTCCTCCCAGCTGAAAAGTCTGAACCAAACAATACAGCAGAGGGAGCAGTACCCACTGTCGACCAGCCACAACTATATCCTGCAGGTCGAGGAGGTAGGAGAAAAGATCCAGGTGCCCGACCCCCAGGGGTTAAGGTAGATATCATCGACAGGTGGAGGCACCCATTTGTCTGAAAATTGCTGACAGGTTACCTGGATTGTCTGGGAGGGGAGGAATGGAGGGGGAGAAACAGGAGTCAGAAACGAGACTACACAAAAAAGAAAGGACAAGGAAGACCCACGGCAATTGACAACATCTGAAAACACACAGTCGACTGAAGACATCCAAGCACCAGAAAAACACAACAGGGAGAACATACGTGGAGAGCGTGCAGAGAGGCAGTTAACCACTTGACCATAATAGGTAAGGGCTCTAACAGCATAATGTTACACAACAAATAGTTGGGACAATGAGGCAGGCCAAGGTTCAGCAGACCAGTAATCCTGGAATAAAATGCCAAAGCTACTGGAGCTGAATGCAGACCTGTAAAAAACTCCAGCTGTGTGTTCAACAATTCCTCCATTCATCCAAGAAGGACCATTAGAGAAGTGCAAGAAGGACAACCGCGCTTCCAAGTCATAGGAGCACTGCCCATCAGAAGTATGTGGAATGTGAAAACAAGATGGCAAGATGGCAAAAAGGTTAAAAAAGGTTGAAGCTGCTACAGCCCTGGCTTCCTAGAGTCCTTTGGGAATTTAACCAAGGAAAGAAGCTAACCCCAGGAAGTCAGCAGACCATCCCCACAATGTCAATCTCAATGCCCAAAAGGACAGAAGATGGGCAGGACCTTCCATGTTGTGGGGATGGAACAGTCACAGTGTACAGTAGGAAGTGAAAGGCAGATTCCACGTCAGCCTTCACCAGTAGGGTAGAAGCACCATAGAACTTAGCAAAGAAAATGCTGAATCAAAAGAGTATTGGTCCCAGGAATTCTCCTGATTAATACCACCATTAACCGACAAGCCTGCAGGGAAAGAAAGTGTTGTATAAGTTGATATACACACACATTTTCTATTTATTTTTTTGGCTACCACACCAAGAGAGGAAACCCGAATGAGCGTTAGGGGTGGATGAAAGCGATCCAAAACCCCCGGTTAAATCCCAACTGTAAGATCCATGCCTCCCTTCTGAAAGGGTACAGGTCTAGCCAGTGCAACTTCCTTGAGACTTTCACTGGCATCCTTCCTCTTAGGAGGGATGAACTTGTTACCTGGTTTGGTAGGTGGTGTATTACCCATTCAGAAAGTCGACTGCTGGGTGAGCACCACCCAGCAGTGGCTCTCATTAAACAGTCAGCAGTTGTATACCACTGACGATCTGTGCATGTGACTGAAAAGAAGTTGGCCTGTGCTGGTACATGAATAATAACCATATGCAGAGTAAAAGTCAGCGCTAGAGTGAATAAAGTTGGCAGCTACCAAAGCAGGTCAATATACATATACCATAGACTAACATTTCTGCAGTCAAAACTTAGTTATTTCCAGGCAGCCATTTTTAAGCAAAGCTGAGTATCAAAATTAAACAGCACAGCCCTCCATATATTTTGTAGACCTCTCAACTGAGATCCACAGAACTGAATAGGGAAGAAGGGACTAATTCTGTTTTTTTTTTGTTTTTTTTAGAGCAATGCATAGGCACAGAAACCCTGCAGCCAGTTCCCAACAATACAAGGAAGCTGCTTAGACTTTCACCCTTAGTATTAATGTAAATATCTTTCTATATGTCATCAACATCACAACAGGCGGGAGGGTGGGCAACTCTTGTGACAGCTGAATCTCCTCAGAGCAGTTGGATGTGCCTCAGCATAGCCTTTACTTAGAGTTCAGGCTCCACCCAGTCCCCTCAGGTCTTGTAGCCAATCCTAAGGGAGCTACTTAACTTCCCTTTTAGGTTCACACCCACAGTGATGTCATGCTTCCAGCAGTCAAGGCTCCCTTTCCCTAAAGGCGGTTCAAGGGGCCTTCATTCTTTTACATATTTTTAGTAAAAAAAATAACAATAAGCGTATATTGATTGGTTTGCGCAAAAGTTATAGCTTTTTTTTTTTTTACCAGTAATGACGGTGATCGGCGATTTTTAGCGGGACTGCAACATTGCGGAGGACAGATCGGACACTTTTGACACTTTTTTGGGACCAGTGACACTATTACGGTAATCAAGGCTAACAATATCCACTGATCACTGTATAAATGACATTGGCAGGGAAGGGGTTAACACTAGGGGGCAATCAAGGGGTTAAGTGTGTCCTAGGGAGGTGTTTCTAACTGTGGGGGGAGGGGACTGACTGGGAGTACACAGAGATCGCTGTTCCTGATCACTAGGTACAGACAATCTCTCTCTACTCTACTGACAAAACGGGGATCTGTTTGTTTACATTGACAGATCCCCGTTCTGGCTCAATATGGAGCGATCGCGGGTGGCCGACGGACTTCGCGCTGCTGTAGCCATTAAAGGGACCGATGTTCACCTACAGCAGTTTGCACAGCCGAGCCAACCTGCCGCAGTATAACTGCAACCTGGGCTTCCGTAACACCTCAGCAGTGCCACAGGCTCCATGCCACGCCATATTGATGCAGTAATTCATGTAAAGGAGCCCCGACCAAGTATTGAGTGCATATTATACTGGAGTATAGTGAAGTGCGTGAAGGGGGGCAATGCTGTGGGGGGATGTGAAGGGGGACAGTCCTCTGGTAGAGGGCTGTACTGACTTTGGACTTGATAAAACACAGCGGACCAACACCAGTAGATGACATGGGCCCCCCAAATCATCACTGACTGTGGAAAGTTCACATTGGATCTCATGCAACTTGGATTCTATGCCTCTCCTCTCTTCCTCCCGGCTCTAGGACCTTGATTTCAAAATGAAGGTGAGGAGCCATGGCATCGGCTGGTGTTAGCCACCTGTGGTTTCTTTTTTTTTTTTTGGTATTTATTTATTTATTTTTTTGTAAGTGCTTGGTGAGAAGTGCAAGCATCGCCCTCTGGGGCATGCATTGTGTTTGGTTTGAAGTGCATACATTGTGAGTTTGAAGTGCATTAGTTGTGAACACATTTGACATTTACATTAATTCATCTTCCCAATCAAAGTTGTACAGCTGATTTGTTACTTACATGTATTTATACAGTGCTGACAGTACACACTGTGCTTTACATATATCACTTTACATTGACATCTATGACTCCCCTCATGATGTTTATTGTATGAGGTTCCTTCATATACTGGGGACAATTTAGACAGGAGCCAATTCACCTACCAGCATATCTTTGGAATGTGGGAGGAAACCAGAGTACCCGGAGGAAACCCACGCAGACACAGGGAGAACATGCAAACTCCATGCACATAGTGTCATGGTTGGGATTTAAACCCATGACCTACTTACTACAAGGCGGAAGTACTAACCACTTAGCCACTGTGCTGCCCAGTCCAGTGTGTTTTATTCAATCCAAAGTCAGCGCAGCCCTCTACCAGGAAATTATAGAGCACTTCATGCTTTCCTCAGTTGACCAGCTTTATGGAGATGCTGATTTCATTTTCCAGCAGGACTTGGCACCTGTCCACACTGCCAAAAGTACCAATACCTGGTCACATGATCATGATATCACTGCGCTTGATTGGCCAGCAAACTCGCCTGACCTAAACCCCATAGAGAATCTGTGGGGTATTGTAAAGAGGAAGATGAGAGACACCAGAACCAACAATTTCCGGTGAGCTTAAAGCCACTATTAACCACTTAAGCCCCGGAAGGATTTACTCCGCTAATGACTAGGCCATTTTTTGCGATACGGCACTGCGTCGCTTTTAATGACAATTGCACGGTCATGCGACGATGTACCCAAACAAAATTGATGTCCTTTTTTTCCCACAAATAAAACTTTCTTTTGGTGGTATTTGATCACCTCGGCGGTTTTTATTTTTTGCGCTATAAAGAAAAAAAGACCGTCATTTTTGAAGAAAAAAACATTCTTTTACATATTTTTGGTAAAAAAAATAACAATAAGTGTATATTGATTGGTTTGCGTAAAAGTTATAGCTTTTTTTTTTTACTAGTAATGGCGGTGATCGGCGATTTTTAGCGGGACTGCAACATTGTGGAGGACCGATCGGACACTTTTGACACTTTTTTGGGACCAGTGACATTATTACGGTAATCAGAGCTAAAAATATCCCCTGATCACTGCATAAATGACATTGGCAGGGAAGGGGTTAACACTAGGGGGCGATCAAGGGGTTAAGTGTGTCCTGGGGAGGTGTTTCTAACTGTGCGGGGAGGGGACTGACTGGGAGTACACAGAGATCGCTGTTCCTGATCACTAGGTACAGACGATCGCTCTCTACTCTCCTGACAGAACGGGGATCTGCTTGTTTACATTGACAGATCCCCGTTTTGGCTCTCTATGGACCGATTGCGGGTGGCCGCTGGACATCGCGGGCACTAGCTACGCACATCGGCTTCGCGCTGCTGTAGCCATAAAAAGTACCAATGCTCACCTACAGCGGTTTGCGCAGCTGAGCCAACCTGCCGCAGTATAACTGCGGCAGCTGGTTGGCAAGCGGTTAAAGCAACCTGGACTTTCATAACACCTCCGCAGTGCCACAGGCTCCATGCCACGCCACATTGGTGCAGTAATTCATGTAAAGGAGCCCCGACCAAGTATTGAGTGCATATTATACTGTAGTATAGTTAAATATGTGAAGGGTGCAGTGCTGTGGGGGTGAATTGTAAAGAGGGACAGTGCTGTGAGGGATGTGAAGAGGACAGTGCTGTGGGGGGATGTGATGGGGACAGTCCTCTGGTAGAGGGCTGTGCTGACTTTAGACTTGATAAAACACAGCGGACCAACACCAGTAGATGACATGGGCCCCCCAAATCATCACTGACTGTGGAAAGTTCACATTGGATCTCATGCAACTTGGATTCTATGCCTCTCCTCTCTTCCTCCCGGCTGTAGGACCTTGATTTCAAAATGAAGGTGGGGAGCCATGGCATCGGCTGGTGTTAGCTGCCTGTGGTTTCTTCTTTTTTTTTTTTTGGTATTTTTTTTTTTTTTTTGTAAGTGCTTGGCGAGAAGTGCAAGCATCACCCTCTGGGGCATGCATTGTGTTTGGTTTGAAGTGCATACATTGTGAGTTTGAAGTGCATTAGTTGTGAACAGATTTGACATTTACATTAATTCACCTTCCCAATCAAAGTTGTACAGCTGATTTGTTACTTACATGTATTTATACAGTGCTGACAGTACACACTGTGGTTTACATATATCACTTTACATTGACATCTATGGCTCCCCTCATGATGTTTATTGTATGAGGTTCCTTCATATACTGGGGACAATTTAGACAGGAGCCAATTCACCTACCAGCATATCTTTGGAATGTGGGAGGAAACCGGAGTACCCGGAGGAAACCCACGCAGACACAGGGAGAACATGCAAACTCCATGCACATAGTGTCATGGTTGGGATTTAAACCCATGACCTACTTACTGCAAGGCGGAAGTGCTAACCACTTAGCCACTGTGCTGCCCGGTCTGCTGTGTTTTATTCAATCCAAAGTCAGCGCAGCCCTCTACCAGGAAATTATAGAGCACTTCATGCTTTCCTCAGCTGACCAGCTTTATGGAGATGCTGATTTCATTTTCCAGCAGGACTTGGCACCTGTCCACACTGCCAAAAGTACCAATACCTGGTCACATGATTATGATATCACTGCGCTTGATTGGCCAGCAAACTCGCCTGATCTAATCCCCATAGAGAATCTGTGGGGTATTATAAAGAGGAAGATGAGAGACACCAGACCCAACAATTTCCGGTGAGCTTAAAGCCACTATTAACCACTTAAGCCCCGGAAGGATTTACTCTGCTAATGACCAGGCCATTTTTTGCGATACGGCACTGCGTCGCTTTTAATGACAATTGCACGGTCATGCAACGATGTACCCAAACAAAATTGATGTCCTTTTTTTCCCACAAATAGAACTTTCTTTTGGTGGTATTTGATCACCTCTGCGGTTTTTATTTTTTGCGCTGTAAAGAAAAAAAGACCGTCATTTTTGAAGAAAAAAACATTCTTTTACATATTTTTGGTAAAAAAAATAACAATAAGTGTATATTGATTGGTTTATAAGTTATAGCTTTTTTTTTAACTAGTAATAGCGGTGATCGGTGATTTTTAGCGGGACTGCAACATTGCGGAGGACCGATCGGACACTTTTGACACTTTTTTGGGACCAGTGACATTATTAAGGTAAACAGAGCTAAAAATATCCCCTGATCACTGCATAAATGACATTGGCAGGGAAGGGGTTAACACTAGGGGGCGATCAAGGGGTTAGGTGTGTCCTGGGGAGGTGTTTCTAACCACTTAGCCACTGTGCTGCTCGGTCTGCTGTGTTTTATTCAATCCAAAGTCAGCGCAGCCCTCTACCAGGAAATTATAGAGCACTTCATGCTTTCCTCTGTTGACCAGCTTTATGAAGATGCTGATTTCATTTTCCAGCAGGATTTGGCACCTGTCCACACTGCTAAAAGTACCAATATCTGATTTAATGATCATGATATCACTGCGCTTGATTGGCCAGCAAACTCGCCTGACCTAAACCCCATAGAGAATCTGTGGGGTATTGTAAAGAGGAAGATGAGAGACACCAGACCCAACAATTTCCGGTGAGCTTAAAGCCACTATTAACCACTTAAGCCCCGGAAGGATTTACCCCCTTAATGACCAGGCCGTTTTTTGGGATACGGCACTGCGTCGCTTTAAATGACAATTGCGCGGTCGTGCAACGATGTATCCAAACAAAATTGATGTCCTTTTTTTCCCACAAATAGAGCTTTATTTTGGTGGTATTTGATCACTTCTGCGGTTTTTATTTTTAGCGCTTTAAACAAAAAAAAGACCCGTCAATTTTGAAAAAAAAACCCATGACTGCTGAGAAGCATAGGCTCATTTATGACCAACTAATAAACCAATACCTTGCCCCCCCAAAAAGACACAGAAGCTGATTAGGTTGGAAATAGGGCAAGGCCACAGCTGTATTGAACTTTTCAAAAGTACAACTTTCCAAATGTACCAAACAATGCCAGTCACAGTATACCATGAGCACCCATAAATATAAACTCACATAGTCTAAGAGGCCTGTCCTTACCATCGGTGCCAGACAGGCATTAGACTGACCCCAGAATTTAACTTGAGGGCATAGCCCATAAAGCAACATCAATTGCTGGCAAGGTCAAAACCGCCACACGCAAGTCAGTGGTACACTGACAAGCGCCCCACCACAGCCAGCACCTGCTCGACACCAAATTGTAGGCCGAGGTGAACATATTTAGGCCAATCATTTAAATTAACCCCATCAGGTCTTAATAAATACTGTTATCTCCCTCAAGACCCCAGCGGCAGAAAACAAAGCCACCAATCCTGTGGGCGAATTTGAAAACATAGGCATTCACCTTGTGGCAAAACAGCTACAAACAAGAACGAGAAACAAGAACAAAGTATGTGACGGGCCAAAACCAGAAAAGGGGGAACAATGTTGGACCAAACAATAGATAGGTAAAACTGGCACAACACAGAGCAATACCATGCCTAATCGAGGAGGTGGAATCTACAGGCTGGTAATGCCCTACATTGTTACCCCATACATGAATGATAAGAATGAAGGGGCCTAAATCAAATTGTCTCAGGTAATACCAGCAGCCAGTGTAAGCCATGAAAACTGTAACAACGAATTCTGCCAACTGCAAAGGAAAATTCTCCCCACAGTATCAAAATTCGGCATGGCAAGAGGCCCAATAAACGAAGGAGTTAACCATGATCCAAAGTAATTCTGGGGAGAGACATGAAATCAGAACAAAAGGTGAGGACGAACATGTAGCAAAAATTCTAAAGATTCCCATCTACCTAAAAGCCATCTCTGTCGTCCGAAAAAAGCCACCCCATGGGCAGCAATGGCTGCGCCAACGGGAAAAGAATACGTGGGAAAAATCATGAGGAGGCAAGACCAGCTGGGAAAAGGCGCAAGACCCGAAAAAATTGTAATTCGTTGAGGTTGGAAGAATAAGCGAGAGATAAAAACAAAGGATTCTGTGAGCAGCACATCCTCTGAGTTACCATAAACTGGGAATTTGTCCTCGGCAGTAAGTTCACAAACCCTAAGAGCCCATTCACACAGGGACGACTTGTCAGGCGACCTAGTCGCCTGACAAGTCGCCTCCCGTTCTGTGCTATGGAACCGCTCTAAGGGGAGCGACGCAAGTCGCTCCGACTTAGAAAAAGGTTCCTGTACGACTTTGGGGGTGACTTGGGAGACTTCTATACAGAAGTCGTTTTGCAAGTCGCCCGGGCAGTCATTTGCAGGTCGCCTCGCTGAGGCGACCTGCAAGTCGTGTTGCCCCTGTGTGAATGGGGTCTTAAGGTGTCAAAGAATGCCCACGAAAAGGCAACTCGAAACAAGAGAGCCCTGAATGCAAAAACAGACAGAGGGCAAAATGGAGAGGATGTCGGTTAAGTTGTGCACAGAAAACAGGTGCCGAGAATAAGGGAAGCAAGTCAGATGTTTCCAACCATTTTCCCTCAAAATCCTCTGAATAAGAAAACTTTGGAGATGTCCTCCCAGCTGAAAAGTCTGAACCAAACAATACAGCAGAGGGAGCAGTACCCACTGTTGACCAGCCACAACTATATCCTGTAGGTCGAGGAGGTAGGAGAAAAGATCCAGGTGCCCGACCCCCAGGGGTTAAGGTAGATATCATCGACAGGTGGAGGCACCCATTTGTCTGAAAATTGCCGACAGGTTACCTGGATTGTCTGGGAGGGGAGGAATGGAGGGGGAGAAACAGGAGTCAGAAACGAGACTACACAAAAAAGGAAGGACAAGGAAGACCCACGGCAATTGACTACATCTGAAAACACACAGTCAACTGAAGACATCCAAGCACCAGAAAAACACAACAGGGAGAACATACGTGGAGAGCGTGCAGAGAGGCAGTTAACCACTTGACCATAATAGGTAAGGGCTCTAACAGCATAATGTTACACAACAAATAGTTGGGCCAATGAGGCAGGCCAAGGTTCAGCAGACCAGTAATCCTGGAATAAAATGCCAAAGCTACTGAAGCTGAATGCAGACCTGTAAAAAACTCCAGCTGTGTGTTCGACAATTCCTCCATTCATCCAAGAAGAACCATTAGAGAAGTGCAAGAAGGACAACCGCGCTTCCAAGTCATCGTGCATAGGAGCTAATAAGTGGTATGTAACGACGTGTATCTGATATATATATCATAGGGGCCCACAGAATGCACTGCCCACCAGAAGTATGTGGAATGTGAAAACAAGATGGCCCAAAAAGGTTGAAAAAGGTTGAAGCTGCTACAGCCCTGGCTTCCTAGAGTCCTTTGGGAATTTAACCAAGGAAAGAAGCTAACCCCAAGAGGTCAGCAGACCATCCCCACAATGTCAATCTTAATGTCCAAAAGGACAGAAGATGGGCAGGACCTTCCATGTTGTGGGGATGGAACAGTCGCAGTGTACAGTAGGAAGTGATAGGCCGATTCGACCTCAGCCTTCACCAGAAGGGTAAAAGCACCAGAGAACTTAGCAAAGAAAGTGCTGTATCAAAAGAGTATTGGTCCCAGGAATTCTCCTGATTAATACCAACATTAACCGACAAGCCTGCAGGGAAAGAAAGAGCGGACTTTACGGCAGACTTTGCCTGGCGGACGGGATTTGGTCGGACAATTCGATCGTGTGTGGGCTCCAGCGGACTTTGTTTTCTCAAAAGTTGGACGGACTTAGATTTGAAACATGTTTTAAATTAATCCGTCGAAATTGAGTCCGGTCGAAAAGTCCGCCGTCTGTATGCTAGTTCGACGGACATAAAGCCACGCTAGGGCAGCTATTGGCTACTGGCTATGAACTTCCTTGTTTTAGTCCGGTCGTACGTCATCACGTACGAATTCGACAGACTTTGGTGGATTGTGTGTATGCAAGTCCGTTCATTCAGAAAGTCCGTCGTAAAGTACGTCGAAAAGTCCGCCGGGCAAAGTCTGCCGTAAAGTCCGCTCATGTGTACGCGGCATTAGTATTAATGTAAATATCTTTCTATATGTCATCAACATCACAGAGGGTGGGCAACTCTTGTGACAGCTGAATCTCCTCAGAGCAGTTGGATGTGCCTCAGCATAGCCTTTACTTAGAGTTCAGGCTCCACCCAGTCCCCTCAGGTCTTGTAGCCAATCCTAAGGGAGCTACTTAACTTCCCTTTTAGATTCACACCCACAGTGATGTCATGCTTTCAGCAGTCAAAGCTCCCTTTCCCTAAAGGCGGTTCAAGGGGCCTTCATTCTTTTACATATTTTTAATTAAAAAAAAATAACAATAAGCATATATTGATTGGTTTGAGCAAAAGTTATAGGTTTTTTTGTTTTTTTTACTAGTAATGGCGGAGATCGGCGATTTTTAGCGGGACTGCAACATTGCGGAGGACAGATCGGACACTTTTGACACTTTTTTGGGACCTGTGACATTATTACGGTAATCAAAGCTATAAAAATCTACTGATCACTGCATAAATGACATTGGCAGGGAAGGGGTTAACATTAGGGGGCGATCAAGGGGTTAAGTGTGTCCTAGGGAGGTGTTTCTAACTGTGTGGGGAGGGGACTGACTGGGAGTACACAGAGATTGCTGTTCCTGATCACTAGGTACAGACGATCTCTCTCTACTCTCCTGACAGAATGGGGATCTGTTTGTTTACATTGACAGATCCCCTTTCTGGCTCTCTATGGAGCGATCGCGGGTGGCCGACGGACATCGCGGGCACTGGCTACGCACATCGGCTTCACGCTGCTGTGGCCATTAAAGGGACCGATGTTCACCTACAGCGGTTTGCACAGCCGAGCCAACCTGCCGCAGTATAACTGCAACCATAACACCTCCGCAGTGCCACAGGCTGTGGAAAGTTCACATTGGATCTCATGCAACTTGGATTCAACTTGGACTCTCCTCTTTTCCTCCCGGCTCTAGGACCTTGATTTCAAAATGAAGGTGGGGAGCCATGGCATCGGCTGGTGGTTTCTTTTTTTTTTTGGTATTTTTTTTTTTTTCTAGTAAGTGCTTGGTGAGAAGTGCAAGCATCGCCTTCTGGGGCATGCATTGTGTTTGGTTTGAAGTGCATACTTTGTGAGTTTGAAGTGCATTAGTTGTGAACAGGGCTGGTAAAAGGATTTTTGACACCCTAGGCCAGGGATATGCAATTAGCGGACCTCCAGCTGTTGCAGAAATACAACTCCCATGAGGCATAGCAAGACTCTGGCAGCCACAAGCATGACACCAAGAGGCAGAGGGATGATGGGACTCGTAGTTTTGCAACAGCTGGAGGTCCACTTATTGCATATCCCTGCCCTAGGCGAAACCTAATTTTGCCGCCCCCATTGGCTCCACCCCTTTTGCCCTGCCCATGTGACAGAAGGCGCCACTATACAGGAAGCATTGGCTCTGCTTCCTCTAGTGCTGGCTCCAGTGCTGCGCCTCACTTCTAATTACACTACCGGTCGGAGTGAGTTAACATTCTGCAGCCTGCAGAGCATGCAGATGTGGAGGAAAACCAGTAGCCGGGCACCCCTAGGCAGCAGTGAGCCCTAGGCAGCTTCCTAGTTTGCCTAGTGGTAGCACCGGCCCTGGTTGTGAACACATTTGACATTTACATTAATTCATCTTCCTGATCAAAGTTGTACAGCTGATTTGTTACTTATATGTATTTATACAGTGCTGACAGTACACACTGTGCTTTACATATATCACTTTACATTGACATCTATGGCTCCCCTCATGATGTTTATTGTATGAGGATCCTTCATATACTGGGGACAATTTAGACAGGAGCCAATTCACCTACCAGCATAACTTTGGAACGTGGGAGGAAATCAGAGTACCCGGAGAAAACACACACAAACACAGGGAGAAATGCAAACTCCATGCACATAGTGTCATGGTTGGGATTTAAACCCATGACCTACTTACTGCAAGGCAGAAGTGCTAACCACTTAGCCACTGTGCTGTCCGGTCCACTGAGTTTTATTCAATCCAAAGTCAGCGCAGCCCTCTACCAGGAAATTATAGAGCACTTCATGCTTTCCTCTGTTGACCAGCTTTATGGAGATGCTGATTTCATTTTCCAGCAGGACTTGGCACCTGTCCACACTGCCAAAAGTACCAATCCCTGGTCACATGATCATGATATCACTGCGCTTCATTGGCCAGCAAACTCGCCTGATCTAATCCCCATAGAGAATCTGTGGGGTATTGTAAAGAGGAAGATGAGAGACACCAGACCCAACAATTTACGGTGAGCTTAAAGCCACTATTAACCACTTAAGCCCCGGAAGGATTTACCCCCTTAATGACCAGGCCATTTTTTGGGATACGGCACTGCGTCGCTTAAATGACAATTGCGCAGTCATGCGACGATGTACCCAAACAAAATTGATATCCTTTTTTTTCCCACAAATAGAGCTTTCGTTGGTGGTATTTAATCACCACTACGGTTTTTATTTTTTGCGCTATAAACAAAAAAAAGTCATTTTTGAAAAAAAAACATTCTTTTAAATATTTTTGGTAAAAAAAATAACAATAAGCATATATTGATTGGTTTGCGCAAAAGTTATAGGGTCTTTTTTTTTATACTAGTAATGTCGGTGATCGGCGATTTTTAGCGGGACTGCAACATTGCGGAGGACAGATCGGAAACTTTTGACACTTTTTTGGGACCAGTGACATTATTAAGGTAAACAGAGCTAAAAATATCCCCTGATCACTGCATAAATGACATTGGCAGGGAAGGGGTTAACACTAGGGGTCGATCAAGGGGTTAAATGTGTCCTAGGGAGGTGTTTCTAACTGAGGGGGGAGGGGACTGACTGGGAGTACACAGAGATCGCTGTTCCTGATCACTATGTACAGACGATCTCTCTCTACTCTCCTGTCAGAATGGGGATCTGTTTGTTTACATTGACAGATCCCCTTTCTGGCTCTCTGTGGAGCGATCGCGGGTGGCCGACGGACATTGCGGGTGCCGGCTACGCACATCGGCTTCGTGCTGCTGTAGCCATTAAAGTGACCGATGTTCACCTACAGCGGTTTGCACAGCCGAGCCAACCTGCCGCAGTATAACTGCAACCTGGGCTTCCATAACACCTCAGCGGTGCCACAGGCTCCATGCCACGCCGCATTGATGCAGTAATTCACGTAAAGGAGCCCCGACCAAGTATTGAGTGCATATTATACTGGAGTATAGTGAAGTATGTGAAGGGGGGCAGTGCTGTGGGGGGATGTGAAGGGGGACAGTCCTCTGGTAGAGGGCTGTGCTGACTTTGGACTTGATAAAACACAGCGGACCAACACCAGTAGATGACATGGGCCCCTCAAATCATCACTGACTGTGGAAAGTTCACATTGGATCTCATGCAACTTGGATTCTATGCCTCTCCTCTCTTCCTCCCGGCTCTAGGACCTTGAGTTCAAAATGAAGGTGGGGAGCCATGGCATTGGCTGGTGTTATCTGCCTGTGGTTTCTTTTTTTTTTTTTTGGTATTTCTTTTTTTTTTAAGTAAGTGCTTGGTGAGAAGTGCAAGCATCACCCTCCGGGGCATGCATTGTGTTTGGTTTGAAGTGCATACATTGTGAGTTTGAAGTGCATTAGTTGTGAACACATTTGACATTTACATTAATTCATCTTTCCAATCAAAGTTGTACAGCTGATTTGTTACTTACATGTATTTATACAGTGCTGACAGTACACACTGTGCTTTACATATATCACTTTACATTGACATCTATGGCTCCCCTCATGATGTTTATTGTATGAGGATCCTTCATATACTGGGGACAATTTAGACAGGAGCCAATTCACCTACCGGCATATCTTTGGAATGTGGGAGGAAACCGGAGTACCCGGAGGAAACCCACGCAGACACAGGGAGAACATGCAAACTCCATGCACGTAGTGTCATGGTTGGGATTTAAACCCATGACCTACTTACTGCAAGGCGAAAGTGCTAACCACTTAGCCACTGTGCTGCCCGGTCTGCTGTGTTTTATTCAATCCAAAGTCAGCGCAGCCCTCTACCAGGAAATTATAGAGCACTTCATGCTTTCCTCTGCTGACCAGCTTTATGGAGATGCTGATTTCATTTTCCAGCAGGACTTGGCACCTGTACAAACTGCCAAAAGTACCAATACCTGGTCACATGATCATGATATCACTGCGCTTGATTGGCCAGCAAACTCGCCTGACCTAAACCCCATAGAGAATCTGTGGGGTATTGTAAAGTGGAAGATGAGAGACACCAGACCCAACAATTTCCGGTGAGCTTAAAGCCACTATTAACCACTTAAGCCCCGGAAGGGTTTAAGGGTGGTATTTGATCACCTCTACAGTTTTTATTTTTTGCGCTATAAACAAAAAAAGACCGTTAGTTTTTAAAAAAAAAACATTCTTTTACATATTTTTGGTCAAAAAAATAACAAAAAGCGTATATTGATTGGTTTGCGCAAAAGTTATAGATTTTTTTTTTTTACTAGTAATGTCGTGATTTTTTAGCGGGACTGCAACATTGCGGAGGACAGGTCGGAAACTTTTGACACTTTTTTGGGACCACTGACATTATTACGTAATCAGCGCTAAAAATATCTGTATACTTTGCTACATTTTTCACATACGATATAAATTAAGTGCCTTAAAGTTCCACTTAGGGGAACCCTCTTTATCTCTGTCTTTTTTGGGACCAGTGACATCATTACGGTAATCAGAGCTAAAAATATCCACTGATCACTGTATAAATGACATTGGCAGGGAAGGGGTTAACACTAGGGGGCGATCAAGGAGTTAAGTGTGTCCTAGGGGGGTGTTTCTAACTGTGGGGGGAGGGGACTGACTGGGAGTACACAGAGATCGCTGTTCCTGATCACTAGGTACAGACGATCTCTCTCTACTCTCCTGGCAGAACGGGGATCTGTTTGTTTACATTGACAGATCCCCGTTCTGGCTCTCTATGGACCAATCGCGGGTGGTCGACGGACATTGCGGGCTCCGGCTACGCACATCACTGCTATAGCCATTAAAGGGACCGACGTTCCCCTACACTGGTTTGTGCAGCCGAGCCAACCTGCCGCAGTATAACTGCGGCAGCTGGTTAGCAAGCGGTTAAAGCAACCTGGGCTTCCATAACACCTCCACAGTGCCACAGGCTCCATGCCACGCCATATTGATGCAGTAATTTGTGTAAAGGAGCCCCGACCAAGTATTGAGTGCATACTATACTTTACCTGGACATACATTTCAATAAGTCAACATCAGATTTCAAAATCTGAGCTTTAATCAGAGTAAGCATCTACCTGTTTACACCATACCCAGTGATATACCTCTGTGATCATGGCCTCTCCAAACCCTGCCATGCAGTTCTAGGACTCATGCATGTCTTTCCGTTCTTTATATAAACTTCACCTTGAGCTACTGAGCACTGTAAACAATAGGCTTTTTGATAAATAAATATATATATATATATATATATATATATATATATATATATATATATATATGTGTGTGTGTGTGTGTGTGTGTGTGTGTAAGGAAGCTCACAGCTCTACCTGTTAACTCAAAAAGAAAATACAAAACATTACTAAATACTATACAGGTATATCATGTTTACTTTACTAAAGCACTGTGCATTAACCATTCATTTGCAGGTTTATCCCTCTTAGGGCCCATTCGGTTCTATTTATAAATGGTTTCACCTGAGGTTCATCCAGGATTTATACATTTATTAAATTAATACAATTTTGGTAAAAGTTGGGTAAAACTTTTTTTTCTCTTGGTGTCAGGAAAATTTGTCAGAAGTGACTCATGCAGATAGAAGAAGCAGAGGAAGGGAGCAGCAGACAAAAATGACACTTAGTGCTCTTAATTGAGACAAGTACACACTATAGAGGGATATGCTCTGTTCATATTTAATGTCTGAGGTTTACAACCACTTTAAGCTTATGGTGGGCAGTTGAGGGATGATAAAAGCTCAGCCTAACTGCCAATTTTAACCATCTGTGTGAACAAGGCCTTAGTTCCAAACATAATATATTAAGAAACAAATATGTACAAAACTGCTATTCATTCCCTTTAATCTGCAAGGTTGTCATGTAATGGGATGTGACCAGTTTAGATGCAGAAATGCCAAGCAGAGTTATTATAGTCAGTGAAACAAACAGTGAACATTACATTTCTGACACAGTAAATTTCTGGCCCAGAACTTAGTATAGGACTTGTCCTCTCTTTTTCCATAAACTTATATAGCAAACCCCCTGGACCAGGTAGATGATTTCACTGAACATGTGAATAAGTTGCTGACCTTTATATTTTTAGCACCTAAGCAAACAGTTACGAATCCATGGCAGACCTCCTGCCTTGATATTGTAGAGGTTAGACACGGACTAGATTATTTTAAGGTCAATGAAAAATTAACCAGCATTGTACTGGAGTCTTTTAACAGTATTTCAAATTTGGAGAGTGAGTAAGCTATGCATAACCACAAACATTGAATGAATCTCGACAATATGTGAGTGTAAGAGAGATTAATAATTTTCTTTATTCAGTCTTTTTCACCTTTGCTCTTCTGTACTTTTTTATCCCTTTGAATGCTTTTTTTCCAAATTTAAGAAGCATTGTAACTTTGAACATTTATGGCCTTCTGATAGCCCTGTTTCTAAGCAAGATATACTCACCATGCCATGCCAAGTTCCCCAACAAGGTATACTCACCACACCATACTATGCTCCCCAGCAAGGTATACTCATGATGCCATGCCACGTTTCCAAACAAGGTATACTCGCCATGCCAAGTCACATTCCTCAACAAGGTATACTTGCCATGCAACGTTCCCCAACAAGGTATACTCGACATGCCAAGTCACATTCCTCAACAAGGTATACTCGCCATGCCACGTTCCTCAACAAGGTATACTCGCCATGCCACGTTTACCAACAAGGTATACTCACCACACCATCTTTTTGAGTCTGTTATCAACACTGGGCAAACAAAGATTGTATGGATAGCGTAGGACCCACTAATTTGGGGTACTTTGTCGCTGTAAGTGGGCTTAGCACTATATGACCGTATTTTTTTTTATATGTTCAGGTGTTTTTAACTAGCCTTGCAGGATAAATGTCATTTTTGTATGTGTGCTCTGTAATCTCTTTTTTTCTGTCTGTATGGTCTTGTGACTGCACCATCTCTTATGCATTTTTTAGGGTGTGCCCCCCAAATCTTTGTCTAGTGTATGGATTCTGACCAAATCCCTTTGGGCTGGAGCATCCCCCCCCCCCCCCATAATTGCCTCTTATTACTGTCCACCTGTGTTATAGGAGGAGTCCTTGAAATTTTCTCCCATTTAGAGGAGTGTATGCTCCCATGGTTCAGAGAAGCAGGATCTTCCATTCTATGGATAGCGTAGGGCCCACTAATTCTGGATACTTTGTCGCAGTGAGTGGGCTCAGCACTATATGACCATATAGTGTGACCAAACCCCCCTATTTTTTTTAATATGTTCAGGTGTTTTTAACTAGCCTTGCAGGATAAATGTCATTTTTGTATGTGTGCGCTGTAATCCTTTTTTTTTTTTTCCGTTATCAACACTGAGCACAGACAGGAGGCTGGACAGGTATACAGCAAGTAAAGCAACTAAAAGTAATCCCTGAGAGTACAAGTGTATCTCAAAAAAATTGAACATCATCGAAAAGTTAATTTAATTCAGTAATTTAATTCAAAAAGTGAAATTCCTATATTATATAGATTCATTACACACAGAGTGATATATTGCCAGCATTTCTTTTGTTTAATTTGGATGATTATGGCTTACAGATAGTGAAAACCCAAAATTCAGTATCCCAGAAAATTTGGATATTGTGAAAAGGTCAATATTGTAGACTCATGGTGTCACACTGTAATCAGCTAATTAACTCAAGACACCTACAAAGATTTCCTGAGCCTTTAAATGGTCTCTCAGTCTGGTTCAGTAGGTTACACAATCATGGGGAAGGATGCTGACTTGACAGTTGACCAGAAGACAATCATTGACACCCTCCACAAGTAGGGCAAGTCACAAAAGGACATTGCTAAAGAAGCTGACTTTTCACAGAGTGCTGTATCCAAGCATATTAAAGTGGCTGTAAACCCGATTCATGAAATTTGAGCTGGGCACAGATTATCTGAAGAGTTTTCTTATCTCTTTTCAAAGCACTGAGTTCCCTGGCTTTCTCCTGCTCTGTTCTTCTGTTATCAGCCTGATAACTTCTGACAAGTTTTCCAACACACAAGATAAAACCTTTTGCCCTGCCATTTGCCTATGTCATTTCTCTTTTGTACATGCTTTTAACTCCTCAATAAATCTTCTATTTTGCATCGTATTGGGAGTGTAGCCATCCTTTTTTCGTTCATGTATATATAGAATATATCAGCTAAGGGGATACCTCATCCATATAAAGATTTTTAAAGAGAATTGGACAGATTGAGCGGACTGTACCCGAAAAGGACCGACACTACATAATAATACTAAATCTGTTTATTACAAAAAATTTTTTTACAAAAGAATTACTAGGTTAAAACATGTGTTAGTACACTATAAAAACAAGAGAAATTGACCTCTTATTATTATGACTACTTATTTGATATCATAATATATCTCTATTACTACTAGGTCAAAGAGGTTGATGTTTCACTTTTATGTTTCCTCAGGACCATTATTCCCTTGACTATAGACAGAGATCCTGTACAAAAGCGAAAGGAGGGGGAAAAAAATCACATTATGATCAGATGAAAAGTGCAGCATAACATTTTATCAATATAATCCCCATATACATATATTGGGATACAATGTGCAAGGAGTGCCACTTACAGATGGAAAAATGCCCTCATAGAGGTGGCGTGTCTAGTGTCATCTGGAAGCAGTTCACAGACTATGTCTTCTAAATGTGGATAAACCAACAGACGCAATTGATGAAATGGTCCTATTCAGAAAAAAATGTATTAATAGAAGGTAGGGGATAGTTGGGCATCCAAACGGATGCAAAAAGATGCTAGTATCAATCAATGACTTTAATGATGTAATACTTACTGGCTATCGGCCCCAAAAAGAGAAGATAAAGAGAGAAGAGTCAGCCACCAATTCTCAATATTCCTACTTGCTAGTGTCACAACATGAGCCCTAAAGAATCTTATTATAAAGCATAATCAATACTCCAAATACAGAATCCATTATCCTAATATTCCTATCAAACAGAATTAAATAAAATAATAAATACCTCTGTGATATTGGAGGTGATAATCGATGATGGTATTGAGCTCAAGGACTTGTTATCTCTTTACCAGAATATTCTGTTTAGTGGAATCTAGGCACAATAGCAAGATAATAAGAAAAGGCCTAATCACTTAGCCATCATACAAATACAAATGAGGAGACTATCCCAGTAAAAATAAAAACCAACTGCAAACTCACCAACAGACCAATATCCAAGGGGTTCAGAAAAGCGTTTGACATTTTCTGAACCGACTTTGGGGCCCCGTATCTCAGGGTCACTTGGTGCTAGGATCCCCAAATTTGGTGTGCAAACCCAGTGGACCTGGTACCATAACATATCCAAAGCTGGAGTTCCTATCACCAAGTGACCCCGAGATACAGGGCCCCAAAATAGGTTCAGAAAATGTAATTCTCTGTTGCAGAAAAGTGCTTGACATTTTCTGAACCGATTTTTGGGGCCCTGTATCTCGGGGCCACTTTGTTCTAGAAATCCCAGCTTTGGATATTTTATGGTGCTAGTTCGCATTGCGCGTGTGTGTATAAAAGTTCATTACCTAATATAGCCTGAGGTAGGAGCACGCATGCTCCAAACGCGAAGCACCGCCCGCTGACCCGACTCGGAAGTGACGTTTGTCCATGTACGCTGCTGATCACAGTCCCAACCATGCGGAAGCACCGTGCACCAGCAGTGTGGCCAGAGGAACAACCACATCGTGGACACACGTCCACACCAGTGACGCCGGACCTTCCCCTTCACCTGGTAGTCGGAGCTGATCATTCCTTATTACATGCCTGCTATTACTACACCCTTGTGAGCGTATTCTAAGATTTCTTTTATTTTTATTAAAGATTCTCACTTACTGCACTTAGAGGGCGCCGTTCTTTGTCCTTTTCTATATTTCAGAGTTTTTGCCTTCTAAACTTCAGAACTGGCAGCCTTCTGTGGACAGTTACTTATTTATCCTTACATGGACTAATTCCCTAAAGAACTCATTTATTCTCCCATTTTCCTTCTCTAATCCCTTCTATTCAGAGTGTGTCACATTACCCAATTGTGTATATGTCCTCGTCATGTCCCCGCTGTGGAAACATGGAAGCTTCTTTTCTACATATGATTTGGTCATGCCCCCTTTTGCAGGAGTTTTGGGAGAAGGCCCTTGTGGATATTAATTAGGCTGCAGGAACTACCCTTGCATTAACCCCTGAGGTCACATTGCTGAATATAATCGCAGACCCCACTGAGCGGAAATGTACCAAACTATTCATAATATACGCTACATACTATGCCCGTAGAGAGATTTTGCTGAAATGGAAGGCTACACTGCCACTCTCCGTTGTCTCCTGGAAAAATACCCTGAATAATGTCCTACCTTTGTATAGAATTAGGTACATTAATAGGAACTGTCCGAGTAAATTTGACAAGATCTGGTCCTCCTGGATAGGCTCTTGGGGCTCCCTGCAAATAGTGATTTCTCCACCTAGCCCAGAGGTGGACCCATAGAATTGAACATGCTACTTGACAGGGTCTCCCCGGTATGATTACGGTTCCCCTCCCTCTCCCGCTCCACTTACTTCCCCTCCCCTTTTTAGTGATCTCCTCCTTGATCCTCTGGTCCCCCCCCCTCCGTACTATCACCTTGCCTCTTCCCTCTCCTATCCTCCATTCCCTTGCCCCCCCCCCCTTTTCCATACGAGACCCTCCTATGTCTGTCCAGGACCCACTGGTTCAGGTGATGATGTGATCCTGGCCTTTGTCAGAAGCTCCAAATAAGTAGTCTATTCTGTTAGTTGTATATGAATGGTCTCCCCTTGTACAGTTTTCTCTGTGTTGTGAACATGTGTACCTGCACGTTATGTATGCCATGTAACCATTTTCTGTTACTAACATGTGATTACTTTAATAAAAGTTCTTTCAATTGTAAAAAAAAAAAAAGAGATCTGCTAAACATCAATACCATCTGACAGTTGTTAGTCGCCGTTTGTAATCCTCAATGACCCATTTATATGCTAATGCGCATGCGCATACTCCTAATCACTTGTTTTAATGCTACTGCGCATGCGCATACTTTTGGTTCCGATTATGCCGCCAAAGACGATCAGCGCATGCGCAGGACTATTCGGCGCAGCTCTTTGGCGCCATATGGGTATGTTTTGATGTTCTCCACCAGGTATTAGCTCCTCTCTCCCCCCCCTTTCCAACTGAAACAGATCATCTAATTAAGTGGCCACTTTGGGCGCCAAAGCCAGCCTTTATTAAGGCTGGTTTATGATGGGGCAGCAATGGACGCTGCTGTACTGTCTAGTGGAAGTAGAGTGAGGTGAGTGTCAGTGATCTGGTTCTAATAATGGAGACTCTATATATTTTGAATGAGGTTTTTACTATAGCTTATCGGTTGTATCTATATGCATAACTTATAGACTATCTGGCTGAATGGTCTGATTTAGATGTGAAGGGGACTGGTGGCCATATGATATATCTATGTCTACCTGAACCCCTTGGATACTGGTCTGTTGGTGAGTTTGCACTTGGTTTTTATTTTTACTGGGATAGTCTCCTCATTTGTATTTGCATGACGGCTAAGTGATTAGGCCTTTTCTTAATATCTTGCTATTGTTCCTAGATTCCACTAAGCAGAATATTCCGGTAAAGAGATATCAAGTCCTTGAGCTCAATACCATCATTGATTATCACCTCCAATATCCAAGAGGTATTTATTATTTTGTTTGATTCTGTTTGATGGGAATATTAGGATAATGGATTCTGTATTTAGAGTATTGATTATGCTTTATAATCAGATTCTTTAGGGCTCATGTTGCCAGTAAGAATATTGAGAACTGGTGGCTGACTCTTCTCTCTTTATCTTCTCTTTTGGGGTCCAATACCCAGTAAGTATTACATCATTAAAGTCAGTGATTGATACTAGCATCTTTTTGCATCCGTTTGGATGCCCAACTATCTCCTACCTAACAATTTTTTTTTTCTGAATAGGACCATTTGGTCAATTGCGTCTGTTGGTTTATCCACATATAGAAGACATAATCTGTGAACCGCTTCCAGATGACACTAGGCACGCCACCTCTATGAGGGAGTTTTTCCATCTGTAATTGACACTCCTTGCACATTGTATCCCAATATATGAATATGGGGATTATATCGATAACATGTTATGCTGCACTTTTCATCTGATCATAATGTGATTTTTTTCCCCTCCTTTCTCTTTTGTACAGGATCTCTGTCTATAGTGAAGGGAATAAAGGTCCTGAGGAAGCATAAAAGCGAAACGTCGACCTCTTTGACCTAGTAGTAACAGAGATCTATTATGATATCAAATAAGTAGTCATAATAATGAGAGCTCAATTTTTCTTGTTTTTTTTTAGTGTACTAACACATGTTTTAACCTAATAATTATTTTGTAAAAAAACATTTTGTAATAACGAGATTTAGTATTATTATGTAGTGTTGGTCCTTTTCTGGTACCGGTAAAGTCCGCTCAATCTGTCCAATTCTCTTTAAGAACCTTTTTTTCGTTCACACAAGCCTGAAATTTGTGTCGTGGGAGGTTGCTATAAATGGATTAGCACAGAGCTTGACTTGTCAGAGTAGAGCTACGCACATTCCTTCCTTCCTTTGCCAATGTGGAAGTAGAGTGTGTGCCTTTCCTCCAATCATCTGTCTTGGCTGCATGCAATCGACTTCACACTCAGTGCTGAACAGGAAGAGAACAATCTGTAACAAGATGTGCACTTTCTAAAGGATATATACAGCTGAAGACAGCAGAGATCAAGGTCCCAGAGTCTAGAGGAAGAGTGGAGAGGCACAGAATCCAACTTGCATGAGGTAAAGTGTAAAGTCTCCACAGTCAGTGATGATTTGGGGAGCCATGTCATCTGCTGGTGTTGGTCCACTATGTTCTATCAATTCCAAAGTCAGTGCAGCCCTCTACCAGGAAATTCTAGAGCACTTCATGCTTCCCTCTGCTGACCAGCTTTAAGGAGATGCTGATTTAATTTTCCAGCAGGACTTGACACCTGCCCACACTGCCAAAAGTACCAATACCTGGTTTAATGATCATGGTATCACTGTGCGTGATTGGCCAGAAAACTCGCCTGACCTAAACCCTTAGAGAATCTGTTGTGTATTGTCAAGAGGAAGATAAGAGACACCAGACCCACCAATGCAGACAAGCTGAAGGTCGTTGTCAAAGCAACCTGGGCTTCCATAACACCTCAGCAGTGCCATAGGCTGATCACCTCCATGCCACCCCGCATTGATGCAGTAATTCATACTAAATGAGCCCTGACCAAGTATTAAGTGCATACTATACTGCACATGGACATACTTTTCATTTTTTTTATTGGTCTTATGTAATATTCGAACTTTTAAAGATACTAAATTTTGTGTTTTTACTAGGGATGCAAAGAAATTTCGGCCGCCGAAACATATCGGCCGAAAATGGGCCTTTCGGCAAAAAGCCGAAAGAGAATTTTTGCCGATACCGAATGGGGCGGGCCCTGGGTGGGGGCGGGGCTCCGCCCCTGCCCCTGGTGCCGCCTATCAGGGGGGCTTCCTATATCGTAGAAGAGAGGAGAGCCGCCGCCTGCTTGATTACAGTGCCGGTAACATCACAGCTTTCATTTCAATAGCTGTGTGTTCCCCGCTGCGCGCCGTCACATACAGCCCCTCCCCCTTGTCTGGGCACTTTGATAGACAGATCACCCGTCCAATGGGTGGCGGCAGCTCTCCTCTCCCTTCACTGGCTGCAATGGGGACACAGGCTGCACTACTGGGGACACAGGCTGCAATGGGGACATAGGCTGCACCACTGGGGACATTGGCTGCAATGGGGACACAGGCTACACTACTGGGGACATTGGCTGCAATGAGGACACAGGATGCACTACTGGGGACACTGGCTGCAATGGGGGCACTGGCTGCACTACTGGGGACAATGGCTGCAATGGGGACACTGGCTGCACTACTGGGGACACTGGCTGCACTACTGGGGACACTGGCTGCAATGTGGACACTGGCTGCACTACTGGGAACACTGGCTGCACTACTTCGGACACTGGCTGCACTACCGGGGACACTGGCTGCACTACTGGGGACACTGGCTGCACTACTGGGGACACTGGCTGGCTGCATCTGACGGGCACTGGTGAGGCTGCATTGATCTCTTGCATCATGTCCGCAGTCTCTGACCATCTCCTGTACCATGTCCGCAGTCTCTGATCATCTCCTGTACCATGTCCGCAGTCTCTGACCATCTCCTGTATTATGTCTGCAGTCTCTGACCATCTCCTGTACCATGTCTGCAGTCTCTGACCATCTCCAGTACCATGTCTACAGTCTCTGACCATCTCCTGTACCATGTCTGCAGTCTCTGACCATCTCTTGTATCAAGTCCTCAGTCTCTGACCATCTCCTGTACCATCTCTGCAGTCTTTGATCATCTCCTGTACCATCTCTGCAGTCTCTGATCATCTCGTGTACCATCTCTGCAGTCTCTGATCATCTCCTGTACCATCTCTGCAGTCTCTGACCATCTCCTGTACCATGTCCCCAGTCTCTGACCATCTCCTGTATAAAAATATTTTTAAAAACAGTCACTTTCGGTATCGGTGTTGTTTCGGTATCGGTTTCGGTTTTCGGGACAAGGAAGATTTATTTTCGGTATCGAAAAAAAAAAAAACATTTGGTGCATCCCTAGTTTTTACTAGCTGTAAGCCATAATTATCAAAATTAAAAGAAATGCTTAAAATATATCACTCTGTGTGTAATGAATCCATATAATATATGAGTTACACTTTTTGAAATTCATTACTGAAATAAATTAACTTTTTAATGATATTCTCATTTTTTCAGATGCACCTGTATATGTGCATATTATCAAAAATGCCTACTGGTGACTGGTTCTCATTACGTTTCCATGTTCAGGTAATATTTAGCAGAAATGGACAGTTGGTTATTTTGCATACAGCCTTGACACACAAGAAATATAAAACACTGATTTCTAATGTTTTCATGGTGATCTTATAAACCAAAACAATGCAAAAAGATATATAACGTAATGTTATCTAACTTTTCTTACTGTAAACTGTGACTTTGTTTTTTTCTAAAACATGTAAAATATCAATAAAGATTTATTGAAAGTCAAACAAAGGGCATCATGCTCAATCATAGGCCTTCCATCTTTAGGGCACTTTCACACAGGGGCGGGGGGACGTCGGTGCTTTATAGGCATGTGCATTTCGTTTCGTTCCGAATCGAAATTCGGACGAATTTTTCATTATTCAAAATGACAAAAGTAAAGAATTTAAACGAATCCGAAAAAAAACGAACGAATTCGAATCGAATTCGAAAACATATTCGAATCGAAATCGAAAACATATTCGAATCGAATTCGAAAACATATTCGAATCGAATTCGAAAACATATTTGAATCGAATTCAAAAACATATTCGAAAACATATTCGAATCGAATTCGAAAACATATTCGAAAACATATTCGAATCGAATTCGAAAACATAATCAAATTAAAAAAAAATAGAAAATGTTTTTCTAAAAAAAAACAATAAGGTAGAATATAAAATAATAAAGCAATAGAATATGTATATATATATATATATATATATATATATATATATATATATATATATATATATATATTTTTTTTTTTTTTTATTATTCTCTTCTATTGTTTTTTTATGCTTTTCTTTTCTATTATTTTATATTCTATAATAGTATTTTCAATTCAAATTCATTCTATACGAAATTCGAATTTCGGAACATGGCTTCTGAAGTTTGAATTTCGCATAGAATGAATTCGAATTTGAATAGAAAAGATTAGAACAGAAAATAATAGAAAAGTATAGACTATAAAAACAATAGAACAGAATAGAAGAAAATATAATATATATATTATATTATCTTCTATTCTGTTCTATTGTTTTTCTAGTCTGTTCTTTTCTATTATTTTCTATTCTATTCTAATCTTTTACATTCAAACTTGATTTCAGTCTATATGAAATTCGAATTTTGGAAGATGTTATATATATATATATATATATATATATATATATATATATATATATATATATATATATATAATTTTCTATTCTGTTTCATTGTTTTTCTATGCTATTCTTTTCTATTCTATTCTAAACTTTTCTATTCAAATTTGAATTCATTCTATACGAAATTCGAATTTCGGAAGATGGCTTCTGAAAGTGGAATTTCGTATAGAATGAATTCGAATTTGAATAGAAAAGATTAGAATAGAAAATAATAGACTAGACAAACAATAGAACAGAACAGAATAAAATATAATATATATAATTTATTCTATTCTGTTCTATTGTTTTTCTAGTCTCTTCTCTTCTACTCTATTCTAATCTTTTCTATTCAAATTCGAATTCATATTATAAGAAATTCAAATTTCGGAAGATGGTTTTATATATATATAAAACCATCTTCCGAAATTTGAATTTCTTATAAAATGAATTCGAATTTGAACAGAAAAGATTAGAACAGAGTAGAAGAGAAAAGACTAGAAAAACAATAGAACAGAATACAAAAAATTATATATATTATATTTTATTCTGTTCTATTGTTTGTCTAGTCTATTATTTTCTATTCTAATCTTTTCTATTCAAATTCGAATTCATTCTATACGAAATTCAAACTTCAGAAGCCATGTTCCGAAATTCGAATTTCGTATAGAATGAATTTGAATTGAAAAGACTATTATAGAATATAAAATAATAGAAAAGAAAAGCATAAAAAAACAATAGAAGAGAATAATACAAAAAAATTACCGTATTTATCGGCGTATAACACGCACCGCAAGTTTAGGAGGGAATTTTAAGGAAAAAAAAACTCTTAGGAGGGAAGTTTAAGGGAAAAAAAACTTACATTTAAATGCCCATCATTGCAGCCTTCTCAGTGCAGCCTTGCCCCAGTGCAGCCATGTCAGTGCAGCCTTGTCAGTGCAGCCTTGTCAGTGCAGCCTTCCCAGTGTCCATTGCAGCCTTATCCCAGTGCAGCCTTGCCCCAGTGCAGCCTTGCAGCTCGCAGTTTGAAAATCCTGTGATCCCCTGCGATCCTGAGCTTCAAAATCGCCGACCGCGATTTGAAAATGGTGCCGCCGGCGCCAAAATACACAGAGCCGGTCCTCGGCTCTTCTCGGCGGCTCTCGTTCACTTTCGGCTCCACTCGTAGTCCCGTCCGGGATGGGCGTGACTGTGAGCGGAGCTATCCGAACCTAGCCGAGTACACTCGGCTAGGTTCGGGTGGCGCTCGATTGAAGCCGAAAGTGGCTGAGAAGAGCCGAGGACCGGCTCTGTGTATTTCGGCGCCATTTTCAAATCGCGGTCGGCGATTTTGAAGATCTGTCAGCTCAGGATCGCAAGGGATCGGCGTATAACACGCACCCATAATTTTCCCCTGATTTTAAGGGGAAAAAAGTGCGTGTTATATGCTGATAAATACGGTATATATATTTATATATATTTTTTTTATTTTTATTTTTTTTCTATGCTGGTCTATTATTTTTCTATTCTTTTCTATTCTTTTCTATTTTATTCTAATCTTTTCTATTTGAATGCGAAATCATTCTATACGAAATTTGAATTTCCGAAAATTCGAAAATTCGAAAATTCTAATTTTGTATAGAATGAATTTGAATTCAAATAGAAAAGATCAGAATATAATAGAAAATAATAGAAAAACAATAGAACAGAATAGAAAAAATATTTTATATATATATATATATATATATATATATATATATATATATATATATATATATATATAACCATCTTCCAAAATTCGAATTTCGTATAAAATTAATTTGAATAGAAAAGATTAAAATAGAGTAGAAAGAATAGACTAGAAAAACAATAGAACAGAATAGAATAAGATATAATATATATATTATATTTTATTCTGTTCTGTTCTATTGTTTTTCTAGTCTATTCTTTTCTATTCAAATTCAAATTCATTCTATACGAAATTCGAATTTCAGAAGCCATCTTCCGAAATTCGAATTTCGTATAGAATGAATTTAAATTCGAATAGAAAAGTTTAGAATAGAATAAAAAAGAATAGCATAGAAAAACAATGAAACAGAATAGAAAAAAATATATATATTATATTTTATTCTCTTCTGTTCTATTGTTTTTCTAGTCTATTCTATTTCTATTCTAATCTTTTCTATTCAAATTCGAATTCATTCTGTACGAAATTCTAATTTTAGAAGCCATCTTCCGAAATTCGAATTTCGCATAGAATTAGAAAAGAATAGCATAGAAAAACAATGGAACAGAATAGAAAAAAAATATAATATATATATTTAACCATCTTCCAAAATTGGAATTTGGTACAGAATGAATTCGAATTCAAATAGAAAAGCTTAGAATACAATATATTATATTTTTTTCTATTCTGATCTATTGTTTTTCTATGCTATTCTTTTATACTTTCTATTCTATCCTAATCTTTTCTATTGGAATTCGATTTCATTCTATACGAATTTCAAATTTCGCAAAATGGTTATATATAGTTTACTTTTTCAAATTCAGTTATTGTTTTTTTCGAATTTTATAGTTTTTTTCGAATGTGGTAGAAATTTTTTGAATTTGACAGTTTTTTTCGAATGTGGTAGAATTTTTTCATATTTAATATTTTTTTCAAATGTAGTAACATTTTTTTTTTAATTTGATAGTTTTTTTCGAATGTGGTAGAATTTTTTCGAATTTGACAGTTTTTTCGAATGTGGTAGAATTTTTTCGAATTTGATAGTTTTTTTCGAATGTGGTAGAATTTTTTCGAATTTGACAGTTTTTTTCGAATGTGGTAGAATTTTTTCGAATTTGATAGTTTTTTTCGAATGTGGTAGAATTTTTTCGAATTTGATAGTTTTTTTCGAATGTGGTAGAATTTTTTCGAATTTGACAGTTTTTTTCTAATGTGTTAGAATTTTTTCGAATACGGTCGAATTTTTTCGAATGCGGTCGAATTTTTTCGAATGCGGTCGAATTTTTTCGAATTCGAATACGAAACGAAACGAATTCCGAAAACGAATGTAATGAATGCAACGAATTTAACTAAACGAATTAAGTTAAATAACGAATCGAAACTAAACTAAACTAAACAAATTTTTTCATCCTGCACATGTCTGCTTTACCGTCGTTTTAGCAGCGCTTTTTGGCTGCTAGTGGGGTGCTTTTAACCCCCGCTAGCGAGCAATGAAGAGGTTAATAGCGCCCACAAAGTGCTGCTGCTGAAGCTCATTGCAGGCGCTGCCCATTGATTTCAATGGGCAGGGGCGCGTTAGGAGCGGTGTATACACTGATCTCAAACCGCCCAAAGATGCTGCTTGCAGGACTTTTTTTAACGTCCTGCAAGCGCACCGCTCCAGTGTGAAAGCACTCGGACTTTCGCACTGGAGTGACAGGAGAGGTGCTTTACAGACGCTATTTTTAGAGCTAAAATGCCTGTAAAGCGCCTCAGTGTGAAAGTAGCCTTAATGTTTTAAATTCTTTTTTAATCTGCTCCTGCCAGATGTCACAGGTCAGCTAAGGTACAGTGTGCGCAGGCTACCTGTTACTTTATACACATGAATAATCTCTGTGATGGCATTTGCGCGGCATATACAGTAGGCCATTTGGATAATATTAACTTTTTGCAGCAGAAGAGACAGTTTGGTTAAGAGCCCAACCAATGTGACAGTTACATTCCCGGCACGTGCTGGGAATGTAACTGTTTTAAGTAACTGTTAAATTAATGGGTTTAGTTCACTTTAATGGTAGGTTACATACTGGTAGGATGATTGGCTTTTGTATAAGGGACCACTAAACCTATAATGAAAAAGCTGCATTATGTAAAAGAGCTTGTAATCAGAGTAGAAGGCCAGCTCTTCCTAGTGGTCTGAGAAAGATGGCGCCACATAATTGGCTGCAGGGTCTGCCCGTTTGTGGTCCATGGCCCATAAATACAACTTCCCAATACATGTCCACACAGGCTCCAGTTCTGATGGTGCCCTTAATTTCCCCAGGACAACCTTACAGTTCATAAGATGAACAGCCCCCTTTTTAACTATGGGTCTTCCACAGATCAGTCCCCCACATACTGAAAGACAAGGCTAGAAGTACCTGACTTGACATTTGTGTCTTCCTCTCAGAGGTAATGGTACGGATACCGAATACATCAGCCCTTGCTAATAGACAGAACCTGCAAGGATGCTAAGCATCTCTTTCTGGCACACCGAAATAGAAGGACGTCAAGTTAGTTCAGGGTTGAGGTAACTGACTTATTCAATTTAAATTGATACACTTAAGGTTTTTTTTCTCAGTATTATGCTCTCATGAGTATTTACTGCATACTGCTTTTAGGCCTGTATTTCAGTTTCAATATGCTCAGACAGCTTTCACAAAATTATGGGTAGAGTCCTTGTTCCAAAAATGGGTTCTTGCCAAGTCCTTGTTCTACTGAAAAAAAAAACGTTTTTATTAATTTTTTTATTCATTTTCAACTTTTCACAGACAGAGAAAATGGGTACGATGAATGCCTGAACAAAAAATGTTGTCTGGCATATGCATACAAAACAGGAGTATAAATAAAATTGTTGTAACACCATTTTGTATAACAAGGTCTTAGTGGTTGGCGAAGGGTGTTGCTATTTATTGAACCCGGGCCTACCCTAAATATAAATGTAGCGGTACCGCCGCACAACACTTGCTTTCAGACTATCACTCTCTCTTCCTCCTGCACAACACTTGACTCCAAGCACAGCTAGCACGTGGTTAGGCCCAACACTGACTCAGTTAGACCCTAGAAATTGCCATTTGTAGGTAGGGGCCGCAGGTCCCTTTTTGTGCAGCAAAAATAGAGCCTTTAGTGCTA
The DNA here is from genome assembly GCF_042186555.1 of Aquarana catesbeiana. Taxonomy (NCBI): domain Eukaryota; kingdom Metazoa; phylum Chordata; class Amphibia; order Anura; family Ranidae; genus Aquarana; species Aquarana catesbeiana. Next base: position 649,783,741 of record NC_133327.1, read on the forward strand.
GCTGTCCTATGGTAGACTACTTCTCCCAGCAATCCCTCTTCTGGATCTTCCAGACCTTATGGCTGCAGCTGTCTGACTCCACTGCCCGTAACATTGCAATCCTCACTGGCTCCACATCCAGCTCTGACTGTTGCCTCTCAGTCCTCTCCGGCATGCCTCTCCAGTCCTCCCTATAGCACATGTCACTCACCAGCCCTCCTGGCTGCGCACACACTGGTAGTTCACTTCTGAAGCCTTGCCCGGCAGCACTAGCTCCTGCTGTCCCCTCTGACTCCTCTCTGTGCCTCAAGTCCAGATCCTTCATGCGGTCTTGAAGGGATCCTTCCTTCCCAGGCCCAAGGTCACCCCCCATAATGGGGGTGCCCTCAAAGACCCAGACATCCTAGCACTCCATCCTCAGGTTCCACCTCACAACTCCTTCCCAGCTGGACTGACTCTAGGTATTAAAGGAGGCCTGCCCCCCGCCAATCCAAGTTGGGGATTGGTCAGGGCTCCTTAGAACACCCCAGGCAACTCCACCTCTCTTCCCTTCCTCTCATCTAGAATCCTCTAGAAGCCAGAGGGAGGTAACCGAGAAATTATGCTATCTGTGAGTCACCAGCCTACTCTGAGCCACTCCCAACCCACACAGATCAAAACAAACAGGCCTAAATTTACCTACACTCACAAAAAATCTCACCTCTAGAACCTACCTAAGTAGAGGGTGTTACATACTAGTGGAAACATGGATGAAAATTTCCATGTATAACAAATTATACAATCAAGGTGAAATAACTAAACATGGGTCACAATCATCACTGCTGTACCATCGATCTGTACCATACAGGAATATGTACATTAAAAACCTAATAGAGAAACTCAAATCAGATATGCTCTCAGGGATTTAAGCGGTGGTGGGGGTGTTAAGTCCAAGATGTTGATCGGAGACTTGGAGCAGTAGCTTTTCCAATGAGTTGGTAAGATTGTCCTTTGCATACCATTGCATGTATTAAAAGGAGGTCATTAGGTGGGCTATTTCAGATGCAGAAAAATAGTGCTCCATAAAAGACTTCCATCTCACAGAAGTGTGAAAAAAATGTTTAGTAGGCCCACAATTTAGAATGGCATCCAAAAGAAAGCCCTTTTTTTAATTGGAGTGCCGATTCAGGGGAGAAACAAATTCCTCTTCTCAACTCATGTTTGCACTTTTCTCACTAATCTCTTCCACCAGAAGTTAATTACCCCCTTATTGACAGGAAAGGTCACCTGACAACCTCAAGGGTTGGCCAAAGAACAAAAAGGCCTAATACCCTTTACAAGCTACAAATAAAAAAAGCTGCTTACTATGTAAGGGGTCCATTTATTATACAATATTCTACCAAGATGCTTGGTTTCACCCAAGCGGTCACCATTTTTTAGACAAAATTACATTTTTTACATTTTCTCATTTATGACAGTGGTTTTAAACAAAAATTAACCAGAAAGAAGAAAAAAAACCTTTACTGTACTTTAAACATGGCAGAAACTGAATGGCAAACCTGGTGGAATCTTGGGTCGATATTCTAGGTCAAATATTCACTAGGTGAATTGCTCAGTTATTGTTTAATAAATAGATCATTAAAAGTATTGGGAGCTGAATAGAAAGCAGGGAGCGTGTTATAAGAAGTCCTATAGTTGTGACTGTGCAGGGGCAGGGCCAGAGATCTGAAGTACTGCTCTCACACAGACTGCTCAGTCCAGATCTCCAGCACACACATACACACACATACACACACACCCGCAGAGATGGTGGAGATTGATCTGAACACCCTGGTAGTGGTGACAGGAGTTGTAAGGACACAGAGTGGCACCAGGGCCAATGTTGAAGGCAGCGCCAGCTGTCGTCTGTGAAGGACAGATTCCATGATGACCACCAGGTAAGAATCAGATGCAGGAACATGGTAGCATCCATTCAGAAGATCGTAACAAAGTCAGGGCATAAGCTGAAGGTCATCAACAGCCAGGTAATGAGGTACCAAACTAGAAGGCAGGGACAGTATCAGAATAGAGGCCAAGGTCAGCACCAGCCGGATAGTGAGGTACAGGGGTACAGGAACATAAGGAAGAGGCAGTGTCAGGATATAGGGCAAGGTCAGTTAATATCTGGGCAGCAAGGCACTGAAACAGAAGGCAGTATGAAGAGTCCAAGACACAGGCTGAGGTCATAATGGGCACAAAAAGCCCAAGACTGGTCAAAGGCAAGCAAGATCATACAAGGGAAGGCTGAATACAGTGTAAAATTGCCAAAAAACAACATCCAATAAAAAAACAACACTGTCTAATAAAAAAAAAACTTTAATGGTAAATGTAATGCTCCCAGCAATGTTTCCAATGCGAAACAAAGAGAAATGGATCTTCCACCACTTTTTTAGATCACTCCTCTCTTCTTTGTGTTTAATAATTCATCAACCAGCACCTACTTGTGAAATAAAGGCTCACCAGACATAGATGGTGTTATAACAACAGCAACAAATACATGTGTTATTTTAAGGATCCCTCCAGGTAATGTGCGCCAGCCTCAAGCCTCCTCCATTTAATGGCACCTAGGAGCCAATAGTGCAGTAATTTTATTAAAATCGTCTTTGCAGAAATATGTAAAAACATTCCAACTCCCACAGATGGCTGCTGCCGACCTGGAATCATGCAGCGGCGTGACGTCAGCACCAGAACTCCGCCCTGTCACGTTTTGTCTAATCAGACGTTATCAAGGGATCTCTGACATCACCTAATAATTTTTTTACACAGGGTACAATTGGTCTTTTAACCATTTAGTAGCTTGCTGTGAAGTTTTTGCTCTATGTTAGCTCCCATATTAGATAAAACAAGCCAAAACTGACACTTAATATTTTCTTATATAGGATTACTAAAGAGAAAGTCCCTTTATGCATATAAAAATGAATGCTACCCATTAAAAAAACAAAAAACATTCTTTTAAAATATATTCTGTTACGTCAATGTTCAAAACGTATTTCTCTACAAATTTTCGTGCCCCAGCTTGTAATACTGTATGTTTTGTGGCTTTTTTATTCCTCGTGTGTGTGTTTATGTCTTTGGTGGAGACATTTGAGATTAATCTGTATTGGTGCAGGAATTAATATGAATAGATCTATGTACTCTGTCAAGTATTTTATTATACTGCTAATAATTAATCCATATCTATCCTGTTCTTTGGCCTACAAATACAAAGAACAGAAAAGAATGTCTAATCATTGCCAGAAAAGATGTTTTTTTCTTGCAGACAGATGTACATGGATATTTGTATCCCTGGACCTGCCATTAGAAGATCACTATCACGAAAAATATTATAGTCTGATAAGTGATTGCAGGTAATGCATGTAAAGACAATAAACAGTATACTGTATGTATTCTTTTGAGATTTTCAGATTTAATGTCTGTAGTGACATTGACACAAGTTGGGAAATTATAGTACTGCCAGCGCATAGGTAGCTGTAGCAACAGTTTCTTTTTTTTGTTTTCTTTTTTTAAGCTCACTGCTCTTTTGCCCAGCTCTTCTAAACACCTTTCTTCTGGTAAGAGCAAATAAGCAGTGACATGTCCTCTTTATGGAGAGATCTGGGGTCAATAAGACACCACATTTCTCCTCTGCAATGTAAAGCATTAGATAAAAAATATATGTATATTGTTCTAGTGTTTTAAAGAAAAAAAAGGCCTTGTTTACATTGGGCTGGAACCGGAAGTGATGTCATGACGTTGCTACGGTCCTCCTAGACCATAGAGATGAGCGGAGGCCATCTTTCCCATCTCTGTTACCAGCAGCCGCAACCGATCGGTTCTCCCGATTCACCAGGTAAGCCTGAGAACCACCGGGAGGGGGCGGAGGGGGCAAGAATGGTCAAACAATCCCATAGACACACTCCTAAACCTTGTGGACAGCCTTCCCAGAAGAGTTGAAGCTGTTATAGCTGTAAAGGGTGGGCCAACTCAATATTGAACCCTACGGACTAAGACTGGGATGCCGTTAAAGTTCATGTGCGTGTAAAGGCAGGTGTCCCAATACTTTTGGCAATATTATATATACACAAATGTTTTGTCTTGAATTTCTTTTTCATCAGAATAGGTTGTTTTACAGGGTGAGAGTTCACATATACTTTAACTCAGTGTGTGTGTGTGGGGGGGAGATTGTATGGTTGGATTTTTTACCAGCCCAGAGGTCGGCTTTAAGAAATATAACAAAAGTTTAACTGAACCCCTGCCAGCTAACATCAATGAACATGTCTAAAATGGCGCGTGTGCACACGTGTATGCTTGAATCTCACGCTCTTGTTGGGAGGGGTGCGACTTGTACTCCCATAAACACTGTACAGTGAACAGTCCAAGGTAGGGTTGACCTATAAATAATTAATGTATAACTAAAGCAGGTTAATCTTTGTAGTGTATCAGGGTGAGTGCTAGGGCTTTGTCAAATACAGTTTCTTGTGCTGCAAAGAACACTTAATCTGTAGGGTAGAACACAGTAAAAGTCATGTGATGTAAGGAGCACAAAGGAACTTACAGCACTCACAGTAAATATTGGAAGATAAACACCAAACAATGTGCTTTCTTAATCCATTTAGCAGAGCAGTTGCTCCAAGATCTACATTATGTAATAGCAACGGAATGTTTAGTGAGGTCCGTGTACGTGACTGACTGGAGTTTTTTTTTTTATAGCCAGGAAAGTATTCAGCTGTGTAAAATAAAAAAAAAATAGACAGAAAAAAAATGTTTATTTAGCAGAGCAATAATCTGACACCGTGCCTAAGAAGATTAAAGGAAAAACATATCTTGTTTTGAATAGGACATATGCTTGCTCCTTATCTCTCTAAAAATGTTCTGTAAAATGTGTGGGTATGATATATTCCTCAGAAAGCACATGAAGCGAGTTAGATGTAAAGCAAGATCATGGCATTGTGGAGCAGACTTCAACAAAGCAGTTATAGCTTTTACTTTGTATACTTGTGCCACCCTCCTTGAGAAATCTTTGAGAGCGTCTTTCTAAATCGGACTTTCCCAACCTTGAAAGGTTGAGAAAGTCCGATTTAGAAAGTGGAGGAACCCTAAAATTACTATTGGGTCTCAGAGAACCCCTGTTAATTGTTACTATATCTCCAACTCAAGGAACAATGACATGAACATACCTAAATGATTTAACACCCAGGGCTGCTCTATAAAACAAGATTATTTTCAGTAATAATATATAAAGCAAACAAATAATAATGGCCATTATTTGGTGTCCCTGATGAAACGCGTAGGCAAGAGCTAGGCACACACGCTACCATGCATTGTCGGCCATTTTTGTTTCTGGTAGAAGCTTGTTTTCCAATGTTTTTACATGCGATGTATCCATGTGAGTGTATTCTTAATCATTAAATTGCTCTGATATTAGTGTATTACACTATGAGGAGTATCCGTTTGTTCTATGTGCTTCACCACATGTCCTAACCCTGTATGAGAACCTGGAGTATAGCAATCCCACCACTAGACACTGAGGTTACTGTGGGCAGCATCCCCTGTGGTTTTGATACCTGGAGGTTTTCTGAGAGGATCAGTTCACTATTCATGATGCTGGCTTGGTTATTGTAAATAAAGTGCATACAGACCACTCCTAAAAGGGGGTCACTAACGTTCCAGTAAGCTTAGCTTGAGTGTGGTTGGTGACATCTAAGCTATCTTGTGATTTCCAACTTCCACCACGGGCTGGCATGTGGGACTACAATCTTGACTAACTGTTTGGATCCTCCCTGTTTGGACTTTTTTAGTTGTTTATTTTTTCTTTTTGGAGTCACATAATCTATTTATTTTGTCATTCATTAATATTGGGACACTGATATTTCTGATATTTTATATTAGGTATTATTTAAGTCTAACAAGAATTGATTCACTTAAGCGTGCCCTGTTTATATTTAAATAATGACCATTGATGGTCAGTGAAAAGCTCCCTTACATTTGTGGTCAGTGGAGAAGGGCTCCCTTAGATCGGTGGTCAGAAAAAGCCCTCCTACATTGGTGATCACTAACAGAGGGGCCCCACTACATTGGTGGTCAATAGGAACAATGCCCCCTTAAAAGAGAAGTTGGGGATTGTAAAAAAACAAACAATTATACTCACCTAGGTGGATGCAGAATCGATCCGATGCTGTGTCTGTCTCCCGCCGTCTCTGCAGTGCAAACTAAGCAATCAAACACAGCTGATCGCTCAATTTTCCGTCTCCTCACTGGGGCACTGGGCTGTGCAGCGGGCGGGAGGGACTGGCTCTCAGCGGATTTCCAAGAGGCTGAGCCAAGTGCCGGTCATTTTCTATAGTGATGCGCACTAATTAGCGCTAATTAGCAGTCAAATTACAAATGGAATTCACAATAGCGCTGGGGCAAAAATACTCCAAAAACCGAACTTACTATAACGCCCAGACAACAGATCGCGCCCAAACCCTTACTCTTGCTAGGACCTGGAGAATTGCACATGGAAATAACGTTTAGAGCATAAAATGATCGCCTAAATGGTACTGAAATATGTGGTATATCGTTTACAGATAATCTGCTTTTAAAAAAATCTGGACTTGATGTCCTTGGATAGTGAGCTTGTCAGCGTTGTGGGATCTTTTCATTACTTCTTCTTTTACCATGTAAAAATGAGGTTTGACAATAATGTCCCGTGGTAGGCCATCCGTGCGTAGTGGTTGCAGGGCTCTGTGGGCTCTGTCAAGCTCCAGGCGACAGAGCCCACAGAGCCCTGCAACCACTACGCACGGATGGCCTACCACTGGTATGGCGGAAATTAAATCTTTTATCAGTGTACAGACTGTCGCATGTACCTCCTTGACTGATTCGGGTATGCCCCAATTTTGGACATTGCAGTCTCCAAGTGGTCCTGGAGATCCTGGATTCTGTCTGAATTTTGATTAATCTTGGTAACTGATTGGTCTGTTTACTTTAACCACTTGAGCCCCGGACCATTATGCTGCCTAAGGACCAGAGGTCTTTTTCCAATTTGGCACTGCGTCACTTTAACTGCTAATTGCGCGGTCATGCAATGCTGTACCCAAACGAAATTTGCGTCCTTTTCTTCCCACAAATAGAGCTTTCTTTTGATGGTATTTGATCACCTCTGCAGTTTTTATTTTTTGCGCTATAAACGGAAAAAGACAGAAAATTTTGAAAAAAAATGATATTTTCTACTTTTTGTTATAAAAAAAATCCAATAAACTAAATTTTAGTCATACATTTAGGCCAAAATGTATTTGGCCACATGTCTTTGGTAAAAAAAATGTCAATAAGCATATATTTATTGGTTTGCGCAAAAGTTATAGCGTCTACAAACTAGGGTACATTTTCTGTAATTTACACAGCTTTTAGTTTATGACTGCCTATGTCATTTCTTGAGGTCCTAAAATGGCAGGGCAGTACAAAACCCCCCCAAATGACCCCATTTTGGAAAGTAGACACCCCAAGGAAATTGCTGAGAGGCATGTTGAACCCATTGAATATTTATTTTTTTTGTCCCAAGTGATTGAATAATGACAAAAAAAAAAAAAATATTTACAAAAAGTTGTCACTAAATGATATATTGCTCACACAGGCCATGGACCTATGTGGAATTGCACCCCAAAATACATTTAGCTGCTTCTCCTGAGTATGGGGATACCACATGTGTGGGACTTTTTGGGAGCTTAGCCGCGTACGGGGCCCCGAAAACCAAGCACCGCCTTCAGGATTTCTAAGGGTGTAAATTTTTGATTTCACTCTTCACTGCCTATCACAGTTTCGGAGGCCATGGAATGCCCAGGTGGCACAAAACCCCCCCAAATGACCCCATTTTGGAAAGTAGACACCCCAAGCTATTTGCTGAGAGGCATATTGAGTCCATGGAATATTTTATATTTTGACACAAGTTGCGGGAAAGTGACACTTTTTTTTTTTTTTTTTTTTTTTTGCACAAAGTTGTCACTAAATGATATATTGCTCACACAGGCCATGGGCATATGTGGAATTGCACCCCAAAATACATTTAGCTGCTTCTCCTGAGTATGGGGATACCACATGTGTGGGACTTTTTGGGAGCCTAGCCGCGTACGGGGCCCCGAAAACCAAGCACCGCCTTCAGGATTTCTAAGGGTGAAAATTTTTGATTTCACTCTTCACTGCCTATCACAGTTTCGGAGGCCATGGAATGTCCAGGTGGCACAAACCCCCCCAAATGACCCCATTTTGGAAAGTAGACACCCCAAGCTATTTGCTGAGAGGCATGGTGAGTATTTTGCAGCTCTCATTTGTTTTTGAAAATGAAGAAAGACAAGAAAAAACTTTTTTTTTTTCTTTTTTCAATTTTCAAAACTTTGTGACAAAAAGTGAGGTCTGCAAAATACTCACTATACCTCTCAGCAAATAGCTTGGGGTGTCTACTTTCCAACATGGGGTCATTTGGGGGGGTTTTGTGCCACCTGGGCTTTCCATGGCCTCCGAAACAGTGATAGGCAGTGAAGAGTGAAATCAAAAATTCACGCCCTTAGAAAGCCTGAGGGCGGTGCTTGGTTTTCAGGGTCCCGTACGCGGCTAGGCTCCCAAAAAGTCTCACACATGTGGTATCCCCGTACTCAGGAGAAGCAACAGAATGTATTTTGGGGTGTAATTTCACATATTCCCATGGCATGTTTGAGCAATATATCATTTAGTGACAACTTTGTGCAAAAAAAAAAAAAAAAAATTTGTCTCTTTCCCGCAACTTGTGTCGCAATATATAATATTCCATGGACTCGACATGCCTCTCAGCAAATAGCTTGGGGTGTCTACTTTCCAAAATGGGGTCATTTGGGGGGGTTTTGAACTGTCCTGGCATTTTATGCACAACATTTAGAAGCTTATGTCACACATCACTCACTCTTCTAACCACTTGAAGACAAAGCCCTTTCTGACACTTTTTGTTTACATGAAAAAGATATTTTTTTTTCCAAAAAAATTACTTTGAACCCCCAAACATTATATATTTTTTTAAAGCAAATGCCCTACAGATTTAAATGGTGGGTGTTTCATTTTTTTTTTTCACACAGTATTTGCGCAGCGATTTTTCAAACGCATTTTTTGGGGAAAAAACACACTTTTTTAAATTTGAATGCACTAAAACACACTATATTTCCCAAATGTTTGATGAAATAAAAAAGATGATCTTAGGCCGAGTACATGGATACCAAACATGACATGCTTTAAAATTGCGCACAAACGTGCAGTGGCAACAAAATAAATACATTTTTAAAAGCCTTTAAAAGCCTTTACAGGTTACCACTTTAGATTTACAGAGGAGGTCTACTGCAAAAATTACTGCCCTCGATCTGACCTTCGCGGCGATACCTCACATGCATGGTGCAATTGCTGTTTACGTTTAACGACAGACCGCCGCTTGCGTTCGCCTTAGCGCGAGAGCAGGGGGCGACAGGGGTGCTTTTTTTTTTTTTTTTTTTTTTCTTTATTATTTTTTTGCTTTTTTATCTTATTTTTAAACTGTTCCTTTCATTTTTTTTTTTTTAAATCATTTTTATTGTTATCTCGGGGAATGTAAATATCCCCTATGATAGCAATAGGTAGTGATGTTATGGAAATGATTAAGAGCTCCAATCGAGCCCAAGGTTATCTGCTGCTGTCTCTAATTTGAAAAGTGTTGATATGCATGCATATAAAAGTAAACACTCTGAGACACGCTCAGTAACGTTACTGTTACACTTCTAATTTATTCAAGGCGGTGTTAATGTTTTATACACACAAATACGTCATTGCTATGTTAGTCTAATAGGTACATCTCATTGGTTAAGATAGTAAAGAAGATGGAGAATTTTCATAACGAGGTTTGGCTCTCTTTGGTTTTATCTCCAGTTCCGCGTTCTTCTGATGTGTGGGATGTAGGGGGTACCCGCCATCTTGAGAAAATATAGGAACAGAGCAAACCTGTATACTTATATAATGAGTAAGGAGAAAAATATGTATACACATAAGAAAATAGACATTTTCAGATTACTATTATTATTATCTACATCACATTCCTTCACAATCCCCCTAAAATGACTATTTTCTCTTTTCTGTCCCTAATACTAAAGGTCCCACTTTGGCCTGGCCCTTCTCCTCAGCAACTCTTTTAGGCTGTATATAGAATTGGGCAGCAACTGTTCACTTCCCTCCTCGATACAGCTGGAGAGGTGCAGTCAGGCGCTATCTATCCCTATAACCCTATAGGATTGTGAGATTATGGACAGGGAGTGACTGTAGGGGAGTGAAGGGTTTGTCATCTTCCATCATAAGGAGGTCCTCTTCTTCTTGGTGGAGAAATGTAGGTGTGCTATTGTCTACAGCCTTGCTCATTAACTTTTTACGAAAGGTAGAATACAGCATACAATCAGGGTTAAAAGAACCAGGATTATTAATACCCTTACCTGTATCTGGGCGAGCACCTTCTGCCACCCACTCATCCAGCTAAAATATTGGTCCCATGGGTCTGTGATACCTGAGTTCTTCTTCAATTCTAGTGACAGATCCTCTAATTTCTTTATAGCTAAAGTAACCTTACCATTTGGGCCAATATTATCAGGAATGTATGTACAACAGGTTCCCGTTTTTTCCTATGATTTTACAAAACACCTCCTTTCCCAGCTAGCACCATGTCTAAGGCCATCAGGTCCTGGAATGTCATGTAGGAAGTGGGGGATAACCGGTCAGCAATTCCCTGGAGGGCATCTTTAGAGTAACTTACAAATCTCTGTTGGTTATATGTGTAGTGTCAGGTCACCTAGAGGCTGGGTGACAGATGTACACCGTTGGGATCAGGAGTGCACCGCAAGATAGTGGTCCCTATGGCTGACTGCTGCGGATTGTACCCTGGGAGGTTCAGGAATCAGGTCTACTGGATCACTGACACAGAACCCACTGGGAGCTAGAGCATAGATTCCCCAGGGCGCGGAGTCTAAGAGCCAGCAGGTGTTCACCAGAGCCTCTAGTGGTGAGGATGGACTGCGCTGCAGTCTGGCTCCAGGTCGCGGCCCCCGGGGTCTCACAGCTCACGCTCACACTACAGGAGAAGAGGAAGGAGGCAGCAGACTGGAACAACAAGGAAAGTAAGGTACAAGCCAAGGTCGGTAACCGGAATCAGATGTAGGAAACACAGCAAGTACACACAGAGGCTAACACACAGTGGTTGATCAGCACTGCTGGCTTGCAGTGCACAGGTTAATATAGGGTTCCCTGATAGGGCCTGGGGTGGGGCCATGCTTAGAGGAGAGGTTACAAAAGCAGTCAGGTGAGGGTCAGCTGGTCTCTAGAGATGAACACATGGAGACAGGTATGCTGATCGACAAACTCTATTGCATAACCATGACATGTAGTTAATCCAATCTACATTCTTGCTGACAGTTGTTATGGGGATCAAAGACTCAAAACCAGCTTTTACCAGATCCCTGGCTTTAAACTCATCAGGGACCCCCCTTGTAACCCCTATGACATGTATGTATACATGAGGATCAAAGCTTCCGGAGAGAGCTGTTCGCTTCCTCCTCTGACTGTGTGCTGGGTCAGTGTATGTATCAGGGGTATCTTTGGTTAGGATATGGGGGCTTTCTATTTTCATCTTTTTTTGTCTAATGCACTCTGTGGTCGCCCAGTCTGGCCCTGTGTTCCAACCCACTGGCCCCCACAGAAACCACAACTCTGTCCCCAGTAACTGTCTGTGTGGCATACATATATGTCCTTACCGTCAGGGATATCACTGTACCAATGGCATCAACATGAAGGGTCAAACGGACAAGGTACTATGTCACAGTAATCTAAGGTAAAGGTGGTCACATGTGTACCTGAAGAGTTACACCAAAATGTAATTATGTTATCATTTTTGTGATGGCCACCTCCTGGGCCCCTCCCCCCTAGATCAAACAGAAAAAGGATATGCAGCACCCGAAAACACGCTCTCCTGCAGTGATAAGCGTGCATTCAGGTGTTCTTCCTGGCCAACTTGACTGAGGTGGCTGTGGTCACCAAAACTTGGAATGGACCATCATAACTTGGCTCAAGGATCTCCAGACAGTAGTTGGTGTGTTCCTGTATCTAATTCAGGATCTGGAATGGAAGAAAACACCTGGACATGCATTCAGGTTAATTCTCGTGATAATGTGGTTACATAATTAGTCAACACATCAGACTGTAACTGTAACTGTTGTGGAAAGTAACAACCAAGTCTGGGAGCTGAACCAAACAAAATTTCATAAGGGGATAGGGCATGTTTCCCCTGGGGGTGTGTCTGACACTGAACAGGGCAATGGGCTAACTGTCTGGCCAACTCATGTTAGTCTCTTGGGCCATCTTTAACATCCTGTTTTTAGTGTCCCATTCATCTTTTCTACCTTCCCGCTACTTTGAGGGGTGGTATGGGATGTGTAGTGCCAACTGAACCCCCAGTGCTGCCCAAATCTCTTTAGTAAGGGTTGTTGTTAGGGCTGGTCCCTGATCTCTCAATATCACCTCTGGGACCCCAAATCTACATACTATCTCACTCAGTAGTTTCTTAGCTGTGGTCCTGGCAGTCATGACCACTTCCACTAGGGCGTATTCGAATCTGCCACTTCTTGGCACTTGAGAATGATCAATTTGCATCCTCTGGAATGGGGTATAGGGCTTTTGCCAGGTGCTTCTTCTGTGCATCCTGGGTTACATTGGTGCAGATAATGCATGATCTACAGAAACTGTCGGTCAGTGGAGTAACTCTTGGTGCAACACTTGTTGATAAGAGAGTTCATAAAAGTCTTTGTCAAGTGGGCAGCTCCATGTGCCCATTGCACCACGGCTGGGTACATACACCTGGGTAGACAAGGCTTCTTGTTGCACTCGAATAGTCCATTTCTGAGAGTTGTTCCTCTCCGTTTCCAGCTTTCCTTCTTATCCGCACTTGTTGTTTCCTGTAGTTCTTTTAGATAAACTCTGTCCACTGGGAAAGTCTGTAAGGTAAGCACGGGGTGGTCTTCTTCTACCACCCTGCTGTCCACTTCCCGTGGACCACCAGCTGTCTGTTTGGCAGCTGTATTGGCTCGATGATTGCCTTAAGCTTCCTTTGAGTTCATTTTGTCGTGTGCTTTACTCAGAATAGTCACTTGGGTTGTGAGAAGCAAGGCATCAATCAAGTTTTCACAGGTGTTCCTGCAGCCATCAGGAATCCTCTGTTCTAGATAACACCATAATCATGGGCAATGTTGAAAGCATATCTTGAGTCCATATGAATGTTGGCTCTTTTTCCCTCTGCCCATTTACATGCTGTAGTAAGTGCTTACAGCTCTGCCTCCTGTGCAGACATCACCAGTGGTAAGGCTTCAGCTTGTAGAACAGTGTTTTCAGTGGTGACCGCGTGTCCTGTGTGGTCATGGGGTGACAAGTCAAGACTCTACTCCTCCTCCTCCTTTCCCCCCTCGAGAAGTGGAAGAAGGGTGGTAGGGTTCAGTGTTTGACAACTTAATAGAGTAATGCTGTCCAGTAGGAGGGAACACAGGAGTCTCAAGTGTCTGGTAGTGGACAAGTGTTTCGGCAGGATCTTGGTTGAATATGGCAACAACGTCATGGGGAGCAAGCAGAACGAGGCAGTGTCCGAGGACCAAGTTCAAAGTTTTGTCAAGCAAGGCTTGTGTAGCAAATCCAGCTCGCAGACACAATAGGCCTCCTCTTGCTACCGCATCCAGCCGACAGGAATAATATCCTATGGGGCGTAGGCTGATGCCGTGTGATTGGGTGAGTACACCTGCAGCATGTCCCAGACGTTCGGATACAAAGAGCTTGATCGTTTTGTTGTAGTCTGGGAGCCCTAGCGCCTGAGATGGCACACTTGAGGGCCTCAAACTTAGATATTTCTTCAGGAGACATCTGGAAGGGGTCTGATTGCAGAGCATCAGTAGGAAGGCTTCTGGAATCCATGCTCTGCACTAGGAAATTAGTCCAAGGAAAATGACAGGTGTTGAGCACCACTGCATTTTGGGCTTTGTGGTTCTGCAGCCCTGGTTGGCAAGATAGCACAACAGGCTTTCTGAGGTGACTTCAACAGGGGGTAAGTCAGCTGCACAAAAGAGAAGGTCATCAACATGTTGGAAGAGAATCACTTCCGGGTGTTCCTCTTGTCATGTGTCAAGGATGATAGCCATAGCTTTTGCAAACTGGCTTGGAAAGTTCTGTGCCCCTTGTGGCACAACTGTTTAGGTATGTTGCCGTTTCTTTCCGTGGATGAATTCAAAAAGGTACCAGCAGGAGGGGTGAGGGTGGACACTGAAGAAAACGTTTGTAAGGTCCACCTCTGTGAGGTATTTTGCAGTCAAAGGCATCCACAGTAGGTACCTGGTTCTCTTTTTAGGATTCTCTTCTTGGGGTTATTGTGTGGTTTCCGGGGCAATGATGCGCCCTCTTTTAGCTTGACTGAAACTGGTGGCACCTTTAAGTGACCGTTGTCTTCCGGTCCTGTGGACCATAGGCACGCAGGGATTCTGTCAAGTACTTCCTGCAGTATTGAACTTGAAGTTTTTTTCTTCATTAAGTGTCATCAGGAGAGGCAGAGAACACAAAGCAGATTAGTCTTCTAAAGATAGGGGAGTATGTAACTTCATCCCCCCTTCAGGCGTGTCCTGATTGAGGCCTGTAGTCTGGACAACACATCAGCTCCTAGTAGATTCAAGGGACATGTAGAGGACACCACAAATCTGGCAAGCAAATCAGGAAGTGGAAAGGAAAGAATTATTAGGCAGGTTCACCGCCCTCAACACACTTTTGGCTGCACCCCTGTCAATGAGGAAAGTGGTAGGTTTTTCGTCTGGGACATCTTGGGGCTCTGCATTCTTTTCTGAAGTGACCCCGTTTCCCACAGTTGTAACAGGTGATCCTTTCCCTGGTATTGGGCAGTGGTGGTGGACTAGTGTAGGTGGGATCTTCGTCATGGGTTACCATGAGGGGCGTTGGTTTTTTACCTTTTTGATTTTCTATACCTCTGGCCACCAACAATAAATCAGACATTTTCATTGAACGGTATTCAGGGCGGGCCACCATCAGGCCTTTTCTGATATCCTCTCTGAGCCCTGAAACAAAAGCAGTTGATAACATGTGTGTGTGTGCCTTTATGAGTCTAGCATGATACTTCTTCACAGACTCCCCTTTATCTTGGGTAATATCTTGGATTGTGGTCTTCTGATCCGTCAACTTCTCCTTTGCCCAGTCATGGAGTTGTGCACAGAACTCCACGCTTGAGGTGTAGGAAGTGGCACTTGTCAGGCAGGCATCATTGAAGGCCATCTGCATGACTGGCCAAAAGACATATCCTGCTTTGATATGGCATAGGCTGATCAAGTCTCTCCAGGCAGCTGAGTAAGTTTCTTGTATCTGCACTATCCTGTGGTAGAAGGGAATTGGCTGCTTCTCTGGGTCAGGCAGACTTGTCACTAAGGCCGCTGCTTGTGATAGAGTAAAAGCGACATACATCACTGGTGCCCCTTCTGGTAACCGAGACTGTTGTTGGGGCAGGGGCTGGCAAGGGGCACTGTTCTTTAAGGTTGCCAGCATGTGTTTGAGATCCTCTGGGAACTGAGAGTCTGGAGCCGGATTGGGGGTTAAATCAGTGGGTGGCCTTGCTGCCTGCTGTCGGGCTTCCCACTCAGATGCTTCTTCATCATTAACATATCCGGCCTGGGAATGTGATGCTCCCGTATTGGGGAAGACAGGTGTGTGGTATGAACCATCTTGGTGTAAAACAGGGAGGGCTGGGTACAGGCTGTTTAAGCTTACTGGGTGTACCAAGATGGCCGCCGGCAGGAAGTGCACTGGACTGGGTAGAAAGTGAAGGCATGGGTGCACTAAGATGGCCGCCGGGCTGAGTTGTCACAGTGGGTTGTGCTTGGGTGGTGAGAAAGGAGTGGTTGTTAGACGGAGGGCAGTGCTGTCCCTCCCCTCCTTTGTTTCAAGTTCCAACATATCATCAGCTCTGTGATACACATACATAATACAATCGCCATCTTTCTTAACTTCCTTTATCCAATTTTCTTTATCACACAGGATTTTTCTCCCTGTTTTCTTCAGCAACATAACTTTCGCCACTTCTTTCAACTTTGTTAACTATTTCAACATCTTCTTTGCAATATCACTTTCTTTTCTCTCGTACAACCAAGGGGTTAATATTTTTCTCAGCGTTCTTATCAGCAAATTCCTTCGGTGGGGGCTCATAAGACTAATGTACGGTTAATCTCAGAACAAGAACAAACACATCAGGGGTAGTGAGGAGCTACGGCCCGCGACCCAACAGATCCCCCGGGCAGCCCCCCCCCTCCGACCTTAACCAGTCCCCACCCCCTCTCACGTATAGCGAACAGTAAACCACAAATACACTCACGACAGGACATTACACCTGCCACTCTTCGAACTGCAAAATTTCAGCAGGCTAAGATAACCACAAGGGCAGACCACCCTGCAAAAATAAACCCGTTTATAGACGTTTTTTTTTTTTTTTTTTTTTTCCCGCTCTACACCAAGAGGCCGACAACTCGTCTTGGGGTGAGACTTCTGTAACACTTTCAGACTGCAAAGCCAGCAGCTGAGATAACCCTCAAAGGTTCATCGAACCCAGAGTACACCCGTCTATAAACATTTGCCACAAGGGAAACAATCTCATTCCAGAGGCCGACAGCTCATCTGGAGATGAGACCACACATTCACGCATGTAGCACCCTTAGACTGCTGAGTTTCGCAGCCCAAAGAATGGCAGACAGTGAACAAATACAGTCAGCAGAAACCCATTGGCAGGTTCGTTAAAACAACCTCAGGCGAGGAAATACCTGCCTCTAAGACAGTCTCAGCATACCGACAGAATCCAGCCGTCAACCGAAAGATAAGAGAGTCGTACAGTGGTAAGAATATAAATCAAACTTACCGTACTGTTAGGGCTGCGCAAAGACCCCACTCTCATCAATCAATTAACGCCCAAATGCTTATCGCGGTATAACTTCGACTGTAGCCTGAGGTCCCGGGTTTCGGCACCATCTGTTATGGAAATGATTAAGAGCTCCAATCGAGCCCAAGGTTATCTGCTGCTGTCTCTAATTTGAAAAGTGTTGATATGCATGCATATAAAAGTAAACACTCTGAGACACGCTCAGTAACGTTACTGTTACACTTCTAATTTATTCAAGGCGGTGTTAATGTTTTATACACACAAATACGTCATTGCTATGTTAGTCTAATAGGTACATCTCATTGGTTAAGATAGTAAAGAAGATGGAGAATTTTCATAACGAGGTTTGTCTCTCTTTGGTTTTATCTCCAGTTCCGCGTTCTTCTGATGTGTGGGATGTAGGGGTTACCCGCCATCTTGAGAAAATATAGGAACAGAGCAAACCTGTATACTTATATAATGAGTAAGGAGAAAAATATGTATGCACATAAGAAAATAGACATTTTCAGATTACTATTATTATTATCTACATCACATTCCTTCACAGTGACAGGTATTCTTTTTTGAAAAAATTGGGGTCTATTAGACCCTAGATCTCTCCTCTGCCCTCAAAGCATCTTATGACACCAAGATCGGTGTGATAAAATGCTTCCCCAATTTCCCAATGGCGCTATTTACATCTGGCGAAATCTAAGTCATAAAATGCTCGTAGCTTCCGGTTTCTTAGGCCATAGAGATGTTTGGAGCCACTCTGGTCTCTGATCAGCTCTATGGTCAGCTGGCTGAATCACCGGCTGCATTCTCAGGTTCCCTGTTGAGACAGGAGAGCCAGAGAAAAACACGGAAGACGGTGGGGGGGGGGCATTCCCTCCCACGGCTTGTAAAAGCAGTCTAGAGGCTAATTAGCCGCTAGGATTGCTTTTACATGAAAGCCGACCGCTGGCTGAAAAGAATGATACCAAGATGATACCTAAACCTGCAGGCATCATTCTGGTATAACCATTCAAAGTCGTGAATGGCGTACCTGAAGACAAAAAAATGGTTAACAATAAAGCACAGTAAACGGTAAAGTATAAATAATTACATACCTGAAAAACAAACATGATAAAACATAATAAAAATAAAACATTGCAGAATAGAATACAGTAAAAAAGAGCAGAACAAGAGAGAGAGAATAGAGAGAGAGAGAACAATAAAACGACAACTATTTTTTTTTATTTTATATATTTTTTTTTTTTTTTTTACACTTTTTTTGTAACTAACTTTTATAACGGTAACCGGTTCCAGGTTCGGGTCTCTCAAAATGCGATGGCATCTTGGGAGACCCTGTGAAAGTGTGCCTAGTCTGTGCAATGCTGTACCCTACGCTAATACTCAACTAGTGAATGGTAGCGTTCAAAACATTCACCAATGCAAAGACCAGGATTGTCAGGACAGGAGGGACAATAATAGCGGGTGTCACGCCTATATCCGCGCTTGCTGCAGACACAACATCTTTTTTGGGGGGCGTTGGGTAGGGGTACTCGGGAGGACATAAAGAAAATGCCTCTCATGCAGCCGACTGCATTTGGTTGGGGATGTGAATGGGGGAAGTACGGGCGCTGCAGAAGTGGTGGGTTCCCAATTAGGATTGGCGAATGCAGCAGGAAGGGCACTATGGGCACGACGGGCCTGTGTTTGTCTTCTTGGTGGCAGCGGGACACTACTTGTGCTTGCCACCTCACCAGCTTGAACTGCACTTATGGGACTCGCCACGTCACCAAGTGTTACTGCAGTGCTGGTTTGACTACGACCGGGGTGTACTAGGCCGCTGGTGCTTGCCAGTTCACCAAAACGCTACCAAAAAAACTGTTAGCGATCGCAGGGATCAGGCCTGACTCTGCGAATGCTGCAGTTTAGTTTAGTGTTTTGTAAGTGACAGTGATCGATCGATACTGCACTTGGGTGGGCTGGGCCGGGCGGAGGGGCAAAATGCAGGTGCTAGCAGGTATCTGGGCTGATCCCGCTAACACTGCGTTTTTGGGAACCCTAAACTGCTGGGGACGCTAGTATAGATCTGATCGGATCAGATATTGATCCGTTCAGATACTATACCACTAAGGGAGGCGTATGCTGCGTGCGTGGGTGTTAGCGGTACTGGCGCTAATCTGACGCTGCTTGGGGCTGGTGCTTGCCAGTTCACCAAAATACTACCAAAAAAACTGTTAGCGATCGCAGGGATCAGGCCTGACTCTGCGAACGCTGCAGTTATGCATTTAGTGTTTTGTAAGTGTCAGTGATCAATCGATACTGCACTTGGGTGGGCTTGGGTGGGCTGGGCTGGGCCGGGCGGAGGGGCAAAACGCAGGTGCTAGCAGGTATCTGAGCTGATCCCGCTAACACTGCGTTTTTGGGAACCCTAAACTGCTGGGGACGCTAGTATAGATCTGATCAGATCAGATATTGATCCGTTCAGATACTATACCACTAAGGGAGGCGTATGCTGCATGCGTGGGTGTTAGCGGTACTGGCGCTAATCTGACGCTGCTTGGGGCTGGTGCTTGCCAGTTCACCAAAATACTACCAAGAAAACTGTTAGCGATCGCAGGGATTAGGCCTGACTCTGCGAACGCTGCAGTTATGCGTTTAGTGTTTTGTAAGTGACAGTGATCGATCGATACTGCACTTGGGTGGGCTGAGCTGGGCCGGGCGGAGGGGCAAAACGCAGGTGCTAGCAGGTATCTGGGCTGATCCCGCTAACACTGTGTTTTTGGGAACCCTAAACTGCTGGGGACGCTAGTATAGATCTGATTAGATCAGATATTGATCCGATCAGATACTATACCACTAAAGGAGGCGTATGCCGCGTGCGTGGGTGTTAGCGGTACTGGCGCTAATCTGACGCTGCCTGGGGCGACGCATATCACCGCCGGGCGATCAGGGGGCTAAACCTTTATTCGGTAATAAACGGCGGGTGCCCTCACACTAAAAAAAATAAACAAACTAACCAGCGTCACCCGTAACAGTTATACGGTGATCAGTGGTGAAAGGGTTAACTAGGGGGCCATCAAGGGGTTAAAACATTTATTAGATAGTATATGGGGGTCCCTGTCGCTATAAAACGCTGACGGCGAACCTAAATATTTACCTCACTAACTAGCATCACCAGCGACACTAATACAGCGATCAGAAAAATGATCGCTTAGCGACACTGGTGACAGGGGGTGATCAAGGGGTTAAAACTTTATTAGGGGGGGTTAGGG
This sequence comes from Aquarana catesbeiana, assembly GCF_042186555.1. Taxonomy (NCBI): domain Eukaryota; kingdom Metazoa; phylum Chordata; class Amphibia; order Anura; family Ranidae; genus Aquarana; species Aquarana catesbeiana. The sequence continues at coordinate 649,803,931 of NC_133327.1, forward strand.
GGGTATCCTAGACCTAAAGGGGGGTAATATTCACTGTCCCAACACTGTAACTGTCACAAACTGACACCAATGCAGTAATCAGAAAAAAAACAAAAAAAAAACAAAAAACTGCTGGTGTCAGTTTGTGACAGGGAGGGGGGGGTGATTGGGGGGGATCAGGGGGCGATCGGGGGGGGGGATCGGGGTGTTTTGTGTGCCTGGCATGTTCTACTGTGTGTGTAGTGTTAGTGCACTCACAGCGATGTCTTCTCTCCTCGGCGCTGCAACGGAATACCGAGCCGAGGAGAGATGACATCATTTCCTTTGCTGCTGTTTAGCATACAGCAGCAAAGGAAGTTATCTGATTGGCCGGCGGCGATCGCGAGGGGGGGGCCACGAACGGATGGCCTCCCCCTCACCTCCGATCGCCGGGGGACCAAAGACGACCGCCTCGGGCACCGGGGGGGGTCCGATCGGACCCCCCACCCGCGGAAGGCAAATCACGTATATATACGTGATTTTGCCTGTCCGTGCCACCTTGCCGACGTAAATCGGCGTGAGGCGGTCGTCAAGTGGTTAAATCAGTCACAATTTTGTGTGTTTTTTTATTATTTCCAAATCATCATAATTTGAGCCCAAAAAATGTGATATGTGTACCAACATCAGAAATCAAAATGTAATTCCCAAAAATCAGAAGGTAACATCACTATTCTACACTCACAAACCAAGAACCACCAAATGTCACAGAATAAATCAAGAAGAATAACTCCTGACTAATGTCATTCCACCATCTATATGTCTACAGAAATGCAATATTTATGTGTAGGAGGGTTTCCCATGTGGCAGCACAGTGGCTAACATGTTAGCACTTCTGCCAAGCAGCTCTGAGGTCCTTGGTTCAAATCCCGAACATTCCACTTCAGGTAGAGAAGTTGTCTGTCCTCCCTATGTTGTTAAACATAACTCCTGACTCAGGTCCTTATATAAATTATGTCTAAATGTAGTATTTATGGGAATGAGAGTTCCACCACCATTGCAAATCATGTCATATGTTTTCCATGGGCAAGGACTATAATCAGCCCTAACATTTCCCCACCAGCACTAATTGCAGCCTCTTACCAAGTCAAAACCTACAAAATGACAGCTGTTTATCTCTCAGCATGCTGACAGTAATCAGCCATAACCAGCCTTCAAAACAGATGGCATATGCCAGAAACAGGTTGTTCAGTGTCTCTCTGGTCTTCCACAGTACATCTGCATTGATTAACTTTCTTCACCCCTGGGACTTCGGACAGTTTGACACCACAGAGATGCAGCCTAAAAACATGTGGCAGTACAGTGGCAAACAGGTTAGCCCTTATGCTTAGCAGCACTGAGGTTCTTGGTTTGAATCCCAATCCTGTTCCCTGGCTGGAGGTTTTCTTTGTTCTTCCTCTGTTGTGCTGTAAAAGTTTTTTTTTCACCAGTGATTACATTTTTGATGGGTTTCACTTAATGGAACCCCAAGAAATCACATTATAAATCAAGCAAGTGTGGTTTTGCACCAAATCTAGAACTGGGGTGTTTTGGCCCAGATATGGATGTATAAGTCTGATGTGATCCCGCACACATATGTTAATGTTGTATGCTTATGATGAGCGATAAATGCACTTTGTGACCAATTTGTGTGAAGCAGGCCTCACAAAGTTGTCCAAAATTTCCTGTTTTGGACCCTCTACATGCCCAACAATGTACAAGTTTGATTTAAAGATTTTTTGGATCACTGATCATGGCCAGAGCCTTGGACATTTGTTATTTTGAGGTTTACACTGCACAGATATCTATGATGATGCATTTTTTTTTCATTTGTAAAGAGTGTGTATTCCTAATGAACAGGGGGGAGCACTTGAGGCCTAAATAAAGAGACAAAGTCATTTACAATGGTGGGTGTGTCCTTTACTGGTTGGGTTTAGGTGTGTGTGCTAGCAATCCTAGCTAGGTTATTTAAAGGCCTGCATTTGTGGCAGGTGTTTGGACTAAGAACAGGCCTGAATTTTTCTTTGCAGGAGCCTAAGAACAGGCCTGAATTTTTCTTACAAAGTTGGCTTCTCGCCCTCCTGACTCAAGAGTGGGTTTCATGTACGCCTAGGCTTTGGGTTGGGGGGTGTTCTAGGGGCTCCTCTTCTAGGGGGACCCCTGGATAAACGGGAGGCCAAATAATGGTGGAACCAATAAAGGACATTGCCATGTTGCGGGGTTCAATGCGTTGGTGAAATTCTATGAGAATACAGGTAAAGCCTTAATACCGTGGTGAAGTGGGTTTTTAAGACGATCGCTGTGGATGTTACAGAAGTTGCTAAATTTACAGATCTGTGATATATTCGTTCTCCAGGATTTTGTGGCCAGTGGTCAATACAATGTTTCTTTTCATTCTGAGGAAACCTGTCAAGTTGCATATGAGAATTCAGGTGAAGACAGATCTGGGGGGGAATATGCTAACTAAGAAGATGGATAGCGGTTTATTGTTTGATCCTGGATTGTAGATCATGATTGTACATTGTTACGTGAAAGATATATTTGCATGATTATTAAAATGTGCTGTGTATTATTGTTAATTTGTTTGGTGGTCATATGATGTGGAGGAGGGAGTCACTAAGTACTGACAGTATATGTGTGCTGTTGTCCGTTTACTGAGACTATAAAAAAAAAAAAAAGAAAGTGTATATTGGGTTACAAATAGATATGTTTTTTGTGTTTTTCTGGGGGTGTGTGCATAATTCCTGACTCACACCCCACTAAGGCTGATGATTGCTTCTAAATCTCACGTTAGACTTGCAACTGCTAAATAATGGTTTAGATAAAAAGGAAGGTTCCTGCTAATTCATTCCTGCTGTGTGTGTCAGTATAGTTTGTGTGCTGCCTTTTTGGCTTTTGTATTCATTTTGTCTTTTTTTGCTTATGATAATCCTGCCATTTAACTTTTTAGGGGTTTGGGAGGAGGACTTCTGATCACCACAAAGGTTTGTCATGGTTGTTATTAGCTTGATTTGTATCCCTGCTTTTACAATGTGATTTGTTTAATGTGTCTAATCTTTAGTGTCCTACCATTGTAGATTATAAACTAGCTATATTGTCAAATGCTGAATCATCATTTTCATGCCTTTTATTTATTTTTTTGGCCTAAGTACATTAATGTAACAAATGTTTATACCAATGTTGAAATAAAAAAGTTGATTGACTTTTGCAGATTCGAAATACATATTTTATAAGTGCAAACTATTCAAACACATTCAAATCTGTATTAAATCTAGATACAAAAGTATTTGGTTGTGCACACATGCTTGTCCTTGATTAGAAAGTGTATGCGTGGAAGCCTCCAAGACAGCCGCATCGCCATGGCATACAGAAACGCTGTCCCAGGCCCACACAGCCATTGGAAGGGAGGGGATTTCCCAGGAATCTCCCGATAACCTCGGGATCACCATGAAGGGACCTATCGAGCCAGCTGAACTTGGCTCTCCCACAGCCCAGCCAAATCAAGATGGTGGCTGCAACTACATGAGGCCTGGATCGAGAGGCAGAAGAATCAATTGCTGATCAGGACGCTGCACAGGACTTGACAACCCTCACACCACTCCCACAGGAGCACAACGCATTGAGTACTTGGCAGCACCCCTCTTAATCCCCAGCATCCACTGAATCCCTGATTGGGAAAACAATGGGAAGCATTAATCTACCACCACTGAGCACTGTACTATCTACTCCAGGCACCCCAGGCATGGGGGCGCCCAGCTATCCCCCCCGACTTCCCCTTCATGATGGAGGCCTTTGCCAGCATGCTAACAAAGGGCCTGGCCCAAACATCAGCACAGACCACTAACCCCATACATGCTGACCTCCAACAAATTGGAGCAAGGATAGACACAATAGGAAAGGAAACAGACCAATCAGTTACCAAGATTAATCAAAATTCAGACAGAATCCAGGATCTCCAGGACCACTTAGAGACTGCAATGTCCAAAATTGGGGCATACCCGAATCAGTCAAGGAGGTACATGCGACAGTCCGTACACTGATAAAAGATTTAATTTCCGCCATACCAGAACATCGCCTGGAGCTTGACAGAGCCCACAGACCCTGCAACCACTACGCACGGATGACCTACCACGGGACATTATTGTCAAACCCCATTTTTACATGGTAAAAGAAGAAGTAATGAAAAGATCCCACAACGCTGACAAGCTCACTATCCAAGAACATCAAGTCCAGATTTTTGCGGATCCATCTCCCTATACAGTCCAAAAAAGATGCTCCTTGAAACCACTGCTTCAAGTGCTGATGCAAAAGAAATCACCTATCGCTGGTCCTTCCCCTTCAGGCTGAATTTCTCTCATCGGAACAAGCCCTTAGCTTCTCATCATTCTCAGAGAGGGAACGTCTACTTTTGCACCTGGCCTGATCACGCAAGAAAGCCCGATCCCGTTAGCCTTTAGAGCCTCCTCTTCTGCGAAAAGGCCTTCTCCACCGAGTCCTCTCACCCCGGTTTGGCAGCAACAGCAGTCAAAGAAGTCGAGGGAAGCACATCCCACCTGGGGAAGAGTACCAGGATGTGGACAAAGATGTCTAGCTTCACACCTTCAGGAACTGAACTTTAGAGAGTAACCTTTTCTTTACACCTTATTGATATGACGCTCCACAGTTTAGGCACAGGCAGCGCACTAAGACCCCAGAGTAATCACCCGGAAGAGTAAGTCAGGCCTGAACTCATGTTTATGCCCAGATCTTAGATCTACTGTATGAACTTCCAACTATCATAACAATCTAAGCTGGGCCACCTGCTCTCTTCAATATTACTTAGGTTTCCCTGCAGTGTCAGCACATACAGGACACTAAGCTATATAAAATCTGGAACTCCTGCCCCTAGGACAGGAGGCCTAAGTTTAGAAGTAGTAGTTGATAGCTCTAACTTATGTTCCCAGGGTGGTAAGTATGGTAATCCATGTTCTCTCCAGCCTATGAAAACCTACCCCTTTGGGGGGCAGGGCACAGGGCTTGCAGAGATGGGGGGGATTTACCACATGGATTACACCTTTAACTCATGGCCGGGGACAGGTTTCTGTTCATAGGTTTCTGTTCATATATTGCTGTTTTTTTGTTGTTGAAAATGGTTTAGACTGGGTAGCCTTTGCATGTGCAAAGCGCCTCCACCTGACATTGAGGGATCCATGTTACTCCCTCGCGGTCAGACTGATACTCCCCGAGTAAGGGGATTTCACCTTTCTTCTGGTTTGGGCAAGGAAGTGGCTAGTCCCTTCCTGAATCGAGTGGGTGTGGGAATTTTGAGTTGACTTCTTTTTCTTTAACCCCCTATGCTTTCCTTTCACTTTTGTCTTTCCCCTTCCTATTCTCCCAGTGCTCTTTGGCTCTCGATACTGCCAGGAATTTACCAATCTACGGCCCCCACACACAAGGCCCTGAAGGAATCAAACGTTTTTACCACCACAAGGTATTTGTCTGCATAAGGTGAGCTTTTTCTTTCTTACGAGCTACCCCCCTCTGATCCTTGGCTAATCCCACAAATGGCAAGGTGAAGCTGCAAGTAATTACCCACAATGTGAAGGGAATTAATTCCCTGGTGAAAAGAAGGAAATTATTCCAACTATATCACACCTTAAAAACGGATGTGATTTTATTACAAGAAACCCACTTCCTGACCTCTTACAATCCTTCGTTTATCCAACAAAGCTACCCTCAATTCTTTTTAGCAAATGCTGACAACAAAACAAGAGGGGTAGCAATCTGCTTCTCCAAACACTTACACTTTGCCTCCTCTAATGTTATCAAAGACCCGGATGGACGGTTTCTCCTAGTGGAGGGATCAATAGATGGTGGGATCATATATCATACTACACCCCTAACAAGGGTCAAGGGAATTTTTTTGAAATTCTGATGAGTTGATGGGAAGAGACTTGAACATTCCATTCGACCCCTCTCTCAACAAATCACCCAGAGGAACCCCAAAACTGAAGCGACCTCCCAAACAGAGCTTAAAAATAGCACAGCTTCTTAACTCATATGGCTTAATAGATATCCAGAGGGAAATAAACCCGCATGTCAGAGACTACACACACTAGTCAGCCCCACATTGTACATACTCCAGGATAGATCACATCTTCCTGCAATCTGCAATATCCCCCTTAACTCTCTCTTCCACAATCTGTGACACAACCCTGTCGGATCATTCCATGGTGTCCATACTAATACAGCGACCACTAGAGGTCAGGGGAATGTCCAAATGGCGCCTAAACTAAGCAATTCTCAGCAACCCGATACACTGTACATTTATTAGGAAAAGCCCTGAAAGAATATTTCTCAGATAATGATAACAACACGGTTTCACCAGCCACATTATGGGCGGCGCATAAAACAGTAATCAGAGGAAAACTAATGCAGCTGTCCTCGCAATTAAAATGTGAATGTGAAACTGAAATTAAGAAACTGACAGGGGAGTTTCTCGCCATAAGAAAACGACACAAACAAAGCCCCAATGCTAGAAACTTAGAAGCTAGAAGCTCAGCTGGAAACCGCCCGAACGCACCATAACTTAGCCTTGACCACAGCAGCGGAAAAACACCTTTGATGGTCTGGAGAAAAATTCTATTCGCAGAAGGACAGAATTGGCTCCAAACTAGCGACAAAGGTTAGCCCAAAGCCACGTACCCTAGCATTCTCCAAGATACGCTCTGCATCAGGTGACCTGACCCAAAATCCTGTCAGAATCGTGGAAACATTCAAAAAGTTCTACGATAAACTATAGGGAACAGTCCCACTCCTCTGCCTCTAAATTAGATGAATTTCTTCAAAGCGTATCCCTTCCTAAAATTTCCCCCAACCACAAGGAACTCCTTGAACAACCCTTCTTGTCGGAGGAAGTCCTGGAGGTCATAAAATCACTCAAAAATGGGTCTTCCCCAGGCACAGATGGTCTATCAGTATGCTATTACAAGAAATTTGGACATACCCTCGTCCCCTTCGTGACTCGGTTCTTTAATTCTTTCCGGGATGGAGACCCCATACATAAAGATCTAAATTCTGAATTCATCTCAGTCATCCCCAAACCAGGGAAAGAGGTGAGTGACGTTAACAACTATCGCCCAATATCGCTCATTAATGACCAAAATTCTAGCAATGAGACTTTCAAGCTTTATCGCAAAATATATTCATAAGGACCAGGTGGGCTTCATCCCCGGGGAGACAGGGAATGGATTAGATTAGGAGGCCGATAGATGTACTATCCATCCTCAACTCCAGGTGGGATGTTTGGGCCCAGCAAGAAGGTTTTCTGTTATCAATAGAACTATAGAAGGCCTTTGACTCCATCTACTGGCACTTTCTTTTTGAAATACTAGAGAGGTGGGGCTTTGGGCCTAATTTCCTGGATACAGTCCATTCACTTTATTCCAACCCTACCGCACAAATCCGCCTGATGGGTCACTACTATTGACACAGTCAATATACAAAAAGGAACCAGACAGGGATGCCCCCTTTCCCCAATAATATTTGTGATAGCGATCGAGACGCTAGCAATAGTGATCAGGTCCAACAATGACATTAAGGGGGTTTTCTGCGGCACACAAAAATACAAATGTGCTCTGTTCGCAGATGATTTATTGCTTTTTCTCACCTCCCCACTGATCTCCACACCCAACCTGCTTCATCTGCTGAAAGACTTTAGCAAGTTATCAGGACTTGCAGTAAGCTTTGCTAAATCAGCAGCATTAAACATTACAGTTCCTACTGCATTAATAGATTAGCTAAAGGATCATTTCCCATTTACCTGGGCTCCAAACACTATCCCATATTTGGAAATCAAACTCCTGGCTAAAATGGATCACGTGTTCTCAGCTAACTACCCCCCAATGTTTCGAAAAGTAGAAGAAGAATTAAAGACGTGGTCAAAGTGTGGTCTAGCTTGGCTAGGGAGGATTAATGTGGTCAAGATGACGCTACTACCATACTTGTTATACCTCTTTCGCGCCCTCCCCATTCCTCTACAGAAAAAAACACTCTGGAACGTCCAATCCAAAATAAATAAATTTACTTGGGGAAAACAAGGCCATCGATGCAATAAAGAAATCATCTTTCGTCTCAAAAATCAGGGGGGACTGGGACTACCCAACTTGTGGTACTACAAGGCAGAACTATTGACCCAAGTCTCCACAGCATACTCGAAAGGCTCGAAGCTGGATTATGTCTCTATGGAATGACAGGCGATACCCTCCCACACTATAGATTATCTCCTCTGGTGTCCTCATAAATTAAGACCCACAGTATTAGCTTCCATACTATCTCATTCACGAGCCCTTTGTGACTCCCTCTATAAACAGAAGACACTAATATCTGACATGAAACCCCTTGCACATCTATTCCATAATCCAGCATTTCCCCCAGGCATGAATATCCTAGCCTTCAAATGGTGGCTAAATAAAGGAATGTTTAGAATCGGTCATTTCCTCACCTCACTGGGCCCCATATCATTGGGGTATTGTACAAGCAAACTCGAAATGCCGAACTTGGAGAGGTTCAGACTCTCCCAGATCAATCATTTTTTGCACTCCATCTGGTCAAATGAGCCTGAACCCCCCAAATCTACTAATTACGAATTATAGTGTGCCAACATGTTGGATCAGAGGGGAGGTATCTGCATCATTTATGCCTCCTTGGCAGACAATACCTCCAAGCCCTCCTACGCTCAATCCTGGGAATTAGACCTGGAAATCCAGATAGGCCCAGGGAAAATGGTTTCATGCATTTCAAAGGTCCTGCAAGGGCATTATGAATATCTCCTTAATTGAAGCTAGTGTCAAAATTCTCACAAGGTGGTACTACGTCCCAGCTAGATTGGCTAGGTTTTACCCTAGCGCCCCCCCCCCCCCCTATGCTTCAGAGAGTGCAAACTTATCGGCTCCATGTACTACACTTGGTGGACATATCCATGTATCAGGTCATACTGGAACACGGTGTTCCATTTAATTCGCAAAGTTACGGGATTGGAAGTCCCTCATGACCCGACAATTGCCCTTCTGAACCGCAGGGTAGACAAAGCCCCTAAAAGAGACCAGACCTTAATCTTCTTCATGCTCATGGGTGCTACAACTACCGTTGCAGGCGCCTGGAAGAAATCCTGTGTCAGTTCAGGCAGCAAAAAATAAAATTTCCTGGAATATGTCCCAGAAACAAATAGTGGCCACACTTCAAGATAAAGTCAAAATTTTTGAAGCAACCTGGGAACCATGGGCTAAATACGTCAAAGTACCTCTTTATCCTGGACACAATCCCCTCTAAAGGAAACTTCCTAATACTTCTACTCTCTTCTATTCCCTCTTCTCCGGGAACCCTCCCTGACTATCCTATCATGACTTTAATTCCCCCTTTCATCTGTCTTCTATAATCACCAACACAACGAAGGAAAAGAGTCAAACTTTAAAGTCTTCCATTGGGTAACTCTTTCCTGACAAGATGAATGATGGGTAGCAAATAAATGCTGATTTTAACTCCTTGGGATTACCTAACTGAAAATGTGATTTACCTGGGTTGCGGAGTCGTGACTTACACGTTCCTCCAAAGACCCAGTCTAAACGAGATCCAGCATTTGGATAACGAGGTTGTGGTCTGACTAGCTTGGCCGGACTCCCCCAGTCCACAGCGTGAACCCAATAGGGTGGCTGGGGGGCTTGGTCAGAGCGGGTTGGGCACCAACCTACAGCATGCTGGAATATGCTTTACAGGCAACGAGGATAGTATAAAATCCTCAAGGAGATTCTAAGTAGTTTCTTACCGCTACGCCTTTTACAAATATTTCTGACTGTTAACGTTAGCTATTCCAAATGTTCGACAATGGTAAGCTAAAATGAAACTACCATATCACACCCATGTTACCCGATATGTATCGTCACTGTTCTATTCGAGGCCTTGCAGGCCATTAACATACATTCTAATGTAACTTTGTTTTTCACTGATGGAAATTAATAAAAATATTGAAACATAAAATCCCTGTTCCAAAGCTGAATTTCAGGGCTCTCTACTAATCATTTTGTGGACTAGGTAAGCCATGAAATATGTCAACTAAATGCGTATTCTCTCTAATGCCGTGTACACACGAGCGGACTTTACGGCAGACTTTGCTCGGCGGACTTTACGCTGGACTTTATGACGGACTTTCCGAATGAACGGACTTGCCTACACACAATCCACCAAAGTCCATCGAATTCGTACGTGATGACGTACGACCGGACTAAAACAAGGAAGTTCATAGCCAGTAGCCAGTAGCTGCCCTAGCACGGCGTTTTGTCCGGCCAACTAGCATACAGACGAGCGGACTTTTCGACCGGACTCGAGTTCGACGGATAGATTTAAAACATGTTTCAAATCTAAGTCCATCCAACTTTTGAGAAAACAAAGTCCGCTGGAGCCCACACACGATCGAATTGTCCGACGAAATCCCGTCCACCGGGCAAAGTCTGCCATAAAGTCCGCTCGTGTGTACGTAAGTACCACATTTTTTAAAAAACACCACAAAAACTATAGTTTAAACAAAATTTGGCATGGGGTCCCCCCCTAAATCGATACCAGGCCCTTCAGGTCTGGTATGGATTTTCAGGGGAACTCAACGCCAATTTTTTTTAAAAAATTGGCGTGGGAACCCCGGTCCTGGCAAGGATTTTAAGGGGAACTGAACGACAACATGTAAAAAAAATTGGCGTGGGGTCCCCCCCAAAATCCATACCAGACCCTTATCCGAGCATGCAGAGGTCAGGATTGGGGGGACAAGCGAGTGGCCCCCCTCCTGAACCGTACCAGGCCACATGCCCTCAACATGGGGGGCTCTGTGCCCCCCACCCAAGCACCTTGTCCCCATGTTGATGGGTACAAGGGCCTCTTCCCAACAACCCTGGCTGGTGGTTGTTAGGGTCTGCGGGCAGGGAGCTTATCAGAATCTGGATAAACATGTTTACATTCCTTGCAATAGGAATAAAAGTGATATTAAAAAAAAATGTTTTAAAGGGATGGTGTAAAAATAAAAAATAAAAAGTAAAATAAATAATAATTTAAAAAAGTAAAGCGCCCCGTCCCTCCAAGCTTGCGTGCAGAAGCAAACGCATACGCAAGTCCTCCCTACATATGTAAACTGAGTTCAAACCACACATGTGAGGCATCACCGCGTTTGCTAGAGCGCGAGCAGTAATTCTGCTCTGTAACTCTTAACAGGTAACCTGTAAAAAATTTTAAAGCGTCGCCGTTGCCTATGGGGATTTTTAAGTACCGTAGTTTGTCGCCATTCCATGAGAGTGTGCAATTTTAAAGCATGACATGTAAGGTATCTATTTACTTGGCGTAACATCATCTTTCACATTATACAAAAAAAAAAAAAAAAATAGGCTAACTTTACTGTTTTCTAATCTTTTTAATTTAAAAAAGTGTATTTTTCCCCCAAAAAATAGCATTTGTAAGACTGCTGCGCAAATACAGTGTGACATAAAGTATTACAGCAATCTCAATTTTATTCTCTAGGGTCTCTGCTAAAAAAATATATATATGTTTGGGGATCTAAGTAACTTTCTAGCAAAAAATACTGATTTTAACTTGTAAACAACAAATGTCAGAAATAGGCTTTTGGTCCTATTGGTTAAGAAAGGTTGTTCTAAACTAACATGCAAAGTGTACTGCTACTGAAATTGAGAGATAATTGAGAAAAATTCTAAAATTTAGAGTTGTCACCAGAACAGAAAGTTTACTGTTTATCCAGGTCATATATCAAGTAGTAGTTAGTCACATTCATCTGGACTTGTTCTGTAATGTTGAAGTCCTTTTCTTTTAGTCCAAACCACTTCCTGAGTTCTAAGAGTGTTAGGAAATACCCCAGCATTTATATGCAAACACGTAGCACCAATATAACAAGATTAAGGTGCTAGCTGTTTATATATAATGCGGGAATGTATTGCTGAAACTCTTTTGAACTGAAGAAGTGGCCTCAACAAGCTACAAAATGTCTTCAACGTTACAGAAGTTCAGTTGAATGAGACTAACTACTTACTACTGGGTATAACATAGAATGGAAATATTCCATTGGGGACACTTGTGCTGTTGGCAGAGCCAGGACGAGGGGAAGGATGAAGAGGTGGCTACCATGGGTGCTTTAGCAGGACGGGAGCGCAAAAAGGGCAGAACATGCCACCTATGCTCATAAAGTAGTTAATTGTTCACAGTGGGTGCACTATGACCCTTTTACCTTGGATGCTGAAGGACCTTGTCCACTGGCTGGTGGCGACTGACTGTCTACAAGACAGGATGTGAAGGTGGATCTCCACAATGGGACAAAGATGGTAAAAAGTAACCTAACGGGAGTGTAAAAGTATATACAGTTATATAGCCTCAGATAGAGTGTAGAATGCATAAAACCAGTTTATTGTTGATCGTGTCTCTGCTGGGTAGTCACCCTCTCAGTTTGTACTGGTGACCATTGTCTCTTAGCCAGTACGTAATGGGAAAATCAAAATTTTAGGAAAATTCCCTTCAGTTTGTAGAGATTTTTTTTTACCTCGTGTTGTGTTTCTAGAGCAGGAAGTGTAAGAAAATCTCACAAAGACAGCAAAAATTAAACTGATAAGGTTTTTACCTTTCCCTACTCTGTCCAAAACTAAAAAAGAAAAAAAAGTTTTAACTTTATTTACACTTTAACCATTGCCTACTCCAAAATGAATAATAAATATAAAAAAAAGTTTTGGTTTTAATATGATTTATTGCTTGGACTTTGGGATTCAATGTTTTAAATGTGGTGTAAATCATTGAAATGTACTCCACTTCTTTATGTGGGTCCCTGCACTCTGTATAACAGATCACATTTATTTGTATGTAATGCAAAGAGTTTCATCAGAATGGCAGCAATTTTCAGTGTTTTAGAGAAAAGGCAATGTATCGTGGCCCTTTAAGCACACAACACAATGGAGAAAACAGATGAGGGACATGAGCACAAACCTTTGATACTGACAAGTTCCAACTTAAGTTGCAATACAAAGTAACTGTAAGTACAGATGGTTATATAGATAGATTACTCTATTAGTATTTGTTACACTATCAAGTGTTTCTAATTAGACGCTGTCATTTTTCACTAAGGGTCTAGTCTGTCTCATATGTTATTTCGAGTGACATCCAGATGCTTTGGTGAAAAAAAATTAAATAATGCCTGTGCACACATTTTTCTAATTGTCCTGTATTAGAGGCTTCATGCAAACCTGTCACTAGGAATTACACACTTTGATTTATTATTGCACAAGAAACAGTCTATATATCACTCTAGCAATTTCTTCCTGAAATGCCATGTTATCATTTAACTGGACAGAGATGCTTCTTTCATCATCTACGCAGGCTTTTCATAATGCCAATGTCAATTCATGAATAGATTTTATTGGTTCATACTGTATGTAGGATGCTTTAAGTGCATTCCATTTGTAGCACCCTCACAGTTCCCTGGGTGAAAGAATGAACAGTAGGGGGCTGAGGTGTGTATAAATAGGCTGGGGCCTGGAACAGCAGGGTTCTTGTCCTGGTGGAGAAGACCCAACCTGGAGGGTTGTGGCCCTCTGGGTCACTTAGCTGGAGTTTGCAGGCAGCCATCAGGGTCCTTTATTAGGGAGAATTGAGGGACCCATTTGAAGAAGTTGCTGGACCAGTTTGGAGAAAGTTTGCTGAGGATCTGGCCTGGAGGCTCACAATACAGAATCTAGCTGGTACATGGACACAGTGAGCAAAGGCCTTAGAAAAACAGAGATTCTAGTTGCTGTACTTGTTAACCCCTGTTCCAGAGTTGCTGGCTTAGGATTGCTTATGCGTTGGAGCTTCCTGAGTTGTATGTTCACCTACCACTAGTCACAAGGGGGATTCACCCTGAAAAGTTTAGTTATAGCCAGAGAGTGTGCTCTGTTGTACCTTGCTACACCTTCTTACCAGATGTGTGTGTCCCTGTAGTCATGTAAATTCAAATTATGCTGTAAAGCTGGTTGCCGCATACAAAGTTGGCATAGACTTTGTGCCATTTCTCTATCTTGCCCTTGCACAGATGTCCTTTAGTGCTATGATCTGTGCTGGGTGCCCTGGGACTGGTTAGGGACCATTTGCAGTGTTCACCTGAAGGTTGGTTATACCCTTTAGTTTTCTTCTTACTAACTGGTCACACCTACGCCAAGTGCCATCATTCTGAATTGATAGAGCACCACATCAAGTTTCAAGCAAGAGACCATGTTACTGTAATGCAATCACATAGCAGGATTAGCTAGCATGAAGTAGCCACTTAGGACATGCAGAATATATAGGCTACTATTAACTCAGTCAACAGTTATTACACAGAAAGGAAACAAGTGACTAAAATGAAGGATAAAGGTCAATTAGCTTCCATAGACAACAATAAAAACTTTCTGCCTGTATTTGTAGACCCATATAAACAGTAGCCCCAATCCATCCACTATTTATAGTTCCAAGCAAGAAGTCGCCAAACGTTTGGAACTGGCAAGGAGGTCACACCAGCCAAATGGAGCTTAAAAAGTTCACAGTCCTTAAATTGTTCACAGTGTGCTGAACTCTAGCACTGAAATCTAACAATGACTATCAACTGTGGCTATGGCACAAGGTCGGAGGTACAAAGCCAACCCTGGCTACACCAGAGAGTGTCCCCCACCTTTCACCTTTTCAGGTCTAGGCAAGCTTGCTTGTTCCTTGTCAATCTCTAAGAGACTTTGCATGCACCCATCAACTCATAAGGATCTTGCTGTGCATAGATATGGACAGTACCCAACTTTATAGCCAGTTTTCAAATTCACCATCAGGATTTTCCTGCACAAAAAAAGCATTATGTCCAATGTTACAGATGCAAACCTGGTGTAATTTTCACACACACTCTTGTATTTTGATCCAAAAACTCACACCAGTTCGATCCCATGTGCCAAAGCCAACCAATCTCCAAGCAACTAAAGCCACCAAGTTTTTCACTCCTTTATAATACCTACAGCTCTATCCTGCAAAGGACATTGGTACTTTGGCTGCTTTTAGTTGCCACACTTACCACTAGACATGTGCACACTGAAATATTTCGTTTCGGAATTTGGTTTTCGTTTTACTCCTGAAATTCGTTTTTATTTATTTCGTTTCGTTAAAAAATGCATTCGTCTGAAAAGCCGAAATAATTAAGGTCGAATCTGTCATTGAAGACTTATGGTGTCTGTCGAATGTTCTAAGAAGATTCGACGGAGCAACTAAACTGTACGACGCCGCAATCGTACATTTCCGGTCGAATGTTCCGCCTACAAGCTATAGTAGAATTCTAATGTTGTATGACACTAGTAATAATTATACTTATTAATTATTATTACTAGTCAACCAACATTAGAATTCTTCTATAGCCTATGGGCAGAGCATTTGTCCATAAATGTCCGCTCCCAGCGACTGCTTCGTCTAATCTTCATGTCGAATCTTTTCTCTCCATGTCGAATAATCTTGGACTAATAGAATTAGGTTAGGCACATTCAACCTTTTTTGCTATTGTCTCTATAATGTCGAATATTTTCTCTCTATGTCAAATCTTTTCTCTCTATGTAGAATAATCTTGGACTAATAGAGCTAAGGTTAGGCACATTCTACCACAGGTTCGATGGACACAGATCGCTATCGTTAGCGTCATGTCGAATTTTTTTTCGGATTCTGCGCGTTTGTTATCGTTTGTTAAAACGATTAACAAAAATACCCCAAATTCGGACGAAAATGCATTCAGACGAAAACGAATGCACATGTCTACTTAACACAGGGTAGGACACAAGAAGAATGAACCTATGGAAATGATACCAGGTGAAAGTGCATTAGATTGGAGATCAAGCCAGAAGGGCAAGTGAATTGGGCCAGAGTAGGAATGGAGGTTGTAGTGGGCGGGGGGACAAACAGTTTTTTTCCACTCTGAACATTCTGAATGGTTGTCACATTGACAACTCATGACTTCAATCACTGACACAGTCAAGATTTTAAAGTAATATTGAGAAAGGAAAAGGAAATTGTGTTTTGTAACAAAACAAAAGCTTTACATAAAAGTGGCTTGTTTTTGAAAGATTAAGGAAAAAATTTAGGCAATTAGAGGTGCCTGAACATACCTACAAAAGCCTACAAGTTCTGTCAGATACACCTTAATTTGGAGCTGGATTGACCTATGGTCTCACAAATACTTCTTGGTTGTATCAAAGCCTGCCGTTCCATCCAGCCTCATGCACTTTCCTACAAGCCAACGAGGAAGCCAATCATAGTAAGGGGCCAATTTTAATATGTGGGTGGCAGAAAGGAGCAGGGGGAGCTATAGAACCAGGAGGAAGCAGCAGGGCTTTGTATATCAAAATGGCCAGGTAATTCTTTTGCTACACTCATTTCCATGTCATGGTGCTAAAACAGAACTTCACCCAAAAGGGAGGGTTCGCTTGCTTCCTCCCCTCCTCCTCTGCCACATTTGGTGCTTTTTTGGGGGAGGTGGGGGGGTATCTGGTTTTGACAGGTACCCGCTCCAACTTCTGGTCGTATTGCTGTGGTGATCTGAGCAGAAGTTTGCCTCCCCCTCCTTTCCCTGTTGCCTTGGGAGCAAGAAATTGTCCAAAATGTCTTGGTATGCTGTCATCTTAAGTGTTCCCTTCACTAAGGGGCCAAGCCCAACCCCCCACCATAATCCCCCCTCCACCAAATAATTTGGACCAGTGCACAAAACAAGATCCATAAAGACATGGATGAGCGAGTATGGGGTGGAGGAACTTGACTGGCCTGCACAGAGTTATGACCTTAACCAGATAGAACACCTTTGGGATGAATTCGAGTGGAGACTGCGAGCCAGGTCTTCTCGTCAAACATCAGTGCCTGACCTCACAAATATGCTTCTGGAAGAATGGTCAAACATTCCCATAGACACACTCCTAAACCTTGTGTACAGCCTTCCCAGAAGAGTTGAAGCTGTTATAGCTGCAAAGGGTGGGCCAACTCAATATTTAGCTCTACTGACTAATGCCCTGTACACACGGTCGGACATTGATCAGACATTCCGACAACAAAATCCATGTTTTTTTTCCGATGGATGTTGGCTCAAACTTGTCTTGCATACACACGGTCGCACAAAGTTGTTGGAAAATCCGATCGGTCTGAACGCGGTGACGTAATACACGTACGTCGGGACTATAAACGGGGCAGTAACCAATAGCTTTCATCTCTTAATTTATTCTGAGCATGCGTGGCACTTTGTACGTCGGATTTGTGTACACACGATCGGATTTTGTTGGCGGAAAATTTTATAGCCTGCTCTCAAACTTTGTGTGTCGGAAATTCCGACTGAAAAAGTCCGATCAGAATTTCCGACAACACAATTCGATCGCACTCTTTCTGTCGGAAAATCTGACCGGGTGTACAGGGCATAAGAGTGGGATGCCATTAAAGTTCATGTGCATGTAAAGGCAGGTGTCCCAATACTTTTGACAATATCGTGTATATACATTCCTTCTGATATACTGCCTTGAATATGAATGACCATTTTTTATTAGTCGTTATTTCGTTTGGGTTTTTGGTAGAAAGAATTTCATCAGTCTTTTGGAAGCAATTTTTACATACAAAAAATCTATATTATGAATGCCACATATTATGGACCTTGTTTGTTTTGTTTTTTTTTTGTGTACTCTGAAAAGTGCAAGTTCTGTTTTTTTGCTTGCTTGACAGATTATTACTTTTGCTAACGTTTCTGAAAAATAAGCAGAATATTCTGTTTATGACTGTTCTTTTCTTTTTCCTCTTTTATGTTGCAGGAAAAAAACATATTGCAACATTAGACGTGTAAAAATCTTGGTGAATATGTGCATTCTTTCTTGAAACAAACAATGCCTTTCCTAAATTTGAAATGCTATCTGCATGGAGTTTATTTCATGGCTCTGTTTGTGTTCTTGGTTTTCATAGTAACATTTCAGAGGTTATATGTTTTAGTGTACTGACTAGTTTTGATTTCGCATCACTTCCTTGACTTCAAGTGGTAGTAAAATCTGATATTTCACTTGTACCTACAGGTATGCCTTTAATAAGGCTTACCAGTAGAGACAGTGACTATCTTCTACACTTGCGCCATTTAGGAGATATTGAGATATTCACATCGTCAGGAGCTGATTATGTTGCTGCGCATGCACAATGATGTTCTGCATTCACAGTGAGTGTGCTGTCAATGCACAGAGTGTTGTGCCATGATTGTGACTCCCACCTGTGTGCAGGGGAATGACATCATCAAAGCCTGGCCAATCAAAAGGTCAGACAGTGCAAACCCTTAAAGAGACTAGGTAAGGATGGAAGCGCCTGGAGCGAAGACCGCACGTTATTGGAGTGCTCCGCTTGACAGGTAAGTCTACCATAATGTGCTAGTATAAGATGTCCAACTGCAGGGGGACCATTTCATCAAATTTTGTTATTGGAGTTTACTATCACTTTAAGGGCATATTTATAAAGCAGTAAATGTGTCTTTCACCAATCATTCACTGGTGGTAAACCTATCATTTAAAACACATGCAACAGGAAGATTCACCTGCAGTGAGTGTCAGATTTACTGCTTTATAAATGTACCACCTGGGTTTCTTTCACATTAATGGTACTGCTTACTGCCTTCTCAAAAGTGATCCTCTGTGGATCAGAGGGTGGTATGGCAGTGGCTGATAGGTGTTCAGGAGGCATCACTGCTGCCTTCTAAATGCCTGCTTTTTTTTTTTTTATTACTTTTTTTTTTTTACTTTTTTTTTTACTTTTTTTTTTCATTTCTGATTGGCAATTTTACATTGTGGGACCATGTCGCAATGTTCGGCTCGTGGTTGCAGTGCTGTCCCAATTGAGCAAGCGAATTTTACAGGCAGAGTCAAACTTTGCGCCCTGAGTTAAAAATGCCAAGCATCTTGGCTGCTGCATGTGTACAGACCTGTGCAGCTGTCTTGTTATAAATCGGGTGGGTGGCCAGGCAGTAGAAAAATCATGGCTCAGCCGTCTGTTTTTACTGACACCCCGACCGCCCATCTAAAAGAACCCTAATGCTGTGTACACACGGGTGGACTTTTCGGCATCAAAGGTCCGACGGTCTTTTGACAGACTTTTGACGGACTTTTGACAGACTTCCAACGGACTTCCGACGGACTTTCGAACGAACGGACTTGCCTACACACGATCACACCAAAGTCCGATGGATTCATACGTAATGACGTACGACCGGACTAAAATAATGAAGTTCATAGCCAATAGCCAATAGCTGCCCTAGCGTCAGTTTTCGTCCATCGGACTAGCATACAGACGAACGGATTTTTCGACCGGACTCGAATCCGTCGGAAAGGCTTGAAATATGTTTTAAATCTAAAGTCCATCTGATTTTTGACCGAAAATGTCCGCTGCAGGTCCGATGAAGCCCACACACGGTCGGATTGTCCGATGGGTTCGTTCCGTCGGACCAGTCTGGTCGAAAAAGTCCAACCGTGTGTACACGGCATTAGTGTTTAAGGGAAAATCCGGTGAAGAGCAAACAATGTTTAAATACCACCCCACTCCATCCAAAACTAGAAAAAGTTTTGGCTTTATTTACACTTTAACCACTGGAAGGTTTTACCGCCTTAATGTCCAGAGCATTTTTTTGTGATATGGCACTACGTCACTTTAACTGACAATAGCGCGGTCGTGCGATGCTGTGTCCAAACAAAATTGACATTTTTTTTCTCACAAAGAGAGCTTTCTTTTGGTGGTATTTGATCACCTCTGCGGTTTTTAGTTTTTGCGCTATAAACAAAAAAAGAGCGACAATTTTGAAAAAAAAAAATAATAATTTTTTTTACTTTTTGCTATAATAAATATCCCCAAAAATGTTTTTAAAAAACAAATTTCTTCATCAGTTCAGGCCAATATGTATTCGTCTACATGATTTTGTAAACAAAAATCGCAATAAGCGTATATTGATTGATTTACACAAAATTTATAGCGTCTACAAAATAGGGAATAGATTTTTGGCATTTTTATGGCATTTTTATTATTTATTTACTTTTTACTAGTAATGACGGCAATCTGAGATTTTTAGTGGGACTGTGACATTGCCGCGAACAGATCGGACACTTTTGACACTTTTTTGGGACCATATAAAAATGCACTGATTACTGTGTAAATGCCACTGGCAGGCAAGAGGTTAACACTAGGGGGTGATCAAGGGGTTAAGTGTGTTCCCTAGTGTGTTTCTAACTGTGGGGGGATGTGACTGACTAGAGGAGGAGCCAGATTGTTGTTCCTACTTAGTAGCAATTTTAGGAACAGACGATCTGTTTCTCCTCCCCTTTCAGAAGAGGAATTTGGGTGTGCACACCCCGTTCTGGCTCTCGTGCCTGTGATCGCGCCGCGCCAGCTATGGATTTTAAAGGAGCCGCCGTACATATACAGTGATTCGCGCAGGAGAGACATCCTGACGCCGTATACGTACAGGAGTCGGTCGGGAAGTGGTTAAAGGCAAAACTTTTTTTTTTAGTTTTGGACAGAGTGGAGAGGGATTAGAACACCTATTGGGTTTTTATTGCTGTCTGTGCCCCCCATACCCCCCCGTTGGGTTGATTCACCCTCTCTATTTGTCCTGTTTACTATTATCATTGAAAGTAAAAAAAGAAAATTCTAAATTTTGGGTTGTCCCCAGAAAAGTAATAGAGGAAAAATATGCCAATGGGGACATTAGTTCTGGATAGGAAGTGAAGGGAAATCTCCCCAATGGGACGAAGATGGCAAAAATAAACCTCACAGGGGTTATAACCCTTCCTTTCTCTATCCAAATTGAAAATAAAAAGTTTTACTTTAAGGGCTTGTTCACACAGGAGTGTAGTGCAGATAACCTGCGTACTACGCGCTTTTCCTGCACCGCATTTCAAACTCATTGGATGTGTGATCTGCCATGGGTGTAATTAGATTCCTAACGACACCCCAAATGCAGATCGCACACACAGTGCGTTTGCCTGCACCGTTGCCTGCACCACAGTACCATGCAATCCAGTTACTGTGCGTTTTTAAAAGGAGTGCATGTACTAATTTTGGTGCAATCCAGTGCAATTTCAGCCCAGTCAAATGAAATGTCAACTGGCACTAGCAAAGGATGTTGCCAGAACAAATGGAGAAAAAACTCAGCCACCGCACACCACACAAGCCCAGCGTGTACTAAGTGATAGCACCCTCAGCCTAACTCCATCCAGGCCACACCCGCCGACATGTTTCACCCCATCCACGGGGCTTGGCCATGGAGGTAAGTCAGTGATTCTCACCAGTGGTCTATTAACTCAATCTATCCAAAACCGAGCTCATAATATTTCCTCCCCCACGTGCCCCATCTCCTGATCCCTCTGTCAAGATCGATGGCACAACTATCAGCCTGTCCCCGCATGCCAAGGTTCTAGGTGTAATCCTGATCTATCTTTTCGGCCCCACATCCAATCAGTCCAAAATCTTGCCGCCTCAACCTCCGCAACATCTCCAAAATACGCCCCTTCCTAACCAATAACATCACAAAGCTCATAGTTTACTCCCCGGTCATCTCTCGCCTTGACTACTGCAACTCCCTTCTCATTGGAGAGAAAGGGGAGTGTGGTTGGTGGCATCATATATGAAAAGCCTCCATCCTAAATATATATTGAAGGGAAAAGCTTTACCCTTCCATCCCTTCTCATTGGATTACCTTTACATAGACTATCCCCCCTTCAGTCCATCATGAATGCTCCTGCCAGACCCATCCATCTTACCAACCGCACAAGGTCTCTGTCAATCCTTACACTGGCTCCCACTCACCAGATTAAATTAAAAATACTAACAATAACTTACAAAATCATCCACAACTCTGTCCCCAGCTACATCAATAACCTGGTCTCAAAATATCAACCAAATCATTCTCTTCATTCCTCCCAAGAACTTCTGTTGTCTAGCTCCCTCGTCACCTCCTCCCATGCTCCCCACCAGGAGGACCACCTAACAACTGTACTTCCATCTTCTCTATCGGCTCCTCCCCCACAGTTATTACCATTTGTATTTCTTGACCCTCCCTCCTAGATTGTAAGCTCTAAGGAGCAGGGCCCCTGTATTGTAACTGTACTGTTTGCCCTCATGTTGTAAAGCGCTGTGAAAACTGTTGGCGCTATATAAATCCTGGATAATGATACTAATAATATTAATAATAATAATATAAAGTAGTCAGGAGATAGGGCAGCGACACGGATTCTGCAGAACTGTAAAAGTGTTGTCACCATGGTTATCCTACACAACCTGTAAGCAGAGCAAGGCAGATATGAACATTACCTTACATTTTTTATCTGGAAAACATTTTTATAATGCATATGCATTTGAACTTTATATTTTGCTTTTTGGATAGAATAAATCTGTTGATAAAAGCAAAAAATGTAGTGTGGTCTGAGGTCAGTGAGGAACAAAGGCCCATTGCTACATGTTTTGCTGTGTTACCATCCTTTGGTTCTTCTATCTCTATTTAAAATGCTGTGATATTATTGGGGAAGTTGTAACATTTTAGGATGTGACTTAGTGGAAGAAGAAGGAGAATGAGGAACATTTGATGTGTTTTGTAGCTATTGACTCACTGCTCAACACTGTCATCTGTGCCAGAGAATGTAATATTATGTAGCGCCCCTCTGAGCCCTGGAGACATTACTGCTTGAAGTTAGCTAATAAAGGACATCAAACTCCAAACTTATGCTATTTATCAAAATAGTTTTTTTCGATTTGTTTCCCCCCTTTGCCTAATTTATAAGAAAACAAAGCTATTATTGTTTTAATCATTATTGCATTATCATCCCTGTGAAATCCATTCTCTACTTAGTTTTACCCAACAAGGCGGAAAAAGTTTTTGCATCTGTAGCAGTGTTGCCAACCTCCCGCAGCATTTTTTACTGACAAAACATGGAAAATTTACTGACGGAGCACATTTATTTACTGACAACTTGAAAAATGACAGAACTCTTATTAACTACTTGCCAATAGCCGCTGTCATTATACGGGGGGACCCGATTCGGTGGGCCGGTGGCCACGATGTCCGCCGGCAGGAAAGAGAGCCAGAACGGGGGTCCGTCAATGTAAACAGACAGATCCCCGTTCTGAGAGGGAAGGAGAGAGAGCTCTGCTGTTCCTAGTGATTAGGAACAGCGATCTCTCTCCTCCTCCAGTCATTTCCATCCCCCCACAGTTAGAAACACCTCCCAGGGAATACATATTACCCCTAGTGTTAACCCCTTCCCTGCCAGTGACAATTACACAGTAATCAGTGCATTTTTTTAGCACTGATCGCTGTATAAATGTCACTGGTCCCAAAAAAGTGTCAAAAGTGTCCGATCTGTCCTCCCCAATGTCGCAGTCCCGCTAAAAATCACAGATCACTGCCATTACTAGTAAAAAATAAATAAATAATAAAAATGCCATAAATCTTTCCCCTATTTTGTAGCTTTTATCTTTGTAACTTTTGCACAAACCAATCAATAATCACTAATTACGATTTTTTTTTAGCAAAAATATGTAGAAGAATACATATTGGCCTAAACTGATGAAGAATTTTTTTTTTTGGGGGGGGGGGATATTTATTATAGCAAAAAGTAAAAAATATTTTATTTTTTTCAAAAGTGTTGCTCTTTTTTTGTTTATAGCGCAAAAAATAAAAACTGCATAGGTGATCAAATACCACCAAAAGAAAGCTCTATTTGTGGGAAAAAAAGGATGTCAATTTTGTTTGGGTACGAACGTGCAATTGTCAGTTAAAACGACGCAGTGTCGTATCACCACTTCAATACCAGGCACTTTCCCCCTTCCTGCCCAGGACAATTTTTAGCTTTCAGAGCTGTCGCACTTTGAATGAGAATTGCACGGTCATGTAACACTGTACCCAAACTGCATTTTTATAATTTCCTTCCCACAAATAGAGCTTTTTTTTGGTGGTATTTGATCATCTCTGCGGTTTTAAATTTTTGCGCTATAAACGAAAAAAGACTCACAATTAGAAAAAAAAACCTGATGGGCACTGATAGGCGGCACTGATGGGCACTGATAGGCAGCACTGATGGGCACTGATAGGCAGGACTGATGGGCACTGATAGGTGGCACTGATGGGCACTGATAGGTGGCACTGGATAGGCAGCACTGATGAGGAGCATGAAAGGCATTACTGAATGACACTGATTGCCACTTTTTGGGGCACTGTTGTGGGCACTGATCGGCACTGACATCCATTTATTATGAGGACAGGCTGGCAGGTGTTGGGCACTGATTGGCAGCTGATGGGCACCTTTTGATGGGGGCTGTGCTGATAATCAATGTGCTGATTATTAGACATGTGCACACTGAAATATTTCGTTTTGGAATTTTGTTTTCGTCCGAAAAATAAATTTATTTAGTTACTCCCGAAATTCGTTTTTATTTATTTCGTTAAAAATTGCATTCGTCCGAAAATCCAAATTAAGGTCGAATCTGTCATTGAAGGCTTATGGTGTCTGTTGAATGTTCAAAGAAGATTCGACGGAGCAGCTAAACTGTACGACGCCTTATAGTTTACCTGCTCCGTCGAATCTTCTTAGAACTTTCAACAGACACCATAAGCCAAAGTACGTGTGTACTTAGTTCTAGCCATTTACTGCTCCTCCTCTATGGTTACAATCAGCCAATAACATTCATCATCATCATTATTTTTATTTAACTTTTCTCCCCTTTGTCAAATCTTTTCTCCCCTATGTCGAATCTTTTCTCCCCTACATCAAATCTTTTCTCAATAATCTTTGACTAATAGAGCTAAGGTTAGGCACATTCGACCACAGGTTCGATAGACACAGATTGTTATTGTCATCATCATGTCGAATCTCCTATCTATATCGAACTGTTGTAGCAACGAAAACGAAAATAAAGCATTTGTTTATGTCGGATATTTCATTTTTCGGATTCTGCACTTTCGTTATCGTTTGTTAAAACAATAACGAAAATACCTGAAATTCGGACGAAAATGCATTCGGATGAAAACGAATGCACATGTCTGCTGATTATCAGCACAGACCCCCCCTCTGACAGGGAGAGCTGCCGATCAGCTCTCCCCGTCAGCATGAACCGAGGAGAGACGTTTACCGACACTTCCTGGTTCACGCGATGATCAGCTGTGATTGGTCACAGTTGATCACGTGGTAAGAAGCCTCTGTCAGAGGCTTCATACCACGATCGGAGTTGCGGTGTGTCAGACTGACACACAGCACCTCTGATCGCCGCGCTCCGCGCCCCCGCGAGCGCATGCCGACTCTTTTATCCTGATCACGTCATATGACATCCAATCAGGATAACACAACCACTTTGCCGCCGTCATTCTGCTATATGGCGGGCGGCAAGTGGTTAAGGGGGAAAATCTTCTGGTCTGTAAGTGGTTAAAAACTTAGACAATCAATATTTAAACAGTATAAATACAATATGAAAACCCTAACAATACCTAAAACAAGTAATTTGCCAGGTTTGTAATTAAAAAGTCAACACAGCAAACAAATTATCATCCCTGATATTTACAGACTGGGGCCCTTCCATAAGATGGGTGTTCCTAGTTTAAATTGACATTGTATTTTTTGGTGTTGTAGCTAAGCTGTCGTCAGCCTCAGCTTGGATTGTTTATGTTCTGTTTTTATTGAGTTTTCCCTAAGCTCAGGGTATTGTTTACTTACGCCTGTTGCAATGGAGTATTTCTCAGCAGATGATGTATGCAGTAGAAGGAAGAAATATAAACATAAAAATATAAAGTATAAAAATGATAAAAGATGACCATCCAAAAAGGTCCTTGCCCCCTGGACTGTTGCCAGAAGTGGAGACACTATTGAATAGCTCCCAACTGTCCCTGATTTCGAGGGACTGCCCCTGATTTGGAGAAATGTCCCTCTGTCCCTCATTCTTCCTCATTTGTCCCTCATTTTGGTCTGATCTATATAGATGTATATAAAATGCACTTTTTAGCTTTTAAAAAGTGTTTTCCTTTGCTAAACCCTTCATCCAATTTGTAAGTTGCTGCATTTGTACATTTAAAAAGACAATATAAAGGAATAGTAGTAGTAAAAAAAGCACTTGCGTGTTTAACAATTTTTTTTCTTTTTTACAATTCTTCTTTAAGGGGGTGTGGCAGGAGGTGTGTCCTATGCCTTCATACTTTTGCTCATAGGTGTCCTTCTTTCCCATCTCAAAAAGTTGGGAGGTGTGCTATTGAGGGTCAGTGCCACCCAGGCCGAGAGGAGAGCTGCCCAGGTGGAGCCAAATACAGGGCAATCTCAGAGGAAAATCTGTTAGAGTCTGTAAAAGACTTGAGACTGGGGCGGAGATTTACCTTCCAGCAGGATAACAATACTAAACATAAAGCCAGAGCTACAATGGAGTGGTTTGGAACAAAGCATATTCATGTGTTAGAATGACCCAGTCAATGGCGCAGTCCAGACCTAAATCCAATTGAGAATCTGTTGGAAAACTTGAAAATTGCTGTTCACAGATGCTCTCCATCCAATCTGACAAAGCTTGAGCTATTTTGCAAAGAAGAATAGGCAAAAATATCACTCTCTAGATGTGCAAAGCTGGTAGAGACATCCCCAAAAAGACTTGCAGCTGTAATTGCAGTGAAAGGTGGTTCTACAAAGCAGAAAAGGGGACACTCATAGGAGTACAGACAAAAGGGCTGCGCACCCCAAAAAATGAAATAAAAAACCGGGAAACCCCCTAACGGGGCTTTAATGCAGACAATAATGTGATGTAACACAATACAAGGCAGGTGGATGATCAAAGATAATTTTTATTAGTACAAAAAATATGTATAATAATAAATTCTGACATTAAAAAGTCAGGACATGAACTGGAGTACAAAAGTGAAAAAAAGCAGTACCCATGACAAAGGGCAGTGTACAGTAAATTGAACCATAGGCAGCAAAGATAAAATAGCACAAGGTCTAAAATGTAGAATCCTGACGCGTTTCGACCCCAGTGGGTCTTCTTCAGAGGATTGATATATAACAACTGTAGGGATGTAAACATGCATCAAAAAATCTTTCAAAACAATAATATATATATATGCATAGAAGAATCCATATATTACATCATTATTAGTCACGGTGCTCTCAATGATTGTAAGCGGCCATGGTATGAAGGAGTTGCCCTCTCGTGTATCCTTAATTTTCCGAAAGATAGGCCGGTCCCTTGGGGAGCAAGTATCACGTGCGCATGCCTTACGAGGGATCACACACTAGATAATCCCCAAGAATAGGAAGAAAGGAGGGGCATGCACTGCACCTGCGGTGAAGTAACAGTAATACTAAGTAAAGGATTTAAGCAAGGAGATTTTTTATTTCCCCTAAGGGCAAGGAGGAGGATAGCATATTATAATGACTTTTAAGGCGTTGACGGACAAGGAGTGAGAGTGGGTCCATAAAGAAAAACATAAAAAGGAACAAGGGAAATTGGGGTGAAGGAAAAAATGGGAAGGAATGGTACAGGATGGAAAGAGGGGGGTGGGATGAAAGAAAAAAAAAAGGGGGGGATGAGAGGGGAGGGAAAAGGGGGGGGGGGAAGGGAAAGGGGGGAAAGGAAAAGGAGAAAAGGGGGAAGAGGTGAGAGACAGGGAAGGTAAAAAAGGGGGAGAGGACAGTGGGGGATCCTATGTGACTAGGGGGGAAGGGAGGGAAAATGAAAGAAAAGAAAAGGGAGGAACCGTGCAACAGGACTGACAAGAGCATAGACATAGACAACGAAAAAACATATATGGACCGGCTCCCATCGTGGACGTCAAAATCCTAAGGGGTAATGGCAATGAAGTGTGTGTGCATGATGGTGAAAAACCAAAAAATCAAGTGTAGGAGGGGCCCAGCGACAAGCCGGGGGGGGGGAAGAGGGGGTGAGGGGCAAATATGAGCAAGTGTTGTAGTGAAAGAAGGCAAAAGAAACAAACAAAACCAAAACAAACAGATACCTAGAGAGCTATGAAAGGTGAAGTGTGAGTGACACATAGTGAATGCAAGAAAAGTTACCTTGGGTGTAAAGCACAATCGATCGAATCAAAAAGCAGAATAAACCGGTTTCTGAAAGATTATAAGTGTATAAAAGTCAAACAATGATTGGTTAAAGTGAAAGGGGTGAGGTAGACATGATGTGAAACACATATCAGAGGGACAGATGAGAACTATATAAATTCTTACCGGTCGGTCTGTAATACTGCAGCACAGGAGCGTCCGGTGGGACCAAAGAGTACCACTGAACCTCCCATGCCGCCGGGATAATGCATAGGGAGACTAATTGCCCAGAGGTATCTCAGGTGCAGGTGCTTGTCCCCTCCCATATCCATTCCCCCAGTGGGGGAGAGTGACCCCCCGGCGTTCCGGAGGAGTGTTCCTCCCAAGTCCACCGTCACTTCCGCCGCAAATGCACAGGCACCGTGACGTCACGCGCACAGTGTCGTGCACGCGTAAGCACGGCGCCTGGAAGAGATCTGGAATGCCGCTGGCAGGGAATAGAATAGCGGCCAACCCAGGTGCTGCCACCTGGCGGGCGCTTAGGGAGACGCAGGGTCCTTGCGTCTCCCCACCCTGCCAGGAAGGCATGGGTAACGTGGTCCTACCCCCCAAAAGGGGGGGACACGGCCAATCAGGAGCAATAACCAAGTGGTATCTGAACCAGGGAAATGGAAAGAGAGGGGAAATCCGTGGGGGTTATCACCAGGCCATTAAAACATCTAAATGTAAAATATAACAGATCATATGTTGACCATAGCACATATACAATTTACACAGAGCAGGGTACAGTTGATTAAAATACTAACGAAACATAACACAATAAATCATTTTAAAGAAAACTGTGAACTAGCTTTCGTGCAAAGCAAGATCCCTATAAGATCAAGATAATTTACAGAGATGCAAGTTCCTATACATTATGCTAATAAAGCTAGGAAATACAAGATCGCGTAGTTGGGAATATTTTCTGTACCCAAGTGGAATTAGGGACAAACATGGTAAAGCAAGGCAGGAATTAATAAGAGGAATGCTAGATAGGGGGCATGGTTGGAATCAAATGTCTAGTTCCCCATACCAACCTATCGCCAAAAAAGTGTGATATTTAGAAACAGCATCAAATGCATTGATGGTATTGGAGAGGCATTTTGGTCAATTTACATGACACCATAGGGAGGAATAGGGGGTCATGTGTCCACTCATGGTGTGAAAATGTAGATGGTATACATCCTATATAGGGATAAACTTCAAAATAAATTACAGAGGTTGCATGGCTATCTGATTCGCTCACTGTGTCTTGCCAGAGGAAAACCCTCGCAGAAAAGGGGCGAATGAGATGGATTCATTGAGGCCTGGGGGAGAGGTGGCCTGTAATTGAAATATCCATCTCTGCTCTTTTTGCAGCAGAGCCTTATTCCAATCGCCACCTCTATTTGGGATGTGTATCCTACAGAGGGCCGTGAAGGTGACTTTAGGGACCCTATAGTTGTGTGTCAAGACCACATGTCTCCCTACAGGGAGGTATGGATTCTCTACTTGCATGCTATACATGTGTTGGGAAATGCATTTCCAAAATTCCTGCCTTGTTTTTCCTATATAATAGGCACCACATTCACATTCCATGTAGTATACCACTCCACGCGTTTGACAATTTACGAAGTGTGTGGGTGTGAATGTGTTTCCATTGGGGAGAAGAAAAGTTTTTTCCTTTCTAATTAGCGAGCAATAAGAGCAGTGTCCACATGGGAACGAGCCAACTACAGAACAGTGTTTGGATCTCCTATTTTCATTTTTGTATTCACTCTGGACAAGTTTGTCCCTTATTGAAGTAGCTCTTTTATGCGTTATGGCTGGTTTGTTGGGGACAAAATTTTTCAGTTTGGGATCATCCGCGAGGATGTTCCAATGTCGCTTCATGATGTTCGTGATAGCTGTGTGTTGTCGCGAATAACGCATAATGATGCGAGTGAGACTACATTCGGAACTTTTGGGGGGTTTTTGTTGAAAAAGCAGCTTGGATCTAGATTGTAGTATCGTTTGATTATAGGCTTTTCTAAGACAGGATCGACTGTATCCCCTAGCAAGAAGGCGACTTTGAAGGCCTTCAGCTTCTCTTTTGAATAGAAAATCGTTGGAGCAGTTGCGACGAAGGTGCAAGTACTGCCCGTAGGGAATGGAGTTTTTGAGTGGTACAGGATGAAAGCTATAGGCATGAAGAACCGTGTTACCGGCAGTTGTTTTGCGAAAGAGAGTGCTGGATAGCTTTCTTTCTGAAGTGATAGAGATGGAGACATCTAGAAATGTGACACTGTTGCGGTTATGGGTCATCGTGAATTTCTAGATTACGAATTATTGATGTTAATCCGATTCAAGAATTCAATTAATTTAGCTTCGGGTCCCTCCCAGACGACGAAGACGTCGTCAATATACCTCAGCCACTTGGATATGTGGCTGGTGTATGAGACGAGGTCCTCGTCATCCAGGAGGGACTGCTCCCTGTCTCTCACCTCTTCCCCCTTTTCTCCTTTTCCTTTCCCCCCTTTCCCTTCCCCTTTTCCTCCCCCCTCCTTTTCCCTCCCCTCTCGTCCCCTTTTATTTTTTTTTTTCTTTCATCCCACCCCCCTCTTTCCATCCTGTACCATTCCTTCCCATTTTTTCCTTCACCCCACTTTCCCATGTTTCTTTTTATGTTTTTCTTTATGGACCCACGCTCACTCCTTGTCCGTCAACGCCTTAAAAGTCATTATAATATGCTATCCTCCTCCTTGCCCTTAGGGGAAATAAAAAATCTCCTTGCTTGAATCCTTTACTTAGTATTACTGTTACTTCACCGCTGGTGCAGTGCATGCCCCTCCTTTCCTACAATTCTTGGGGGTTATCTAGTGTGTGATCCCTCGTAAGGCATGCGTATGTGATACTTGCTCCCCAAGGGACCGGCCTATCTTTCGGAAAATTAAGGATACACGAGAGGGCAACTCCTTCATACCATGGCCGCTTACAATCATTGAGAGCACCGTGACTGGTAATGATGTAATATATGGATTTGTCTATGCATATATATATATATATATATATATATATTATTGTTTTGAAAGATTTTTTGATGCATATTTACATCCCTACAGTTGTTATATATCTATCCTCTGAAGAAGACCCACTGGGGTCGAAACGCGTCAGGATTCTACATTTTAGACCTTGTGCTATTTTATCTTTGCTGCCTATGGTTCAATTTACTGTACACTGCCCTTTGTCATGGGTACTGCTTTTTTTCACTTTTGTACTCCAGTTCATGTCCTGACTTTTTAATGTCAGAATTTATTATTATACATATTTTTTGTACTAATAAAAATTATCTTTGATCATCCACCTGCCTTGTATTGTGTTACATCACATTATTGGCTGCATTAAAGCCCCATTAGGGGGTTTCCAGGTGGTTCTACAAAGTATTGACTGAATACAATACTGGGGGGCTGAATACAAATGCACGCCACACTTTTCACATATTTATTTGTAAAGAATTTAAAAAACCATTTATCATTTTCCTTTCACTTCACAATTATGTGCCACTTTGTGTTGGTTTATCACATAAAATCCCAATAAAATAATTTTACGTTTTTGGTTGTAACATAACAAAATATGGAAAATTTCAAGGGGTGTGAATACTTTTTCAAGGCACTGTAATTCCTATAGAGTTTAGTGTTATGAAGCACACTTTGTATAGGAGGCTTGGTAGTACAACTTCACAAATACAAATGTACGCACAAAAAAAAACATTGTTCTTTATCTAAATGTTAGGAACAGTTTATAAATTAGGTACTTTGTGCTGGCTAGCTGGATGGGTTGCTGGGCATTCTTAGTAATTCCACTCTTCTTCTTCACAGCAATAATTTTATTACTCCAGTACAAGTCCTTTTTAACTAATGGCCTGCAATATCTAACGGCATCTCTTTCCACCCACTGAGCTAGCCATAGAGCCTGGCAGGTATTCAGACATTTGCTTATGAACCACAATACATTGTGAAGCAAATCAAACAGGATCAGGTCTGTACCACAGAAATTTGGCCGTGTCACAAATTATTCTAGAATAAATAGAAAAATGCACAGGCATGAATACTTAAGTCTGTGGTTTTTGTTAATCCATTCCACAGCAATATGAAGCTTAGCAAGAGTTTACTGAGTAACAAAGAGTCTGCCATAGTACAGGGGGTTATGTACAGTGTGAAAGCGTATAACTTCCAGTTTATTGCTTGTGTGATAACATGTCAGGTTTATTTTCTTACTTTGCTTTGTGAATTTTCTTTAGACCACGGCTAATGGCCAAAATAAAGTTTTGTTAAAAAGAATCTATAGGCTTTTCGAGGTGAACCTTTGTTTTCCCTCTGAGCAGCAAAGCAATAGGTTCACTTAAAGTGAACTTATGCCCACATCATGTACATTCAAGTGTTTATGTATTTTGAACAAGCAGTAAGCCTTGACTGCTGAGAAGCATAGGCCTAAGCCTAGGGTTGGCACTTGTTCAGGATTCACCCGGACAGTCCGGGTTTTGAATCATGTGTCCGGGTTTCAGTCTGCCTGCAACTCGGACACATTATTCAGACTAGGCTGTGGCTCCCCAAGTAACTGAGATAGTTACACAAAACTTTGTTCCGATCTGGGAGCTGTATGCCGCTGTCTGGGGGCAGGTCCAGCATTTTCTGGGGGGAGGTGGAGGGGTGGTGATGATGTCAGCAAGAGCAGTTTGGCCACACCCACTGTTCCAGGTGTCCCAGGTCTTTGATAATTCTATAGTGTATACTATGAGAAAAAAAACTCGCCCTGTGCCACTAAAGTGTTTGGGTTTGGCTTGAAGAAAAGGTGGCAACTCTACCTAAGCCATAACCATATGTATAATGTAACTCTGGCCAAAGATGACACAGAGACTGATTGAGTTGGAAACAGAAATTTCCAACATAACAACATAACCATTGTCAGTCATAGTTATACTGTGAGCACACCTAAACAGTATATAAAAGAAGTGCTGTGCTAAATATGATACAAAATCGGGTAGCTGGATATACCAAATGCCATAATGAAGGTATATATATACATAAATTGGTGGTCAAATGGTACCATATAACAAATAGTAACGTGCAAATAAGTACATATGTGTAAAAAATCCAAAAGTGCAAAAGTCCACATATACAAATCTGTAAATAAGAAGCAGCAACTGTGTAAGATAAGAGTCCAGGCATAGAGGGTTGGAGAAGATCCATTCCGATAGTAGATATGAGAGATCACCAATACCCACTAAAAGTGTCACCATGGCATGTGCATCCACCACCCAGGAGGGAGAGTAAACACTCTTACCTGAATATGGGAACTCAAATGCCAGCAGCAATCAGTCAAACAAGCATAAATGTAGAATATTTCCAGGATGATGGTCAAAAGGATAATCTCTGAGGATCTGACACCATATCTCTCCAAACAACTGGCCCTCTTACTCGATCATGAAATCCAACATTCATAAAAAAAACAAAAAGTCTCCACATAAGGTAAAACCATCTCTTATGAAGTTTATTTAAAAGTAGAACACTTACATCAATTCTAAAGTAACAGGCATATCATTAGAACATCTTAAAAAATGTGATCACATGGTAATTTCAAAGCGCAATGATGTGGAAAAGACTCAATCAGATCCTACGCGTTTCATCCACAAAGACATCATCTGGGTGATACCTAAACAGTAGCCTGATATAGTATAAAAGGTCTGCCCTTACTATTAGTGCTGGACAGGCATTACACTGAGCCAAATTTCAATTTGCGGGCATCGCCCACTAAAGAAACATTAGTTGCTGGTGAGGTCAAACCACCAATAAAACACATGGTTGCTTAGGGCTCCACATCCTAATTACTATATAGCCAACATTTGGATAGAGAAAGATGGATTTTTCAGGTGCCAAGACACCGTTAGACCAAAACTAAAAACAATACAAAACTTTACTAACACAAGTCTGATAGCATAACAACAATACAAACTAAAATAGCAACCTCCCTTTAAATATCTCAGTAAGGGGTAATGACCCCATACAGTGCATCAAAGGGTCACAGTCACATCTAGTGAAGTAAAAATAGGGGGATGGGACAGACGGAGCCACTGCTCTGGTGTAGTATGTCAATGTAAGCCTATATTAAAGCAATATAAAAAGATCCTACTCACAAACGTAAATGCTTCGGAAGCAATTAAGAGCAAAACTTTGCGCCGCTGTCAGTGCAGTGTCCCGAGCCGCTCAGGGGATCAGCACATAACCCAGTGTCTGGGTTGCTGAGAATGTGCTGAGCCACCGCCTAATGTCCCAGTGCCAAAAAGGTCCACCACACTGATGACACCACCAGAGGATCCAGGTCACAATAGTACACGTTTCAAGGAAATCTTCCTCTTCTTCAGCTGACCAGATGGACTTGTGGGGGAGGCTTCCATTACCGTCTTCATGCCTCAACACGTTTCACAGGTAACCCTGCTTCTTCTACTTCTATATCTTAAATGGTTCATATTAATATACTTTTATATTATTAGTATTCATATTAATATACTTTGATTACTAAATATTAATTTGGCATTAAATTAATATGACAATGTTGTTTATGTCCAATCTGATGTATACATGTTGTAAAACATTTGCGATTGTATGTGAAATACAAAACCTCATGTATGTTTAATATGTTTAAAAAAAATTATAAAAATGTATTGTACAAAAAGAGGCGCCAATAAAGCTGTGACAATCTTCCTTAAAATGAGAGAGAAACTCCTGTGAAGGCTGAAGCCCATCAGGTCAGTGATGGGTGCCTCAACACAGCCTTTCCTGGAATTCAGTCCCTGCCTTTTCTTGTACAAAGAGTTTTATTGAAAATGTATATCAACAAAATGGTACAAAATAGTAATGGATACATCTAGAATTAACAGGTATAAAATTGCCGGTATCCGGCAGGTAATACTGACATTCAAAGATTTAAGCCATGTCTCAGGCCACTCAAAGCCGAGACCTGGCGACATATTAAGGAGAGTCTTCATCTTGGCTTACTAGCCTAGTGATAAACTGTAAACATGGAGTATTATGTTAGCAAACACTCTTGAACCTTTAAAGGATGTCTTGTGAGATGTTGTTGTAAGACGTAACATTGCATAGGTAATAAAGGAAAAGAATAAAAAAAAAACAGAAACAAATTCAAGTTAAATTGTTTAACCTCAAAAAAGCTAGCGTAGGTTTGTATAAAGTAGTTTTTTTTTTTTGTTTTTTTTTTCCCTTTTTTTCCTCCTTTTCGCTACCTTAAGTATCCATTCTCTGGTGATTTAAGCCCAAGGGCCTAAATAAGAAAAGGGAAAGAAGAATTGAAAGTGGGAGAGAGGGGGGTGGAAAAAGAGGGGGGGGGGACCCTGGGGTGGGGTGGGGGACGGAGGCTCGTTATAGAGAGAGAAGCGTTAGATCAAATCTTGATGGGCGATTATGGGTCACCCAGAGTCCCTGCCTTTTCATACCATGCCTTGGTAGCCAATCACACTGGAGCTACTTTAAACTTTATGTAATCTGTTGAAGCCCAGTGCCCACATATTGAGCCATGTTTCCATCACTTATGGATCCCATTCACTATGGACTCAAGGGACCTTTATGACTGCTGAGAAGCATACGCCTAAAGCCATAAACATATGTAACCTTGCCCAAGGATGACATTGAGACTAATTAAGTGGGAAGGGGCATGGCAACAGCTTTGAAAATATCCAACATAACAACTCAGTGATAGCCACAGTTACAGTATACTGTGAGTACGCCTGAACAGTAACCTAATACTATGTAGTCTAAAAGACCTGTCCTTACTATTACTGCCAAACACGCATTTGACTGACCCATTCACAGGCAAAGTCAAGTGCCCCACTACATCCAGCTCTTGCTTGACACGAGATTGTAGGCCAAGGTAGAAAATGTCAAGTCCAACATTCAATTGAACCTTCATCAGGTCTCAACAAACTACTGTTATCGCTTTCTAAATCCTTATGGCAGATATTATTTCCCCAATTATGTGCACAAATGTAGACACTTGGGATATAACCTTCCTTCTAAAATGCTCTAGACACAAACCTGGCAGATGATGGGCCCAAACTAAATGTGGGACAATCTCCTGCAACACTATGACCAAATCGGTGAAGACAGCACAACAACCTGCACAGTCTTGTTTGGTGGGTGTAATCATGTTCTCAGAATGTGAATAACCAATGTCATTACTCACTGTCTGTATAACAAGGACTATGGGACCCAAAATGGCGTGTTAAATGACTTTTATATCTGGCTTTAGCACGTGAAAAAGCGTAACTTCACATATTTTTTTAGCATAGAAGTGTGAATGGCACTTGGAATAAGTCTCAATGTAGCATTGTAATTGATGGTAATAATGTTTACTGGAATGATTTTGTAGTAGACCAATTTAGATGAAATATAGTCTCAGTGAGTGAGGGGAGTCATAACAAAGTGTTGATTCTATTTAGTGTAATCCAAGCTGCTGTGAATGAATTGTACTCCATGTAAAGTATCATCACAATCCAAGCATTGTAGAATGCTGTCATAGAACATGACACAAGACAAATATTTGCACTGTAGGTGTGTCATGTTTGTACCGACATATCATTGCCCTTATCACATGTGCCTGCTTTATAGCCCCTCATTGTGGAGTCATAAGGCAAACTGATAACAACTAAACTGGGTTTTGTAACAAACTTCCTAAATACAAATCCCTATATGATCCTTGTATGCTGGACAGATAACTCACCCGTGTGCTTTTATTTCCATTGACACTTGCCAAGTAACCATACAACTGCTCAAACCACATACAGTACATTATGCTCCATTGTGTTTTGTTGTGCATATACAGTAACCTTTCTGCTGAATATAAAATTTGTTTTTTTAGCTGCCTATGCATTGCCATTGGGAAGAAAAAGTAATGCTACATAAGGTTTTAGCTTGTAGTGGGAAACAAAGACCATTCTGTGTGTCCTGATGCCAACTTGCTATTACACATAATAATATCTTCAATAAATATATTTATTTTTATATACAATAACATTCAAAGCTGCACTTTGGGCAAATAGCTACATCCACAGTTGAAATACAATACACGAGAACTGTCTTGTGATTCAAGGATGAGCTCCCAGTTCACTCTGAACCCTTGTTGGGACCAAAGCTTGCTTGTCTGAACACCAAACCTTTAGCCCATTGGTCTGGAGCCGAACATCATATATAGTACTATTTTTTTTTTATATCATTACTATATATGACAATTTCCTTCTTCCCTGTCAATGGTTGCTAAGGAGGTGCAGCACCAGCCACATCCTAAGCAACCAGTGACGTCACCCTGCCCCAATTATTTGCTAGCCACAAATAATTGCCCATGAAAACAAAAAGGCAAGGATAGTTAATGACATCATTGACCACATATGACCATTGACAAATATGAATATGATTTAGTCAGTGATGTAACCCACTATTCACACCCCTTTGTTTACATTCCAGAGAGCTCAGGTAGCTGTCATTAGTAAGTGGTAATCAGTGGGTGCAGAGTGTTTTTCTTTTGTCGGGTCAGTGGGCATCACTCTCCCTGATTCACATATATCTACACATCAATACGATTGATGATGGATCTACAACAAAGGTATGTAGCTTGGTATGGTTCAAGAAGAGGGGGTGGCGCATGTTCATTTCACCCCCCTTTCATGCTGGTCAGGCTGCATGCTTGGATAAGGGCCTGGTATGGGCTGTGGTGGTGACCCCACACTTTTTTTTTGTTGTTTTTTTTTGCATGGGGTTCTCCTTTATTTGCATACCAGACCCCATCAAGTATAAGGGTTTTTATCATTTGTTTACCAACAGAAGAAACGCAGCTGGGAGCTGTCATTTACCAGCAATGTATCTAATTTAGCATTTTTTCTTTGTAAATATCAGTTTTGCTGTAGTAGGTTACATACAATAGACAGATGCATCGCTTCACAAGCAGGTTAAAAACATCCTCCAGGCATGTTATTTAAAGGAATTTTGCATTTTTAATATTGCCCTTTATGTATTATTAATTTGCCGACCGCCTAACTGAGAATGTGCGTCACGATTTTGACATTAAATAACGTTGTTATGGCAACAGCTAGCTGCCATAACCCCAGCATTTTTTTCTCTTAGGCGGCTTTCAAATAAAAGTGATCCCAGCAGCAGGCGCACCGCAAGATCACTTTTATAGGCGGCGCCCCCACTCGGCTCTGTGCCCTTGGTGGACTAGAGTGACGTCACTTCCAGTCCTCGGGCAGATAGACATGATTTTTTTCTTAAAGTCAAAATCACATTCTTTTTTTTTTTTTTTTTTTGCTTTTAAAGGTGAATGAGAGGTGTGGGGTCTTTTTGACCACACATCTCTCAATAAAGAGGACCTGTCGTGCTTATTTCTATTACAAGGGATGTTTACATTCCTTGTAATAGGAATACAAGTGATTAAAAAATAAATAAATAAAGGGAAAGTGTAAAAATAAAAAGGAAAATAAATAAAAAAAATTTAAAGTGCCCTATCCCTCTGTGCTCGCGCGCAGAAGCCAACTTAAGTCTCGCCGTGATCGTTAGAGCGAGAGCAATAATTCTAGCACAGGATCTCCTCTGTATCTCTAAACAGGTAACCTGTAAACATTTTTAAAGCGTCGTCTATGGAGATTTTTAAGTATCATAGTTTGTCGCCATTCTACGAGCGTGCGCAATTTTAAAGCATGACATGTTAGGTATCTGTTTACTCGGCTTACCATCATCTTTCACATTGTACAAAAAACTGGGCTAACTTCAGTGTTTTGGATTTTATTATATCATTAAAGTGTATTTTTATTTATTTCTTTAAAAGATCGCTGAACAAATACAGTGTAACATAAAATATTGCAACAACCGCATTTTTTTTTCCCTAGGGTCTCTGCTAAAAAAATATATAATGTTTGGGGGTTCTAAGTAGTTTTCTAGGAAAAAATACAGATTTTCACTTGTAAACAACACATTTCAGTCAAAGGCCTGATCTTAAAGTGGTTAAAACTGCTGCTCTCAGCCAAATGGGATTAAAAAAATGCTTTTTTGCTTTGGCACATCTTCCCCAGAGCAGTACCCAACCATGCCATTTATTTGACAATCCCATGACTATTAGCCTAGAAAATTGAATAACTATAATGGGGTCTCCACTACTTGTGATGCAGTCTCCAAGTAGTGAGACAGGTCACTGACTGTACTTCCAGTGCAGCTAAGCAATGTATCTTGTTCTCAGGCCTTGTCTGATTATTGGTGAGCAAAAGAGCAGCACCACTCGAATAAAGTCATTACACTTCTTGGGCCTCCTGTTAGCAAGCTACACGTGTTAGATTGACAGCAAAAATGCATTTAAATGTGATTACAAAAATCAACTTGATTAGCCAGGCATGTAGAGGCATACAAGAAATTTGTCTTTAATTAAAACAATTATTTTCTTGCAGTGTGTGGGATTTTTAAGAATTCCCTGTTCGCAATAGTTTCCCAACAGGAAATACATTTAATATTTTTTTTACTACATAGACCTGTACCAGTAATATTTTTATAGGCTATAAGTATATATATGGACTAGTTCTCTGTGTTGGGTAATATCCCTGAACTTCTAACCATAAACGTAATAAAGCAAACATACTATAGAAACTGACAAAGGTTAAAAGTCTACACAGAACTTACTCATTTATGATCATGGCTAGCACCTGTCATAAGCTTTGCATTGTGCAGTAAATAATCATGTAAGTGCTATGGAAATTAGACTCCAGGTCCATAAAGTTATAGAATAGTTGACTTATATACTGTATACATGGATACAGTTATTGTGACCTTACTATTCACAAAGATCTTGCTAATTAGTAAAGCAATAAAATTTCCATTTATAGCTAAATGAATGTTATCTGTCTGTGTGACAAGTCACAGATATTAAAAAGAGTCATATAAACATATAATTGTATTGAGGATAGTACTGGGTGGTTGCCTGCCAGGGGTCATTAAGATAAAAAGTCTGGTATGAATGGTGCATTTTGCCCTACTGGATCAGGGCCTAAGGAAGAGTCAGCAAAAATATGATCCAGCTGTAAAAAGCTGCTTTTGCATATATTTCTGCTCATTATAAAACAAGGCTGTAATAATTCCTATAAACTAAGTAAAAGTTAAATACGGGTTCCTACTTTGCCTATAAATTAATCCAATCCCTCCACTGTGTTCTTGATAGGAAAAACAGAATTAAACCCTCCTATCGTTTTCAGCCAAGGTAACTGCCATGTTGGCCTCTGTTTGATCCACAACTGCCATGATGCTGCCCGTGTGATCAGTAATGACACCAGCCATTTAATTACTTGACCTCTTTCCAATGGTCAATTACTTGACCATTGGAAAATGTACCCCCCTTCATAACCAGAAAAACACAAATCCCCTGTTGGTGGCACTAGGATCACATAATATAGAGAAAATCGATTTGTAAAAACTAATTTTTATTTATAAATTATTGAAAAAAGAAACACAAAGCAGTGTATACATGGTATGGACAACTGTTAATACACCAACTGTGGTTGATGATGATGAAACGCTAAGATTTCCTCCACCCGATGCGTTTCAAAGAATGTATATCTCCTTCATCGGGGTAAAAGAGGTATCATTCATAATCAAACGGATGTGTAATAGATAAACATTCCAGGTTTTCATTAAAAACAAAGTCTGAAAGATTCTGCTCGTCTGCCCCATCTTTGGAGTAGTAGAGGACTAATATTGAGGGGACTTCTAGGGTTACCACCTCATCCCTTTAAACCCAAACACATATGGATTACACAGGTTCTGAAGCAGATTTAATGCAGATAAGACACCAAGTGAGTTTAATTACCACCTTAATCAGCCACAGAACCTGTGTAATTAATTTGTGTTTGAGTTTAAAGGGATGAAGTGGCAACCCTAGGGGCTTCACCCACAGGAGGGAAAACAGGTAGCACTGAGGCCTAGAAGACTCAAGCCTGCACCCAGAAGACAATCCTGGGCAGTAGGGATTGGCAAATGGTTCAGCCTGAGCATAAGTTCAGGCGGAACTTTCGTAGTTCGGACGTTCGGCGAACAGCCAAACAAATGGGTCGTTCAACCGTTTGTTTGGCCCCCCGAACCGACCACAATGCATTGTGGCACTGAACAGTGCATTGCAAGCCCTGATTGGCTGAAGCAGTGAAAGCTTCAGCCAATAAGGGCACAGAGCACTGTCAGAATCATGAATGGACACTGTTATCATGACTTTATCCAATCATGGCTCATTCCCGTCCCACAGTATAAAAGTATTCTTTTAATGGCAGCCATTTTCAGTGTGATTTTGGCGTGGAGCGAGATAGAACAGGGCTCTGCTCAGTGCTATTAGTTAGTTAGTGTGCTATACTGTGCTATTTTGCTTCAATTGTCAGTGTAGAAAATTTGTTTAGTGTCAGTCTAGGGATAGTGTGAGTGTAGTGAGGAGGACCATCATTCAGCTTTGCATAGTGTGCAGCTAGAGTATGGACAGCTCAAATAGTTTCACTGAAGTGTAGTAAGACCGTGTCAGTAATCTTGACCTTAGTGTATAGCTAGAGTAGGGACAGTTCAGATAGTGTCAGTGTAGTCACGGTGGAACACCATCTATTTGATTGCGTTACTGCCAGTTTAACACCATTTACTTCTGTGTGCGTTACTGTCAGTTTAACGTCATATAGTTCTGGGTATGTTACTGCCAGCTTAACACCATTTACTTCTGTGTGCATTACTGCAAGTTTAACGCCATATAGTTTTGTGCGTTACTGCCAGTTTAACGCCATATAATTCTGTGTGCCTTACTGCTAGTTAAACGCCATATGGTTCTGTGTGTGTTACTGTCAGTTTAACACCATATAGTTGTGTGCATTACTGCAAGTTTAACGCCATTTACTTCTGTGTGCATTACTGCCAGTTTAACGCCATATAGTTTTGTGTGCATTACTGCCAGCTTAATGCCATATAGTTCTGTGTGCGTTACTGC
The DNA here is from genome assembly GCF_042186555.1 of Aquarana catesbeiana. Lineage (NCBI taxonomy): Eukaryota > Metazoa > Chordata > Amphibia > Anura > Ranidae > Aquarana > Aquarana catesbeiana. Next base: position 649,846,041 of record NC_133327.1, read on the forward strand.
CAGTTTAACGCCATTTACTTCTGTGTGCGTTACTGCAAGTTTAACGCCATATAGTTTTGTGCGTTACTGCAAGTTTAATGCCATATAGTTCTGTGTGCTTTACTGCAAGTTTAATGTCATATGGCTCTGTGCGTCACTGAACGTTTGACGTATTATATTGCAGTATATTATAGTGTATCCGTGGAGTGTGTCTGTGTAGTGTGAGTACTCAAATTAAAGTGCACCAAACACCTCTTTACATTGATTAAAGTGCATCAACGTACAGATTTCCACTTCTTCTTTACATTTGCTTATAAGCACCGCCCCCTCCCTCCCAATAATGTCAGAGGACAACAAGGAGAGGCAGACATTCCCTTGGCACTGTAAGGGGGCCAGAAACAAATGTGTCCACAGGCAAAGGTGGACGTGGTGGTCAGTCCTCAGGCAGAGCATCATTTCCTCTGTTTAGTGAGTTTACCCATACTATCCAGCCACAGCATGCAGAGGAGGTGGTGGACTGGCTTACTAAACCTTCCTCATACTCCTCATCCTCTGTCACGCAAGCAGAGACAAGTGTGCATTCCCCTGCAGTTCCCAGAGTGAATAAACCTGCCTCCTTGTCCACATCTATTCCTACCATAGCCCCAACATCAGCCATGGAGGAGTCAGCTGAGTTATTTGACCACAGCGTCAGCCACTTGCTTCTTGATGATGCCCAGCCATTACTAGATTCAGATGTTGGTTCTGAGGTTGAGGATGACAGGAACATGAGCCTAGAGAGAGGAAAGAACACTGGTAGACAAATTGACATTCGTGTTCCCCCAGCCACAGTGTATTGCCAAATTGTCTCCAGTGGTAATGATGATGATGGAGGAGATGGAGATGATGATGATGATGAGGTCACTGATGTGACTTGCGTGCCAGATAGAGCAGAGGAGGAAACTGAAGGCGAGGGGTCACAACCCCAAACAGGCCGACATCAAGAAAGAGTAGAGAGCAGCCACCCTATTCCATTACATTCTGCAGCTGTTATCTCCCCAAAGCTCAGCTGTCTGGGCCTTTTCAGCACATCTGTAGCAGATCGAACTGTTGCTATCTGCAAACTGTGTCTCAGGCACATCAAACATGGCAAAAACACCAGCCATTTGGGTACCACATGCTTGACAAGACATTTAACGTCCAACCACACAGCCCGTTGGCAAGAGCACCTAAAAGCCACACAAAAGGGGCACAAATCTGTCTCTCCTCCTCCTTACCCACTTCAGTCTGCCTCTGCTATACCGAGTCATTACCTCTCAGCAGCCTCCACTGACAGGGATGATGGTATAGCACAGGGTGTCCCAGGTCCTAGCAGCACATCTGCCATCAGCACACCACCAGCTGTAGACTGTAGCCGGCAAATTTCTCTGCCCCACCTGCTGCAGCGGAAAAAAAATGCAGTCCCTGATGTATTTCGAATGGATGCAGGACAGGGTTTGGTGTTGCAGCTTGTTGTGCCCCCACGTCTTCATACTGCTGGTGGTATTGATGCCAGACCTGTGAGCTCTACCCCCTCCTCCTCCTCCGCCACCTCCATGCCCTTCTCTGCAGAATTGTCCTATGAACATCAGGTACCCCCTGAGCGTTCAAAGGGCTATTCCTAGAGTCAGGCTAAAAGGTGCCATGCAGTGCTTCAGCTGGTGTGTTTAGCTGACAGGAACCACACCGGAGCAGAGATTCCTGCAGCTCTGCAGGGACAGGCCCAGAGGTGATTCACACCATGCCAGCTGGAGCCAAGAATGGTGGTGTGCGATAATTGCTCAAACCTCCTGTCTGCCCTTAGACAGGGAAAGTTGACACATGTGCCATGCCTGGCACATGTCCTCAATTTGGTGGTGCAGCATTTCCAAAATACGTACCCAGGATGAAAGATGTGCTAAAGCTGGCCAGAAGAGTCTGTAGCCATTTCAGGTGGTCATAGACAGCCAGTGCTTGGTTGGCTGAAATTCAGCGAGAAATCCACCTGCCCGTAAACGGCCTGATTTGTGACATGCCCACCAGGTGAAACTCGACTTTGTCAATGCTTCAACGGCTATACATGCAGCAGGGGGCCATCAACTAGTACCAATAGGGCAAATAGGGCATGATGACAGGCTCAGGCCACCTTGGCTTTTTTTCCCCATGCCAATGGCTGATCATTAGGGATGCATGCACTGTATTGTCAACATTTGAGGAGGCCACAAGGATGGTGAGCCGTGACAGTGCATGCATCAGTGACACAATCCCTGTTTTGTTCCTGCTGGAGCAGACTCTGCATGGCATTATGTACAGGGCACTGGAGGCAGAGCAGCAGGAGGAAGAGGAGAACTTCCTTTACTCTCAAGGCCCACTTTATCCAGACACCATTTTTCCTATGTCACAGATGTTAGTTTCAACTTTTAAATAAGTTGCTTATAGTTTATATTGCTTTGTCTAATTATTGCTTCATATAGGAATTAAGACACAGAGTCAGGTATGTCTGTATCAAAGTTCTGAGCATCCCAAAAAGGACTGCTCCCTTTACTTCTTTTATAGGCAGTTCCAAAAGCAGTAATCTTATCGGCATTACCAAATGAGGTTAAGGTACAAAGAGTTTCTCATCAGCGAACATGTAATGATTATTCAGCAGTTCCAAATTCCATCTAGATACAGATTGATAGAACAATTGATATGTACACAGGTAAGAAAGGAGCACAAACAATTTAAATAGAACAATTGATACGTACACAGGTAAGAAAAAACAGAAACAATTAAAGTGGAACTCTAAGTCATTATTTCAACCCTATCAATTTCCCCCTTTGACATCATCCTCTCCTTCCCCCTGGGTCCTCATGAATAAGTTCTAGTCAGTTTTTCCCCAGAGTCCTTTCCCTGACCGCGAGTTGTCAGAGGGGTAGAACCCATCCCCCTAGGTATTACCAACATCTTAAAATTCAAGAAGAGGAGTTTTATAGGAGTAGGGTGATGTCAATACACACTTATCAGTATACCCTGTCTATTCTCCTAATTTTCCTATTTATTTTCCTGTATACACATATATTCGTGATTGTAAGTGATATTAATATTAGAATAATAATTACCATTGGACTTAACAACCAGTGAAAGGTATTGGTTGCTGTAGAAGACATTCCACTAAATATATCCCACCAATGTGGTGCAGTATCCTGTTGTATCTGTGAGGAAAGATGTACTAGTCTACCTTTGTCAATAATAATTTGCTACTTTAGGATCATCTATAGCCCATTCGAAAGTTGTTGTTTCCTCTACTTCAAGTACATTAATACCAGGAGTCCATGCATATATTTGTAAAACAACAATCTTCAACAAAAAATCTGTAACTAGATATTTCATCATGTTGTTTTCTCGGGTTGTTTCTTGCAATGTGATGCGTGTATCCAGGTAGGTTTTCCTTCCAGCTTTACTGAGGTGGCTGTGGTCAAGAGTACTTGGTAAGGACCTTCAAACCTGGGTTCCAATGTCTTTCTGGTGTGTTTCTTCACATATACATAATCCCCTGGTAGCAGAGTATGTGTACCTGTTATTGAATTAGGGTCTGGAAGAGAAGAATACACACTTTTGTGGATCTTAGTTAGACATTGTTGTAATTGTATCACATATGCAGTCAAACTATCACATTGCAATTGCATACTCTGTGGAAAGTATAAACCCAATCTAGGTGCATTCCCAAAAAGTATCTCATATGGGGATAATCTTGTCTTTCCTGTTGGAGTGTACCTTATAGAGAACAAAGCCAAAGGCAGGCATTCTGGCCAAGGCTTGTTTAACTCTTGCATGGCTTTTTGTATTTTTAACTTTATTGTCCCATTTACTCTCTCCACTGATCCTGAACTCTGTGGGTGGTAAGGGGTGTGAAAACTTTGTTGAACCCCTAACATGGTCATCACATTCTGCATGATTTCTCCTGTAAAGTGTGTCCCCCTATCTGATTCTATGGTTTCAGGAAGACCAAACCTAGGTATTAACTCAGTGATCAGTTTCTTAGCTGTGGCTTTAGCTGTAGCCGATTTTACTGGATAACTTTCGGGCCAACCTGAGAATAAATCGATACACACGAGGACAAATTCAAAAGGGCCGCTCTTAGGCATTTGTATGTAATCAATTTGCAGTCTCTGGAAGGGGTATTGGGCCCGGACCTGGTGTTTACGTGGGGTTTTTACTCTCTGTCCTGGGTTATTCAGGAGACAGATTTGGCAGGCTGCACAGTAGTTTCTTGCAGTGCTACTGAATCCAGGGGCGAGCCATCTTTGGTTCACAATCCTATACATGGAATTGGAACTGACGTGTGTGGGTAGGTGAACTGCCGCTGCCATTTCTGGGTACAGAGAGGCAGGCAGGCATATTTTGCCTCCTTCCCTCCATACATTGTCAAGGTCTGGTGCTGCTCCCATCCTGACCCACTTATCTTTCTCGCTCTCCCCTGCTTGCTCCTGTAATTTACTCAGCTGCTGCCATGTTGGTTCTGGGATACTCACCTCTACCGCTGCTAAGGTCTCAGGGCTTCCTTCCCCTAGAGCTGCCTGTTTTGCAGTCAAATCTGCAAATGCATTTCCTTTTGCCTCAATTGTTTTTGCGCTCGTGTGTGCCGCTATCTTCATAATGGCTACTCGTTTAACCTTTTGAAGATTGTTCAGGACTCTCTTAATCCCTTCTCCATGTTTTACAGGTGTACCTGCTGCTGTCAGATAACCTCTAGCCCTCCATATGTGGCCATAATCGTGCGCTACACCATAAGCGTAGGCAGAGTCAGTGAAAATATTCCCTTCTCGTTCTTTTAAGTATTCTAGGGCTTGTTCTAAAGCTTTTAATTCTGCTTCCTGTGCTGACATGTGGGCTGGTAAGGCCTGTGCTTCAATTACCTGCGTATCAGTCACTACAGCATACCCTGTGTGATATTTACCCTTGTCATCAGCAAACCTACTACCATCTATATACAAGGTGTGCTCAGCATTTAAAATCGGTGTATCTGTAACATGTGGGAATCCCATTGTCTCCTGTTCCATGAGCTGAAAACAATCGTGCTGATCTACTTCTTTAAACAAAAGAGTGTCAGTGTCCTCATTTCTTTTCTCACTAGTACTATTAGTACTATCATTCCCCCTTGCCAAATCTGGTGACTGAAGAGGCAAAAAGGTGGCCAAATTTAAGGTTGTACAGCGCTGAAAAGTAACATTTGGAGGTAAGAGTAAAGTACACTGTAATCTTAATTGCCTAGCCATTGAAATGTGTTTGGGCTGTACCTGAGACAAGATTGCATGTATGTCATGTGTGGTATGCACTACGACTGGATTGTCTAGAACAATCTCTGATGACTTATCTATGATAATTGACACTGCAGCTACCGCCCGTACACAAGACGGTGAACCTCTAGATACTGGATCTAATGCTGCTGAAAAGTAAGCGACTGGTCTTTGTTTTACATGTGCCTGTGTCAGAACACCTGTGGCGTGTCCAGTGATCTCAGCAATGTACAGATTAAATATCTTGGTGTAATCTGGTATACCAATAGCCGGGGCAGAAATCAACAACTTTTTCAAAGTGATAAACGACTCATAAGCTACTTCTGTAAGCACATACGGTACAATTTTCAAACAATCGTATAATGGCTGCATCAAAGCGCTAGCATGTGGTATCCACTGTCTACAATATGACACGATACCTAAAAACATACGCAATTGTTTGAAATTCCGTGGGGGTAACATTCCCTTTATCACTTGAACCCTCTCCTCAGTGAGATGTCTCGTACCCTGTGATATACAATGTCCCAAAAAGATAACTTTTTCCTGACACACTTGTAACTTTTTCTTATTAACCTTGCAACCTTTTTCTGCCAAAAATCGCAACAAATTAAGGGTGGTGGCCAAACAAGTTTCTTTGTCCGGGCAGCATAACAATAAATCATCCACATATTGTAACAATACACAGGAATCTGGTGGTACCCATTCTGCCAACACCGTTTGCAATGCTTGCGAATACAAGGTAGGTGAATGCGCCATACCCTGAGGTAGGCGTGTCCAGGTTAGTTGCCAATTTTTGATTGAAAATGCGAACCAAAGTTGGCATTCTTCAGCAACCGGGACGGAAAAGAAAGCATTCGCTAAATCTATAACCGTAAAGTACATACTGGTTGATGGTATTTGTGACAGTAATGTATGTGGATTGGGTACTAAAGGTGTCATCGGGGCTAGTATTTTGTTGACCGCTCTAAGGTCTTGGACCATTCTATACTTAACCGGACTACTGGCTACTGATTTCTTTTTAACCGGGTACAAGGGAGTGTTTGCCGGTGATTTTACCTCTTTTAGAACTCCACTTTTTAAGAAGGATTGGACCTGCATTTCTATGGCCGTCTCTTGGGGTGCACTAAGTGGATACTGCTTTTGTTGGGGAAGCACTGCTCCTGGAATCAGCTGTAGGGTAACCGGAGGTATGGGCAAAAATCAGCTGGATGTTTTTCCCATAGTTCTCCTGGAAGGGACGACAAAATCTGATCTAAGTCTGAAGGAGGTGGGCCGGACAATTCCGATTCCTCCTCTAGGTATTGTATTAGGTTACACATCTCCATGTGTTCTTGATTATCCCCTATAGCTAAGGTGACAGTGCCATCTGGGTGATAGGTAATGTTAGCTCCTATTTTCTGCAAAATGTCAGCTCCTAACAAATTAGTGGGGGCTCCTCTGGATACCAGAAAGCGTGAAAGGAACATGTGGTTTCCTACTTTAACTTTCAGAGGTTTTGTAAGCGGGGCGTCGGCTAAAATGCCATCATATCCAGTTATTAGTAAAGTGTCAGGTGATTTTTGGCCAGGGAGTAGTTCAGAGTCAGAAAGTAACGAGCGTGAAGCTCCTGTATCGACTAAACAAGAGATTTTCTTATTACCAACCGTTATATTTGTCTTAAGCATTGTTGTTTTGGATTTTTCTAAAACCGGGGTGAGTCATGCTCGTGGACCATCTCCCTGCTGCCTGATATGACTATTTTTGTTGTCCCTGGGCTGGTTCCTTCTCTGATTAACTGGAGAATCAACACCTTCCTCTCCTTCATCCCTTATTCTTTTCTTACAGTTGCGTCTGATGTGACCAATCTTGTTACAGTAGTGACAGGTAAGGGGTTTGCGAAAGGAACCTCTACCTTGCTCTTGGGGACCCCCGAGTGCGTTGATAGCATGAGATTTCCTCCCTTTGGTTTCTGCTAAGTCCGCCTCTATGCCTTGCGCTTTTTGTAACAACGTCCCTCTATCTCTAGTTGCCCTCCACTCTGGTGTGCAGGCTTTCAGTCTCTCACTTATCTGTGGAATTAATCCCTCCATAAATTGTCTATTGAAGGCTCGGATTGTGACTGGCAGGGCCAAGTCCAATCCCTCATCTGCCATCATACTTTCCATAGATAAGTAAAATTCCGATACAGTCTGTCCTGGCATTTGCTTCATGGGTGATATGGACCCCCTCTCCTGTTGTTTTGCCTGACAAAAAGCTTCTAATCTAGCAATAAAAGGGGCCCTTGAGTCTATATGTCTGACATGTCCTGTCTCTAAATTGCCATCCCCATCAACTTGTCCTGCAGGTCTGTGTGGACCTATTTCTGTCATAAACTGGTTAAACAGGGTCAGAGTCATTTTGTGTCTGCATAGATCCTCCCCATCCTGCCAGGTCGCTTCATGTGTATTCATTAACTGTGTCACAAATCTACAAAAAGCAGCTGGCTTTGCTACCGGGTCTGGGGCGCTCTGTATTAATGCCATAAGGGTGTCTGCCGACCATGGTGCCCAAGTCCTTATTTGCATTCTACGAGTGACAGTAGGCGGGGCATTTGGATGGGCTGCTTGTCCAAATTCTGGATTGTTTACCTGAACAATGCGTGTATCAGTGCGTACGGGAGCTACAGTTTCTGGATGAGGTTTTTGTGCCCCACAATGCACACATTCTACTGCCCATTCTGGGTTTTGTGCTCCACAATCCTGACAAACCCATCCTCTCCCCTCAAGTACCAGATATGTGGTTTGCGTTCTACGTCAGTGTATGGGGGTGGGATGGCTGAGCTGGGAGCCTCGACATTTTTTGTTCTTCTATCTTTCATATCCCAACCATCACAATCTGGATTATACTTCCACCCCTCTTCTTTCGCTCTATTTGAGACCTTAATTAAGCATTGAACCTGACGCATCCATTGCTTCTCTAACACCTCTCCTTGTCTGTCCCTTTTTATTTCACTCCATACATCCGGGTCTAAGCCCGCTGCTCCTTTCACCTTAAATTTACGTAGGACATCCTTTAAGTCCTGTGCTTCGGTTTTCCCATAAATGTTCTTAATTATCTGTGGCACCGTATAGTGCGCCACAATTCCCTGACGGGGTTTTGTGTTCCTCTGGCCCATTCTAACAGTCCTGCCTAGGTAGCGTGTGGGACACTTAGTGTACAATATAATGCGGCTACAACATATACAAGAATGAATAATTACTTTATATGCTAGCCCAATAGCAAACCAGCTAAGTTACACTAGTTCCTCGTTGCCTTCCTCCTAGGGTGCTAGAATTCTAGAAACCTCTCCGGAATGAGATTTCTGAAACCGAATTACTTTATATGCTAGCCCAATAATAAATAATTACTTTATATGCTAGCCCAATAACAAACCAGAATGCGGCTACAACATATACAAAAATGCGGCTACAACATATACAAGCATTCCTTTAAGTGGCCAGGTATCCGACTAGATCTCAGGACTTTGTTGAGACCTTATTCCCTCCCCGTATCTGGGAATCCCTCTCATACACTCTTATCCCTGCTTTATGGAGCAGACAGGGCTTATACTCTCAACCCGTCTATGGTTTATGAGTTAGATGTGAGGTTAAGCATAAGCGTCAGACCCCCAAGCTCACAAGCCCTCAGGTTCCCAATCGTGTGAGGTAAGGCGCATTCCGTTGCTTAGTTCGGCAATCCCCTTCTAACTCATACCATCCTTGACAAGGCTCATTCACTTTCTCAACAAGACAGACAAGACAAACACAGATAACAAAACAAACAAATAATTCCAGCAATATAAACTAAAATATGCAGTAATTCTAGACTCACCACTACAGAGGCTGGTGTTTTAAAACCAGGAGAACCGTAACTGACAGAACGGATAGGCACAAATCAGGGGAGCACAGAATATAAGAAAAATAAAGCTTTTTCTTACCTGCGCAGGTTTTTTTTTGATCTGTGGTTCCCGGAATGCCTGTCTTTTTGTTCCGTCAGCTGCGTTCGACCACCTCTTGTAGTATCATCGGTGAGTCCCTGTTTCGGGCGCCAAAATGTTAGGTGCAACTTTTAAATAAGTTGCTTATAGTTTATATTGCTTTGTCTAATTATTGCTTCATATAGGAATTAAGACACAGAGTCAGGTACTGTATGTCTGTATCAAAGTTCTGAGCATCCCAAAAAGGACTGCTCCCTTTACTTCTTTTATAGGCAGTTCCAAAAGCAGTAATCTTATCAGCATTACCAAATGAGGTTAAGGTACAAAGAGTTTCTCATCAGCGAACATGTAATGATTATTCAGCAGTTCCAAATTCCATCTAGATACAGATTGATAGAACAATTGATACGTACACAGGTAAGAAAGGAGCACAAACAATTTAAATAGAACAATTGATACGTACACAGGTAAGAAAAAACAGAAACAATTAAAGTGGAACTCTAAGTCATTATTTCAACCCTATCACAGAACACACAGGAGGAGAGAGGGGAGGAGGATAAAGAGGAGGATTCTGGCACTTTTTCATAGGCTTCGAAGAAGAGGAAGACATGCGTCAATCTGTAAGCAATGGCTTTCCAATCCCAGGACCCTTGGGAGTAGTACGTGGCTGGGAGGTGGAAGTTCCAGATGCTGTCATCCTGAGTGGCCCCTAGGAGTCTGCTTCTCAAGCCTCGGAAAATTTGGGGCGTATTGGCAACCTCATGCTTCAAAGCCTGCAAAAGGACCCAATAATACGTGGCATAAAGGAAAAGGATGATTACTGGTTGGCAACCCACCTTGACCACCGTTATAAGGGGAAGGCCTCAGAACTCACCCCATCCCCACAGAGAGTGCAGAAGATAAAATCTCTTGAGGACATGTTAAAGAGGATTTTCCTGACTCCAGTAGGTTACAGTGTCATGGATAACGTAGTTTTGAGTCTTATGTTGATCAAGAGTGGAGCGTTGGAGAAGGCGTCCGCCTAAGTTTAGTCCTCGCCGCCCAGGGCTATCAGCTTCCACATCCCATCTGCAGCATCTCTATCACATGGTGGACGATTACCTCAGGGCCAAAACAGAGATAGAGAGCTTTCCAGTTGATGATCCACTGACTTATTGGGTCATGAGAATAGACCACTGGCCAGAACTTGCCCAGTATGCTATTGAGCTGTTGGGCTGCCTTGTATCCAGCGTGCTTTCAGAACGGACATTCAGTGATGTAGGAGGTTTCGTTACTGATCATAGAACGCGTCTGACTTTTATAAAAATGAATCAGTCCTGGATTACCAGCTATGAAGTCCATGATGCTGATGTCACTAATTAAGTCTTTTTGGGATCTGGAATCTCTGCAGGACTTTGAGGCTGCCTAGCTTTGAGGGTGTTCAATCATTTCATCTAGAAGAATGTTTTTGGTATAGGCTTCATGGGCGCAATTAACACCCAAAGACCAATTTTTCAGCACCTGTTTGACAGGTGCATATCATTGCAATTTTCTTTGCCTTCATCAAGAGCACCTCTATAGGGTTATGGTGGGAAGGCGCCCCCGACACCCAAAGAGTAATTTTTCTGCACCTGTTTGACAGGTGCATATCATTGCAATTTTTTACAGCAAGGCCAATTCTTGCTTTCATCAAGAGTACCTCTATTGCAGGGGTGTCCAAACTTTTTTCAAAGAGGGCCAGATTTGATGAAGTGAACATGCGTGAGGGTGACCATTTTGCCTGACATTCTTTGAATCATTAAAATTCGGTCTAAGTGTGTTTGTTCGAGCACTAATACACTGCCCAACAAGAATTCTCTTGCCCTTGTGGCTGTGTGTGAGTAAAAAAATGAGCTTGGACGTGTCTGGATATACCGTATGTACTGGCATAAAACACGCACCTTCACTTTAAGAGGGAAGTTTTAGGAAAAAAAACTTAGATTTTAAATATAGAACGGTGAAGCAAAATATGGGTCAGTGCCCATCTGCAGCCTCACAAGTGCCATAAATGCAGCACCACCATTGTTTTGAATGCAGCCCCACCATTGCCATGAATGCAGAACCCCCATTGCTATCAGTGCAGCACCCCCATTTCCATCAGTGCAGCACACCCTTTGCCAGGAATGCAGCACCCCCCCATTGCCAGGAATGCAGCACCACCATTGCCAGGAATGCAGCCCCACCATTGCCAGGAATGCAGCACCCACCATTTCCAGGAATGCAGCACCCCCATTGCCAGGAATGCAGCAGCCACCATTGCCAGGAATGCAGCAGCCCCCATTGCCAGGAATGCAGCAGCCCCATTGCCAGGAATGCAGCACCCACCATTGCCAGGAATGCAGCACCCACCATTGCCATGAATGCAGGCCCAATATTGCCAGGAATGCAGCAGCCACATTGCCAGGAATGCAGCAGCCACCATTGCCAGGAATGCAGCAGCCACCATTGCCATGAATGCAGCCCCACCATTGCCAGGAATGCAGCCCCACCATTGCCAGGAATGCAGCACCCACCATTGCCATGAATGCAGCACCCACCGTTGCCAGGAATGCAGCACTCACCATTGCCATGAATGCAGCACCCACCATTGCCAGAAATGCAGCACCCACCATTGCCAGGAATGGAGCACCCACCATTGCTAGGAATGCAGCGCCCCCCACTGCCAGGAATGCAGCATTGCCAGGAATGCAGCACCCCCATTGCCATGAATGCAGACTCACCATTGCCATCAGTGCAGCCTGATTGATGCTCATTCATCTGCAGCCTTGGAGGGGCCAGGGAGGGGGCGGGGCGAGCGCCAAAATATTACATACTGGAAAAAATCTTTTGCGTGTTGTTTAGTGTTGCATGTATTCATAAGCATGTGTCCCGCCTGGTTATTTGGACATATATATCTTTTGTGGCCCCCAATGATCTCCCAGTGCCGGGGCCACAAAAGATATATATGCTGGCTGCCTTGGAGGGGACAGGGAGGAGGCAGGACGAGTGCTGTACACACAGGAGTATTTCCTGTTTACACAGCAGCCTCTGTAATAGAAAGTCCCATCTCCGGCGCTGCCATTGGACGACTGTTCTGTCCATCAAAGGAGGTGGGACTTTCTATTAAAGAGGCCGCCGAGAAAAAAAGATTTTTTCCAGTATGTAATATTTTGGCGCTCGCCCCGCCCCCTCCCTGGCCCCTCCAAGGCTGCAGATGGATGAGCATCAATCAGGCTGCACTGATGGCAATGGTGAGTCTGCATTCATGGCAATGGGGGTGCTGCATTTCTGGCAATGCTGAGTGCTGCATTCCTGGCAGTGGGGGGCGCTGCATTCCTAGCAATGGTGGGTGCTCCATTCCTGGCAATGGTGGGTGCTGCATTTCTGGCAATGGTGGGTGCTGCATTCATGGCAATGGTGAGTGCTGCATTCCTGGCAACGGTGGGTGCTGCATTCATGGCAATGGTGGGTGCTGCATTCCTGGCAATGGTGGGGCTGCATTCCTGGCAATGGTGGGTCTGCATTCATGGCAATGGTGGCTGCTGCATTCCTGGCATGGTTTCCCATGAATATAGCATAGGCTGTTTTGATTGCATTCATATCAGTGTGGCCACAAGTGTAGTTAACTGAAACATCCACTAGAAGGTGACCTAGGACCTGAATATAGTGTTCCTTTGTGTATATAGCGTTATTCATTGTTCAACCATTGTTGTGTTTGGGAGGAGTCTATTTGCTGAGTTGGCGCTGTTATCACAACTCAGCGGATTCACTCCTTGCTTTGTACAATAACTGTTCCTTTTTGATTCAAGTAAAACATTTCAGAACCTTATACCATCGAGTTGCTTGATTCTTGCTTTATAGCATTAACAGGATGTCTGAACCCAGAGTGTCAGGTGGGTTGAAAGGTTCACTTGGTCATGGGCGTGCAGATGAGCAGGTAATTCTTAGCAGTCCTCAAGGGGGCATCTCTGCTAGAGGATCAGCAGGTTCCGGCCGACATCAAGTCCATGGTACCCACCGCTGGGCTCCCGCTGTGTGTGATCATAGCAGGAGCTAGCCGGCGGCTATTATACATCATTTTAGAATTAAAATGACTCTTAGAGATGAAGCATACAATTTCTGTTCCTGGGGTATGGAAATTGAGATGCGGCTAGCCACAGAAAAAGACTACGGCTGTTCCTTTGCAAGTCCTGATTTGTCCTCTTCAGTATATAAACTTCTTTATCTTTTTTATGTCTTGAACTGTTTTATTAATGACTTCCGTCAACAGAGGCAAAGATACCTTTTAGTAGTTTATACCCTGAAAAACAGCTTTATTTGTACGCTCAGAGACCGAACAAGAACAGTCTTAGTGGATGGGTTCCGGCTTGCCACAGCACTTAAAATTCGTTATAGCAAGACATTTTTGCGGCAAACCAAGGATACAGATTTACTAGAAATGAGATTTTCACTTCCACAGGCTCAAGGTACAGACTGTCCGTAAAAGTCATCCTTATGAATACATGCAACACTAAACAACACGCAATAGAACATCATCTGGAAAACCTACAAGTTACATTTTGTCCAAACTAGCCATAAACACTGCAAATCTTGTTGGAAAAGTTTTATTAAACGATTTTACAGAGATAAAAGATATTTAGTACTGCATACTTGTCAGATGAAGGTTAGAGCTGAACTCTGGGCAGCTATAAAGGACACAACCTAACACAGCTTAGGAAAACGTAAGTAAAAACTGGAGATCATTCCAGCAACCTAAAAAAAGGCGGATTATAACAGCCAGAGCAAGGGAGACCAATATTAATAAAATAGTATTATTCTTTATTATACATATTTTTAATATCTTATTTCATTGGTATATTAACACCATATTATTCTAGGAAGCTTGCTGCTCTCTTGTTTGGGTCCTGAGGAAGCCATCAGTTGAAACACGTTGACCATACAAACAGCAGGCAAAAGACGCATGTTACTCAGCTATACTCAGATGTATATGTATGATTGTGTGTATTTTTATGAATTATCTTGCCCATAATTTTTGGGACATTTGGAATTTTTATTGTGATTTTCTCTAGTTTTAATATTTGTATAATAAAGAATAATACTATTTTATTAATATTGGTCTCCCTTGCTCTGGCTGTTATAATCCACCTATTTTAAGGTTGCTGGAGTGATCTCCGTTACCTACCTTTTTCTAAGATATTGGATGAGGATCATTCTTTGTATCCTTGTAACCTAATACAGCTTTCTAATCATAATGGCATCATTAAATATATAATTTATGTCAGAATGTAAATTTCTTTTTGACCTCTTATCAGCATTATGCAGTCCCTGTACAGCAGAGCTGGAGTGTGAGAGGAATAAGCAGTACAAGAAACCAGCTCATGTACTGACATGAAGCATGCTGATTTATAGTAGGAGAAAGCAGAGTGACAGAGAGATGTGCTGCTCCTCCTTTCACTGTTCAGTCACAGACTGGGGGCTGGTCCACAACGACAGAGGCTCAGAGGCATTGGGATGAATTAAGCTGGCCATCAGCCTAAGGACATGTAGCAGCAAAAATAAATAAATCTCTGGATTGAAGGTGAATTTTGCAGAAAAATGTGGTTTTGCTATTTAGTGTTTTATTGAGCTATATATTTTAAATGTTGTTATATATGTATTGTATTTATATTTTATTGTTTATATTTATTGTTTTTGCTGTTGTTGTCGTTGTCATCATCATTGTTGTTTTTGTTGTTGTTGTTGTTACTATTATGTATCTTATATTTTATTACAGGGTATAATATACATATTATTATTTTCAGCAGGAACGCAGGGGAACGCAGTTCTGGCACCTCTAGCACTGCATGTATGATATGGCAAGCGGTGTTGGGATATGCTGAAGGATCTATAGATGCTAGCTGCTGGGGGTCTATTGTTGCTGGAAGAGTTCTATAGTTGGGAGGGCCTGTTATTGCTGGTGGGGATCTATTGTCGCTGGGGGGCTCAACTGTTAAAGGAAGGGGTCTATTGTTGCTGGGGGGTCTACTGTTGAATGCGGGGTCTATTGTTGCTGGCTGCTGAAGGGTTTATTGATGTTGGCTGCTAGGAAATATATTTCTGCTGGCCGGGGGGGGGGGTCTATTGTTGCTGAAGCGGATCAATTGTTTTAGTGGGGGAATCTATTGTTGCTTGGGTATCTAGTGTTGGTGGTGGGGTCTGTAAGGGCTGGAAGCATCTATTTTACTATTTTTCTTGTTATAATTAACAAGTTCCATACAAATTACTTAGCACCAAAAAATTATACAAATTATTATTATTTTTTTGTAATATAATAATATGTATATTATAATCTGTAATAAAATATAGCATATATTAAAGTGATAACAATTATTATTATTACTATTATTTTACTATAATAATATGTATATGATAATCTGTAACTAAATATAAAATAAATTAAAGTGATAACAACAATAATAGTAATAATAATTGTTATCACTTTAATAGATCTTATATTTTATTATAGATTATAATATACATAATATTATATTAAAATAATAATAATAATAATAATAATAATATTAATAATAATAATAATAATAATAATAATACGCAGCAGAGGTAAAGACGCTTCTCCCACAGTCCTCTCCTCTCTGAAGCCAGCAGTCTCTCCTATTCCATCGCTGAGGCTGGTGAGTGACACAGCCCCTCCAGCGTCCCCTGGCTCCTCTGTCTCCCAAGATCAGTGCTATGATATCTCAGAGCTGCATGGGGACAGGGATTTGAGGCAGCACATATGGTCTCTCCCTACCAGAGAGGATCTGGAACTATTTGCCCCCATCCGCGGGCTGCCTGAGGTGACTGCTGCTAAGGACATTATCCCTACACTACAAGGCATATTCAGGGAGATTTTGGATCTGTCCCCCACTGGCTCTCTTGAAATTTATAGAGCTCATAGGGCCCTCAGGCCGCCTTCACAGGATGCAGCAAATCCCAGAGACATATTCTGTAAATTGCACAAGTATACGGTCAAGGAACACGCCCGTATTTTGATTTAGATGGTGTACACCTGTTTTTCTATCAGGACTTGTCTCGCTGCACATTGATGCAACGTAGAGCTCTTCATCCTCTCCTGGAAGCTCTAAGGGCCACTGGCCCAACTTATCGCTGGGGTTTCCCATTTTACCTCCAAGCTACAAAGGATGCCAAGTCTGCAATATTGCGCACCAAGGATGACCTTCCTCACTATCTCTCCCATTTGGGCATAGAGCCAGTGGATTTTCCATATTGGCGCCACTCCATGGAAGTTCCTCCCCCACTGGCAGCACAAAACCCGATTTCAAGCACGACCCAGGCGACGCTCCAGAGGCCGTAAGTGTTCTTGTCAAGGTGCCCCACACGCTGCTGACTGAGTGTTCATGGGATTCAAGACCAACGAACTGTGTCACCCTTGAACTCTCTTGAATTCTCCTGTGTTTTTACAACTAGGAAGAGACCCCTTGTCCACCTGCATTTCCTGAAAATGACTGCTCTTACTATACCACAGTTGACAGAATGTTCTCCCCCTCAGAGCCTCTTCAGAGGCTATCATTGACTGTCCACTGGCTGTCAAGGCCCTTATACGCAAAATGCCACTGCTTATTGCCTTTTTGTGCAACACTACTCCCCATGTGAGTAGTTACAGCTTCATACTCTGTGGGGGGCTGGCATAACCTAGACTGAGCATGTCTGACTATGTTTCCCCCATAGGATTACCTCCCATAGGTACTGGCCCTGTTAGCCTTCACCTGGGTGGCCTCTGTTGGCTGGAGAGGCCTCCAGGGTCAGGCATGCAGTTAATTCTAGACCAATGGAGGCCCCTTGTTGCTTCCGTCTGGTCTCTCTATCTGTTGACATTGTTATTGTTTTGAAGTGTTTTTTTTCTTTCCATTTTTTTAGATCCTGGATCTACTGTTGTTCAAACCTGGTTCGACTTTTCATTGGGTTTCGCTTGGACACTGTCAGAGAGCTCATCTTGCTGGTCATGGGATTGGCCACCTGGGGGCGTGCCTGTGAGCAAGCCGGCCTATTTAAGTTTTTCAGGCACTCTGTTCAGTACTGCCTGATCATCAGCTTCCTGTGCCATAGTTCCTGTTTCCTGTCTTGTCTTCCTGTTTACCTGATCTCCTGACGACCCGGATTGCCCTTGGATTCTCCTGTTTGCTGCCTGTACCTGACCTTGGCCTGTTTGACTCCGCTTCTGCCTGCTCCTATTGTACCTTACTGCCAGTCTTTTGCCGAACCCTGCTTGTGTCCTGATCTGCCTGTCTTGCTCCTGCTCAGCACCTGTTACCAGTGTTACGGACTACTGACCTGTTGTCTGAAGATCATCTCTCATCCTGTACCTGGATCTCTTCAGCAGGCTCTCATACCATTCCGCACTCTCGTGCCTCCTGTCTGCTCTACCAGGGGCCGTGAGTCGGATAAGTAAGGGAGTCTACCCTCTGCCCAAGCGGACTCATCAGTCTGGTAAGTAAAAGTCTGACAGACACTCTACCTCTGAATCGCCATGGCTATGGCTAAGGTAGTGTCATACAATGTTCGTGGTTTATGTTCTCCAAATAAGCGCAATAGGTTATGGCTCAAATTGAGGCGAATTAGGGCGCAGGTACTATTTCTGCACTTTACAGTCAGTTCGATCCCTAAACTACCTACCCACCTTTTTTCACAATGGTACCTTAGCAACTCAAAACCGAAATCCAGTGGCACAGCTATTGCTATCCATAAGACTTGCCCATTTCAACCCATTGACCACTATGCAGACTCTCAAGGATGATATGTGTTTTTGAAAGGGACCATTATGGGACAGGTATACACATTTGTAACGCTATAAGCCCCAAACTCACAACAGCTGACATTTCTAGAAGCAGTTCTGGATTGGCTGGCTGATTTTAGGAAGGGCAAACTGGTCCTGGGAGGGCATTTTAATGCCAGTCCGGACCCTTCTTTGGACACCTCAACGAGCCGTTCGACACATTCGTATGCTTTGCTAAAGCATTTTCGTAGGTCCCTGCAGAGTCACGTATTGGTTGACTGCTGGAGTGCTCTACACGTCTCAGAAAAAGATTATAGTTACTATTTGAAGATCCACAAGGTGTACACACGCATCGACCTACTGCTGACAGATCAAACTACCCTGGACCTTCTTGTGGACACCTCAATAGAACAGATTATCATTTCTGACCATGCACCAGTGACCTGCCTTCTTGCCTTGCCGCATCAGTCGGCCAGGGCCTAGCATTGGAAGCTAAATGAAAACTTGCTGGATGGCCTCAGGGTAGTGACAGGAGTAGAGAAGACTTTGTCCCATTATTTTGCCGAAAACTCTAATGGGGAAGTCACTGATGGGATATTGTGGGAGGGCCACAAGGCAGTAGTGTGAGGCTCCTTCATTGCTTGGGGCACAAAACTGAAGAAAGAGATACAGGCTGACTTCCAGGGGGTCCTTGGGGCTCGGCAACAGGCAGAATTGGGTCGTAAACGTACGGCAGTCCCAGAAGATATTTGACGCTTGACGGAACTACGCACACTCTTCGCTAAACTCTTATGCCGCGTACACACGGTCGGACTTTTCGTCTACAAAAGTCCAACGGACGCTGACGGACTAAAGCTGGCTGGTAATCCGATCGTGTGTGGGCTTCTCCGGACTTTCAACGGACTTTTTTAGCCTAAAAACCGACGGACTTTAGATTTGAAGCATGCTTCAAATCTTTACGTCGTAAGTACGACGGACCCCGAAGTCCGCTCGTCTGTATGCTAGTCCGACGGACAAAAAAACGACGCATGCTCATAAGCAAAAACTAAACGGAAGCACTCGGTCTAGTAAAACTAGTGTTCGTATTGTAGGTAGCACATTCATCACGCTGCAAAATCTGTGATCGTTCAATGCAGCGCATTTTATTTCTTCTTTACGAAGGCTCTAAAGAACGAAGGTGTTTTGCTGTTCATAATCAGAGTTCTCCCAAACTGATTTCTGGATTCTTTTTCTCTTTGATCTCATGAATGATATAGTATGCCTTTTTAAAACAATGTTTCCATACTAATAATACTTTTTCCCCCTTTTTTTTTTTTTTTTTTTTTTTTTTAGGTTTGTAAAGTTAACACAAAGAACCCATTATTATTTTTTTTTTTTATAGTGTTTATTTTTTAGTTTTTAGATAAAGTTAACCCAAAGCACCGTTTTTGGTTACGTAATTTTTTTGATTTTCAAGACTTACCACTTGAACATTATTAACATTAGTAATGTATTTTTGGTGTGTTTTTTTTCAAACTCAATGAGATTGTTGTCCCTTGTTAATTTAACATTGTGTGTAAAATCAATGATTTCAAAGAAAACACATAAAGTCTTTTGCTAAACTCAAAAAATATCCATTTATTCATGGTCAAAATAAAATAAAGAGGAAGTCAACGCTGGAAAAAGTCGGTGTACCAGAAAATTGGGATCTTGAGGAGTCCATATAAGAGGGAGCACAATCTGGTCCAAGAATCCCAGAGATCAACAGCACCAGCAGATGATCTAGATGTCCCCAGACTGTGGTCCTACAACAGCCTGCGTCTTCTGTCAGACCAGACTGAACCCAGGTCATCATTTTCTTCTCTTCCCTGCAGCCTTTCCTCCACGCTGCCCTGCAGCCTTCCCTGTAGCCTTCTTTTGAGGCTGTGGCTCTGGTGTTTCAGTTGTGGCAGGAGGAGGAGGAGGAGGAGGAGGAGGGGGGGCTGCCTCATGTAGTTGGGTGTTTTGTGTTAGCGTGCCCTGCAGCCCCTTATGGATTGTTTCCCCAAATAGGCGCTCACAAATGAGGCGCTGCTCCCTATTCATCTGAAGAAGCCTGCTGGCTAAGTAGCAGCCATAGGATTCTTCCGCTTCGGGGGGGCTCCTTAAAAAACGGGTGGCCTCTTGCATGAGGCGCAGGGATGCGTCCTGTGTGACCATCCCCTTCCTGGCCCTTTTTTTGGGAAGGTGGAGGGGAGGCACTTGGGATTCGGTCAGGCTCCTACTGGGCCCAGCCACCTCACTTGGCCCAGCCACCTCACTTGGCCCAGCCACCTCACTGGGAGCAGCCACCTCACTGGGAGCAGCCACCTCCTGCCTGACACTGGGCCCAGCCTCCTCCAGGATGATGGTGAATCCGGCCTCCTCCAGGCTGTCCATGGGCCCGGTCTCCTCCTGCCTGCCACTTTCCCCACATTCCTCCTGGATGGACTCATCCTGTGTATAAAAAAAGGACAATAGTTTGAGTATATTTTTTGGGGTTCATCAATGACACACAGTTTGCTTCTCATGAATAGCAAATTCAATGTGAATACTTCTCTTTAATAAAAGAGTCTAATCAGACACCCTAATTATTTCAAGCAGGTGCCAAACATATTTAGCCACTACTGTCAATTGATATGTATACCCAATTTTGAGTGCCAAATTATTTTAGACAATTATAACATCCAGTTAACATCATTAATATTAGTACAGTAAATATTTGTTAAAATAATTTACCTGACTCCAGATGGTCATATCTGGTTCATCCAGGATGGAAGACCCAGCTTGCTCCTCATCAGCCTCTGCTGGGGTGGAGGGAAGGGTGGAGGGAAGGGTGGAGGGAAGGGTTGAAAGTGATGGCCTGGCTTCATTCTGGTCATCCAGAAAACGGAGTTGATTGTAGTACCACAGCCTGGGTACATAAACATCATCTGCTGATGCTCCTGATCTCCTTGATTCCTGGATCTTCTTATGCTCCCTCTTATACATGTTCCTCAAGACCCCAATTTTCTTGAGCAATGTCTCCATTGTTGCTTCCGGGATGGTCGCCTGGACAAAGGCCAGAAGTCTCTCCAGCGTTGACTTCCTCACATGCTTAGCATAATACTGAGGGTGTTTCACCTCCCACAAATTCCTCATCTCTCGATATTTGGAAATAAAAGATGTAAGGAACTCTGGATCCTTAAATAGGGGATTCATTATATCTGGAAAAGATGAAGTCACAAGACAAAAAACACTTTTATTATAGGTTTCGGCTAACCCCTCATCATCTTCTCCCTATGTAGGCCTCATCAATCTATCAAGCCATATAGGCCGCTTGCTACAAAGTCATGACCATAAAAACCAAAAAAAAAAAAAAATCTAAAATTACCTTCGTTTTGTAACGTCCAGGTCCACTATCACCTACCACAGAACGTACGTACGACACGTGCACAAGGCTCTTTATACACTACGCATGTGTGAAACTCCGCCTGCGTCGCCCGCCCCTGACGTTCGAAATTAACTCATGTTCTCCGCCCCCTAATTCGACGCACAGAACGTACGTACGACACGTGCGCAAGGCCCCTCTTTATACACTACGCATGTGTGAAACTCCGCCTGCGTCGCCCGCCCCTGACGTTCGATTTTAACTCATGTTCTCCGCCCATTTTTTGTTACGGCGCGTAGTGGAGTTAAAGAATGGCGGAGACACCTGAAATGTTGACGACCTCAGGTAGTGGAGACAGCCCGGAGGCAGGAACGTCAGCGAAATCTATGAGGCCTAGATTTAAGGCCTCTAATATGAGTTTTAAAGAGATGGTGGAGATGGTGGCCATTCTTCACAAAGACGACTATGATGGCAATTATGGGCCGTACGCACGGCCAAATTTGCGCAAGGCCAAAATAATGGCGAAGGTCGTGGAGACTTTGCAGGCATCTTTTGGGGTCCAGCGCTCCAAAGATCAACTGCGAAAAAGATGGTCTGACCTGAAACTCAGGGAGCCGGATCAATACCGACGTATCCGGAAAGTTCTTAAAAAAAGTAAGTACTTGTCGTGTTTTTCTCTTGTGTTTATTACCTTGTATATTGCTCCATGTGCTTTTCCTTCCTATCCGATTTTTGTTTTCATCGTTTTAAACGATCTTTTAAGA